>NW_024426885.1:17216929-17536115 GCF_017311325.1 Ursus maritimus | reverse complement strand
CTGCAGCGTCCCGGGATGTGCGCCCCACACCCGGCGTCCCAGCCCTCACTTCCAGGGCCGGCACGTCTCTGTCCTTTGTGTTTCTAACACCGCCAGCCGCCAGCCACCCCCGCGCACTCCTGGAGCTCCCGGTCTCAGTCTGGATCCAGTGAGCGCACCGGAGCTCTGTTTCAATCTGGTGGCGCGCATTCCCGGCTCATGGTCTCAGTCTGCTCTCTCGCGGGTGCTGGTCTGCGAGTCCCCCTGCTCCCTCGTGCAGGTGGCTCCCGCTTCCCGGTGCCCGAACGCGGTGGCCCCCTCCCCCTTCCGTTTATCTTCCGATATCTGTGCGCAGTTTCACGGCTCCCCGCTTTGTACCTCAATACTCAGCGCTGGAGATGTTCGTTTGTAGAGATCCAGATGCATCTTCCTGTGTCTTAGGCTGATTCCGTGGATGTTCAGGCCGGTCTGGTACCTATCCAGCTCGGTTCAGGGGACCGGCTGAAAAAGGGGTCCCCTACTCCTCTGCCATCTTAACTCCTAGATACCAATTTTTAATTGAGCTTTTTTCACTTTACTAAGTATTATGGCCTTTGCTCCACATCAGTTAATTCATCTCAGCATCATCCTTTTTATCCGCTGCACGGCATCTGGCGTTTTGAGTGCACCACAGTTTGCTCATTCAAATGCCTATTGAGGAATATTTGCATTATTTCAAAATTATAGTCCCTTACAGTGTCGCAATGTCTCCTGTGCCACCATATACCTGTGCGCACGTGTTCTAATACCTCCTTAGAGTTCACGACTAAGGGTGGCGTTGCTGGCTCATTTTCAGTTTTCAAAATGATGCCAAACTGTCGTCGAGAAAAGCGGCACAAATGCCCATTCCTGGAGCAACGATTGTCCCCCTGTCCTGGCTGGTGTCGTGATTCCCTTTCACCTTCACCAGCCTGGTAGGTATGGGGAAAATGACATTGCACTGCGTTACCAGTTTCTCCATTTACTAGTTGAGATCGTGCATGGTAAAATACTTGCCACTTCTGTTTCTTCTTTTTAAAAGTACCTGTTTAGGTCTTTAACCCATATCTTGTATTAGAGTATTTGTCCTCTGGTTACATCTGCTTTTTTTTTTTTTTTTTTTATTGATAGAAGAATACTTACTGAACGCCTGCTACATGCTGAGCACTGCCCGGTGCTGGGGACGCAGTGGTGAGCAAGAAAGACACAGTCCCTACCCTGAGTTCAGTGGGTGAACAGATGTTAGCCACATAATCACCCAGATATGAGAGTGTAATTGTCATGGAGGCCATGAAGGAGTGCTTCATAGTGCAACAGACCTCTTTTGGCAAGTGATTCTCAAACTTCAGCAGGCATCATTATCACCTGGAGGGCTCATAAAAAACACAGATCGCTGGGCCCTAACCCCAGAGTTTCCGATGCAGTAGGTCTGGGGTGAGCCTGAGAACTTGGGTTTCTAACGAGACCCCAGTGCTGCTGATGACGCTGGTCCAGAGATCACGTGTGGAGAACCTCTGGTCTAGAGATTTCTCATGAACAGGGAGGCGGCCTAGGCAGGTTTCCTGAAGGAGCAGTGCTTGAGCTGAGATGGAAAGGCATTACCTAGCTGCTCCTGTCATTCCAGAATAGCTTATGCAAGGGCCCGGTGGTGGGGACCGTATGCAGAGAGCAAGGGACGTGGGGCCAGCGCGTCCAGAGAAACACAAGAAGGAAGAGAGGAGGACTAAGTGCTGAGGCGGAACTGGTAGCCAGGGTCAGACATCGAGCTGTAGCAGGACATGTTAGCGAATGTTAACATACTATGGGTAAGGTTAAGCATAAAAGGAAACCTTAGGCAATTAAGTTGTTTTGCAGAAAGCAACAAAAATTGAAGTTAAAAATGGACTCTGAGTAACGTACCACATGTGTAAATGATAAATAATGAAAAGCTGGTGCTTCCAAAGATAAACATTATTATTACAGAGTTACTTGACATTTCTGGTTATAAGCCTTACTAAATTCCATTAAAAGCCGGTTTATAAACTTAGGTTTAAATACGATTTTAGATGTAATGGTTAGAAACAGGCGGTTTCTGGAAGCAGTTGGTATCTGATTCTTACCTGCCGGTTGCTCCAGGCAGCCTCACCTGAAGAGGAAACGGCTGCATTCAAATTAAGTCAGGAGGAAAACCGGGACCCTAATCCCCATCGGAAAGAAGGATGTGCCCATGCCCTTCAAAGAAGAGAGAAAAACAGAAAGTGCTCAAACCTCTCCTCTCCTGTGATTGCCGTCATAAAGAAGAGGGAACGTGGTGGCTTCTTAATAAAAGGTCCTGCAGAATCCATCCTATTTGCTTCTTCATTAACCTTTTCCTTAGGGAGAAAGAGACATAAGTTAGCATCGACGTTCTAAGTGGGTAGAAGTATTTTAAGATGCTGTGAGACTGGTGTAGTGGCAGTTACATGGGAGGAGATGGATGCCAAGGATTTCTTTTTTTGAAGCCGTAAAGAGAAAAAGGCAACAGGACGAGATTCACAGCGGGTGTGGTTTAGTGAGAAAGGAGTAGCAGTGTTGCATTCAGGTGTTAGTTCTTTAAATCTTGCTCCATATGGATTGCATGGCCTTCCAAACAGAGCTTTTAAGCTATGAATTTCTTAGCCATGTGAACTTTTCTTCTTTAGAAGGGAAATCTGTCAGCTTCTTAATCTGTGGCTTAAAACTGACCTTTCAAACCATGTTGTCATAGTAATGGTAGCACCAGCGAGTATGTACTGTTCCTGTATGCCAGGTACTGTGCTCAACTCTCGATGTGAGTCCTCTCACTTTAATTCTCACACCAACCTTTGGGGTAAGAACTTTTATCACGTCCTGTTCCAGATGGTAAAACCAAGGCCCAAAGTCACGCAACCAGTAAGATGCGATTTGGAGATTTGAATCCGGATGGTCTGACCACAGAACCCAAACTCTCAACCATTTGGCTCTCCTGCCTCCCAAGTCCCTTCTTCACCTGGGGGCAGCAGACCCTAACTTCAGGCTTAATGCCCAAAAAGAAGTGCGTGCTATCCCGCACTGAGTATGAAGTATGAGCTGTCAAATTAAAAGCACAATAGAGAAACCATTCTAGTGTGTTATACAAAACATATTTGTCCCAGTCCTGAGAACAGGGAGGCATAAACTAGTAACAGCAGTGTGGAGTATGCTGGAACAATGGGAGCAAATACCGTCTAGTGTTAAATGCATTTGTTTCGAGGTATTCAGCTAAAGGAGCCAGCCAGCCTCCCTGCCTTCCTTCCTCCCTCCCTTCCTTCCTTTCCTCTGGTTCTCCGTATTCTCTCAATTTTCTTAGTTACGATGAAAAAAGAATAATTTAGAAAATTGTTTGAAGATCAAGGGGGATATTTAACCTACTTATTTAAAACACCAACTCCATACAAGACATGGTTAGATGGTGTAAAACCCAGAATGTTCTAAGTGCTCAGCCCCTTCCCCAGACCAGTCTTCTCACCAGGCACCTTGGAGGGGGTGACTTTCCAGTGTTTGGGTGACTCCTGGTTCTCTTTTTACTGCATCTGGCTCAGCAGCTAGTGCATGGGATGGCTGCAGAGCGTGCTGTAAGACGAGGACACGGCACCTGTTGGGGTCCTGCTCTCCCCTCAGAGGTCAGATAAAATGCATCACCATGCTTTGTGCCATGTGCTGTGGGGTACTTTTGTCCCCGAAAGGTGACTCCACATTACTTCCGCCTTACATCTCGATACCTTTTCTGGGACTTCGGTGCCCCACTCTCTCCCGGCACCCCAACACCGTATGACAGATAACCACCAGGACCAAGCCAGGCCTCCATCGTCGGGCCCTCTCTGTCGTATTCCGCAGCCTATTTTGACCTGCAGCGGCTTGCAGCTCCCTGCAGATATTTGAAAAGAGAATGAAGTGATTTACATAATTAAAACAAATTGCCTGACGAGTGTGAGAATCCATTGTTGTGGTATAATGGCATGATTTAGATGCTTTGTGAGACACAAGGGGGGGGCACTTTTCTACCACCCTGGCAATGTAATTAGGCTCCGCAGAGCTCTTTCTGGAGAGACTTGAGGGCGATTAGAACAGGACATGGCAGTCGTCTCTGGAAGAAAGCACAAGACCAAAATGGAAGACTCCGGACTCCACAAGTCTGCGTTGTCGACTGGAAGCATATAATGCAATTCCTGGAGCAACTGCTGAAGCCGAAGGGAACATTCGGTATATTCCGCCTGCTGACCAGTTCACCATGACGTTCGGGGAGGGGTTCTTCTTTCCCTGCATGTTTCCACCGTCTACCTCTATGTGTTCTGGTTCTCTGGTGCCACAGAGAAAACATGTTTAAAACCACATTTAGGATTTCAGATTAAAGGAGATCAAAGGGACCTGAAAACTAGACAGCTTAAAGGCTGTGCGTGACCCTAGACTGAGTCCTGGAGCAGGGGCGAGGGTGGCAGGGGGGCCATAAAGGACATTATGGGGACAGGTGGCAGGATTAGAATGCAGGCTGTCGATTCCGTGTTAGCGTGATACCACTGTTAAATTTCCTGACGTGGGCAAATGTGTCTGGTAACGTAAAGGGGCATGATGTCTACAACAGACTCGCCACCGGTCCCCAATGAAATATGCATTTATGCAGAGAGAGAGAGAGAATGGGAAGCCTTCTGGGGCAAAATAATAACAATCAGTAAATCTCGGTGAAGCTCCTAGGAGCTCATTTTATTATTCTTGCAACTTTCTTGTGAAGTTTGGAATTATTTCAAACTAAGACGTTAAGAAAAATCACATTAGGAAGTAATTCTGGCCTTGTAGGACTGACAATTACTCATTTCTTAAAAGAAAAACTGGGAGGGCCAGAAAAGAGAAATAACATGCACGCTCCAAATAATTTCTGTGTGAAGTAGGGGGAGCTGAAATTTGCAATTAATTATATCCACCAGTCAGACGAAAATCCGGATCAGCCCCCCGGCAGCCCTGCCGACTTGAGAGAATACAGAACACAGGCCTTGCCTGTGGCCCGCACGGGGTGCGACCGTCACGGGGGCCTCGTGATGAGGTAACTGGGAAGCGAGGCCTCCGTGTGCGTGGAAGGGCCCACGCTTCCTCCGATGCTGTCGGGGAAGGCTTTGTCAGGTCACTGGCGGGATCTGTTTGTCTCCAGTTCTTGCAAGGAAGGAAATGAGTTGACTTGGAGTCCAAGTCCATTTGGAATGTTAGATGAAACCATGGAATTTCCCTGCCTTCTCCTCGTTAGCAGGCTAGACTTGCCAACAGCAGCCTCCCGGTTGATACCTGGATGCACGCCCATCCGGGAGCTGGAGGCCCTGGGCACCGGAGGGCAGTGGTCAGAGCTGAACCCTCCAGTGTCTCGGAAGGTTCTGCCATGCGTGTGATGTCAAGCGTGAGGGCCAACGTGGTAGTCACGAGGGCTTTTCTTGCCTCGTGCTGTGGGCACCCGTCTCTGCATCCCATTGCTCGGGATGGTATTTGGAAAAGCATATAGCAAGGGCCTGGTGTCTCACCTCATTTTTACCTTCCTGTTGGAACACTACCAAGCTTAGGGCGTAGCCTGGGAGAGCAGCTAGGAACCAGGGGAAGGATCCAGTTGAGAGGGGGCATACGCAGTGCCCATGACCAGGTGGGTATCACAGGTGAGTAAAACAAGCCAGGGGGAGATGAGGAAAACTGGAGAGTAGGTGCCCCACTGAAAAGGCTTCTTAGGATCCATTCCACTGCTTCACTGGGGGAAAGTGGACCCACTGAGGCCCGTCTTCTGAGTTTTCCAGAACGTCTGAATTCTAGATTATAAATCTCCCCTTTAGCAAATATGGCAAGGAAAAAAAAATTTTTTTTTTTTTTTATTAAAAACCGAGCAGAGCAAACCAACACATCTGGCAGGTGGGATCTGGCCACAGGCTGCCAGTTGGCAACCTCTGATTTGATCCAACCCACTCAAGTTATGTGTTTGACAATGGTACTCCATAGTTATTGGACCCCAGCAGGGTGCTAGCACCCAGAGAGGCAAGTGACTGGCCTACGATGACACCGTAAGTCAACGGCAGAGGTGGGCACACTGCATCAAAGTGTTAACTTGTACAGCAAGTCTTCTGGTTTGACATGAAAACAAAAATTTGGCTTAAAGACGCAGCCTCATGAACGGGAGTAATTAACTCCAAATGTTTTTTAAAAAGAAAATTAATTCCATCGCTAAATCTCGTAACATCCTACTTCTGCCACATGTTTATAGAAATAACTCCTTAAAATTCAATGAGTATGTTTTTTTCCTAACCACAAACAAACTGGTTTTCAGAAACAAATACGTGTAAAGATGGGTTCAAAGTGTCAGCTATGACTGCTTCGGGGGAAAACAAACCCCCTCCAGTTTTAAATAACTTGTTTTAGAAATTAACAGGATGGATAGGACTTCTCTCAAAAGGAATCTCTAGCTTCTCTCTAAAGAAGTTTCTGGCTCTCCCAGAGAACACTCTGGGCAGGTTAGAATGGAGAGGCCTTCAAGATTCCCCAGGCTGCAAGGGGAAGGGGAGGCTTCCGTCAGTGCACACAGCCCCCCCCACCACCACCACCAGGGCAATGTCACATGTTCATACAAAACTAAGGTCCCCATGTGCCCAATTCTGGAGTCGGATGCACTCAAGGTCAAATCCAGGAGCTGCCACTTACTAGCTGTGTGACCTTGGACAAGTTACCTAAACTCCTTCAGTTTCCCCATGTTTCTGTGGAGACAGGAATGGTACCTGTGGGGGGGAGCAGTAAGGATTAAATGATGTAACCGTGCACAGCTTAACATAGGGCCTGGCCGGGAGCACATAGCTCCTTCTCTCCGTCCTTGAAGGATGAATGAAGAAGGCACATCTGAAATGAGCAGCACACCTGCCCAAGTGGGACAGAGCCTCGGAGCTGGGAAGGGACGTGGGGTCGGACTTGGCTGCTACACAGCAAAGGAGCTCCACCACAGAGCAGTTCCAAGGGCACAGTCATGTTGCGGGTAGCTTCAGGGCGTTTTTTCAGATATAATTCACATACCCTATAATTCGCCCATTTAAAGTGCATAATTCAGTGAGGGTTTTGTACATTACAGATAAGCGTACCCATCAACATGATTTTATCACCTCATAAGGAGGCCCCTTTACTTTTAGCCATCACTCCCCGATGTCGCTGTTCCCCAGCCCTAAGCAACCACTTTCTCTACGGACTATTGTGGACATTTCACAGAAATGGAATCATAATGATATTTTGTGGCTGGCTTCTTTCACTCAGCATGTTCTCAAGCTTTGTCCATGTGGTAGCCTGTGTCAGTAGGTCATTCTTTTTTATGGCCAAATAACACTTTGTTTATCCAGTCATCAGTTGATGGGCATGGGGGTTTTTCCACATTTGGGCTATTGTGAATAATGCGCCTATGAACGTTCACGTACAAGTCTGTGTGTGCACATATGTTTTCATTTCTCTTGGGCACAAACCTAGGAGCAGAATGCTGAGTCAAAGGGTAATTCCAGTTTTAACTTTTTGAGGACCTGCCAAACTGTTTTCCAAAGCAGCTGTACCATTTTATATTCCCACAACAGTGTATGAAGGTTTGGTTTCTCCATATCCCCACCAATACCTGTTATTATCTGACTTCTTGATTTTAGCTGTGTTCATGAGTATGAAGTGGTATCTCATTGTGGTTTGGATTTGCATTGCCCTGATGACTATTGATCTTGTCATGTGCTTATTGGCTATTTGCATATTTTCTTTAGAGAAATGTCTGCTCAGATCCTTTTCCCATTTTGTAATTGTGTTCATTTTCTTTTTTATTAGTGAGTCATAAGAGTTCTTCATAAGGTCTAGATACAAGTCACTTATCAGCTATATGATTTACAAATATTTTCTCTCATTCTGTGAGTAATCTTTTTACTTTCCCAACAGTGTCCTTTAAAGCATAAAAGTTTTTCATTTTGATGAAATAT
The DNA here is from genome assembly GCF_017311325.1 of Ursus maritimus. Taxonomy (NCBI): domain Eukaryota; kingdom Metazoa; phylum Chordata; class Mammalia; order Carnivora; family Ursidae; genus Ursus; species Ursus maritimus. Next base: position 17,528,151 of record NW_024426885.1, on the reverse strand, counting down.
AGTCTATTTCTTTTTGCTTTTGGTATCATATCCAAGAATCTGTTGCTAAATCCAAGGTCACGAAGATATACTCCTGTATTTTCTTCTAAGAGTTTTATAGTTCGGGCTTTGCATTTAGGTCTTCGATCCGCTTTTGCGTTAACGTTTATATATGGTGTGAGGTAAGGGTCCCACTCTCTTTTCTTGCATGTGGATATCCAATTATACAACTGTGTTTTTAAGGAAAGAAAAAGAACTGTGGAATGATGTGGTCATCCAGTAAGACACACCTCAGCCCAGTCCACCTTGGAAGCCCATTGGCCAATCAGAGCAGGATGGGCAGAGTCAACTTTCACAACAGGAGAGCCACTTCATCTCTCAGAAGTTCTAGGCTGCAAGCCATAGAGTGTAACTCTATAGCTCCTAAAGTGAGTGTATTAATTGGATGTAAAAATAACCAATGAGGTAGTGATTTAATCACCTTAACTTATACCTGTCCCTTACCTCCCTGCCATCTCCAGGCCTTTGGGGCAGAAGTAGGCTGTTATAGAAAGAGAATTGACCTTTCTGACCTTTCTGTCAAAAGACTAAGAGCCAATTCTTGGTCACAAGCTTCTTGGCCACGCTTGTGACCTTAAACAAGTAACTTAACTTCTCTGAGCCTTAGTTTTCTCATGTCTAAAGTAGGATAATGATAAGAAGTTTCCAGTATTATCAAATAGGTTAAAGAAAACATTCCTATGTACAGAAAAGCCCATAGTACCTGGTATCCAGTTGCCACACAAAGGATGTATGCTCACTCTCATCATATTCTTCTCCCCTTTTCCACCATTGGTCAAGCCAAAAGTTAACTATGTGTCTGCTACTTCAGATAATAGAGGCCATAACCCTAGAACCCCACACAGTAGCAGATTCCATGGGTCAAACAAACCCACCCCACAAACTATCCTGTGCTAGCTGCATTTCTCCACCCACAGCATTAACCACTGGAAGGCCTAGAAAAGAATGATGCTGTGGCACCTGGGTGGCTCAGCTGGCTGAGTGTCCGAGTCTTGGTTTCGGCTCAGGTCATGATCCCGGGGTTCTGGGAAAGAGCCCTGCATCGGGCTCTGTGCTCAGTGTGGAGTCTGCTTGTCCCTCTCCCTCCCCCTCTGCTCCTCCTTCTGCTCATGTGTTCTCTCTCTCTCTCAATAAATAAATAAATTAAATATTTTTTTAAAAAGAAGAAGAAGAAGAATGATGCTTAGACACACCTCAACTTGGCAGAATATGTGCTTGGAAGGTGCCCAGGCCTCAACCCATGTCAGTGTTGCAAGTAGCGCCCTGAGAGTCTGGCAAGGACAATTAATTGGAAAGAAAACTTGTGGCCATAAGATCGAGTGACAGCCTATCTAGCGTAGCCTACATGTTGGGAAGAGAGGACCAAGAGGGATCTTCAGAGTGTGAATTGAGACTTTTTTTGCTGCCCTGGGCTTGAAATTCCTTCCAGTGGTGTCTTGCCCATGGGTTAAGTCATACTGTCATTGCCAGAATTGAACACCTTACCTGGAGCCGGCAGCAGAGAGCTGGTGGACATAAAGACACTGGGAGCATTAAGAAGAGCTATGCAAACATGATGAGGCATGACAACCCATGAGTGGCCTTTGGCATAAATGCTAGGATGTTAGAGCTGATAGGAAATCTTCGAAATCTCTCCAACTCCCTCATTTGGGAAAAGAGAACAACTAAGTCTCAAGAGACAAGGAATGACTTGGCTGAGGCAAGACAAGGAGTAGCAACAGAGCTAGGGACCTGATGCACATGCCACTGGGCCCTACGGCCATGGAACCTGGAACTGAAACATTTTGATGGGGAGGGTATTGGAGAAGGTGGCACAAAAAGAGGCGGAGTGTTCAGGTCTGGAGCTGAGGGCACAGGAGAGTAGCTCGGGAGCTATTTTACTGGGGAGAGAGAAGCAGAAATAGGCTGAGGCAGAGGCATGAAGGCTAGCAGATGCTCCCCTGCATCTCTGTTTGGTCAAAGGTTCTTCTCATGGCTATAGTCCATCTCAGTCGAAACTTGAGAATGCAAGAAAACGATGGCGAGAAACCTATGACCCAGGCCTGCCTCTGCCACTGACTCTCCAGGGGCTTCCCCAGAACCACCGCTTCCCCTTCTGAACCTTGGTCTTCTCATGAAAAATGAGATAGGAGTAAAGTAGGCGCACTCTGGAGGGCTGTGGGTCTGCCCAGGCTCCAAGCTCAAGGCCAGATTGTGCTGAGGGAAGTCCATTCATCTGAGGATGAACAACTTTTTGTGAGCATATTTAGAAATAAGTTTGGGATGGTGATTTCAAGTTCCACCATTTTTTCCATGTGTCTATTCAGGTGATACATTTGACCTGATTAATAGAAAGTACATGAGCCTAATGTACGATATTAGGAGATAATTGCAATGGATGAAAGTCTCTTGAGTCAATTAACTCTTATTACCTGGAAACCATTTATAAGAGGCAATAAATTATTGGGACAACACAATTAGCAGCCCCACAATAAAACGGGTTTCATGTGTGTCCATGTGGGTGCCCCCCCCATCTCCTGAGGGCCTGTCAAGTTAAAGGGTATGTGTTTGAGGGGGTTGCTGTGCCCTTTTGTGTTCACGGGAGTGTGTTAACATGCAGTAGGGCTGACATATCCCAGGCTAGACCGAAGCAATGAAATAAGCTTTCCACGCCTGGGAACAATGATGCCTGTGTCACAGGCAGTCAATGGCTGCCTCAGTGCCTTGTAGCTAATAGACTTTCACCAAGCGTTGGCCAATCTGCTGAGTGATATTTGAGGTTGGATGTTGTGGTTCTGTTTAAAGACCATTTCTAACACTCCCACCCTTGAATTTAAAAACTAAAATCGCTCAGCATTTAAAAAGACTTTTTTTTTTTCTGTCAAGCTACAGGTTCTGTAATAGCATAGACAGAATTGGGAAAAGAAAAGTTTTCTGTAAGGATTCTAGAAGGAGCTACTGCAGTAGCAAATAAGCTCCGAGAGCCCCATTGATCTCTTACATTTGCTTTCAATCTATGGGAGAAGATTGTCTCACACCCAAGCTAGCCCAAGCTTAGTTTAACGTGTCTTAAAGCAGCAGAATCCTGGATCCTTGCCACTGAGTCTTCACACCATTGGCTTGTTAAGTAAGGAGATCTGCTCTAGAATGCCTTTGCAATGATCTGAAATAACCTGGCATTTACTTCCGTGACCTTTTAGTGTTTGTATCACCTAAAGCATTTTTCCCTCCACTGTTGCATTACAAGCAAGATTCAAATTCCTGACAGCAGGGGAAAAACAAAAAACAAAACAAAGACAACCAACAAACCCCAGAACATAACAAAGTTAATGATCAGCATTGTATTTTTACTGCATTGACGATTTCAACTATACGCTCCAAGAGTTATCAAGGCAGACTGCGTTTGTCCAAGTGAGCTGGAAATGAGAGACTGACCAGAACTAGTGCAAAGAAGGCAAATTTGTAAGCCAAGTAAATGAAAATATAATAAAGACAGAAACAAGTTGCCATAGAACGCAGGTCTCTCTTTTGTGTGCGCATCCAAATTTGTGGGAGTTTTTTGTATTACCAGATAATTTCGTGACTTCTTCAATGATGGTAAATGTGCAGTCTGATCTTTGAGAAGAATAAACAGTTCCTTGTTAATTAATTTATACAGCTGTCAGTGCAGCTTTCTCTCTTTGCACTCTAAGAGTCTCCCTGCCATAGATTTTCTTGCCGTTCCTGGCAAACCTCCAGCGAGAGCCTGGGATTTATTAGGCTGACTTGGTGCAAAGTCTATTGATTGTGGCCCCGAGGGTAATAACTAAATAGAGCCGGAGCAACAAGTCAATAACACCATTGTTGCTGCAGCCTGCATTCACTCGAGGAGTGGGATTGTTTTACCACAGCCGAGGGTAATCACGGGCAGATCGTTGTGTTCAGCACGCGCTTCGTGCACCGTGTTAGTGCTGAGGACCGTTTGAAAGATTTCAGCAGGATCGCTGGAGAATCGGGCTGGGGTACTGGGATTATGAACCCTGTGAACTCCTTCATTACAGCTTAAAGGTTTCAACTTTAGTTTTTAACATCTGCTGCAGCCTCGGGGAGCTTAGAGGCAGGGCTGGAGCAGAGGAGCGCAGACGCGGGCCCCGGGCTGGCACGAGAGGGTCTGTTCTGCGCGCTGTCCCGGGAACGAGATGGTCATGAGCAGAGAGATCTCACAGCTGCTGCCTGTCGTGCACCGTCCACCCGGCCGGCCGTTTGTGTGGGGTGCTAGCCAGGGGCGCTGTCCCTAGCCTCTCACAGCCCCGAATATGTCCAACATGCACCGTAACCTCCACAGACGTCACACAGTTGTCACTTTCTCGCTTCCAAGTCTTGAGTTGCATTGACTTGATTTAAAAAATCATTTTCATAAGGCTTGCTGAGAAAGAAACCAAACACGCCTTTCGAAGTCCTTCTTTCCTATCTGGGAAAAGGTCAGAACTGTTTTACATACCTGATGACTGGGTTTTAAATTACAGAAAGCAAAATCAAAGTGCACATCAGTGCCTATCTCTCTTTTGCCTTTGGAAGAATCCTTGCCATCCTCATGGTGGAAACCCATTTCTGTGCAGGCAGGACTAGAAAGTCCTGGGACAGGTTCCCAGAGGTGGCTAGCACTAGCCAATCTCCTGACCTCCCAAGACTGCGCTTGTCACACGTGGCTACGTGAGCCAATTACCCACGAATAACCACAAACCCTTGTGTGACCCAATCTACACTGAGTACAAGTCTTTCACAGAATCTTCTATTTCCACCAAATCTTATATTTTTAAACATATTTAATTATTCTGTGTAGAACTAAAAGGGTGGTGGTTGTTTTTTTTTCCGCTGTTAACTCCTATTTTACTGAAAGAATTCTTGGCAAATCTATAGCAAAAAAGAAAACTTGGGAGGGTTTTTTAAAATTACTTGCAGTATGACTCACTGTAATGAAAGGTTCAGAGCTTGGAGTAATTCCATCGGGTAGCAGCCCTTTTGAAAAAAAAAATTGTTTTGAGAGTTTAGTCAATACTAACACACAACTTAGGAGCAAAGGTGGGCCACTCCTTCCTCCACTGGGAGACATAAGTAACTTTCTCGTCAGACTTTTTTTTGGTCTGAATGAAGAAATCCCTGTCCAATCTGCTTAGGTTCAACCCTGTGATCCAAGCAGTTTTTGACAAATCAGGATGACCTAAGAGTTGATAAGCTTTGGCACGGGAAAGAAATACGCAAGAGAAGTTTAGGAGCTTAGGGGACGAAAAATGATCATCTAAGTTGATGTGTGGAATACTTTCAAATTGTCGAAGATGTTTTTGTTTGGGTGGCTGTGGAAACCTCACGTTGGCTTTATCACCGCTTGAACAGGGAAAAGAGGGAAAACATCAGACAACATGCACAGGTGCAGTTCTTTTGCATAAGTCTACCAACTTCTCCTCTCAAGGTTTCCGTGAGTAGAAGCCAGATATTTTCACCGCTATTCACTCCTCTAAGTGTCGGAGGTAGTCAGAATCCTCTCCGATGGAATAGACCAGGGGATAAACAGAGGAGAATGATAGCTTTGCGAATTTGCTAGATGCTGAGAAGTCAAAGGGAGTCATGTGTGAGTTCATAAAACAGCGGCTGCAGGGATTTATCTGTTTAAGGGGAGACTGGATTTTGACACAGTGACAAGCACGGCAGGGGCATCGCAGTCGTGAAATGACCAGTGCTTTTGCTAACGGCCACCCAGGAAACTAGTCTCTGGTGAATGCACCTCCTTAGGAGAGATTGTCCCCTTCTCGCCCCACGGGGCAGGTTATCCCAAACGCATACGCACTCAAGGCCAGTAGCATAGAGGCTCGACTTATTTTTGGCCGGTTCAGATCATCTGGGCATCAATTTAGAGAATATTCCTTAGTCTATTAGCACATGCTCACCTACTTTTCAAAAAAAAAAAAAAAGACCATCTAGGAAAAAGTTTATTGTGACATTCAAGTCAGCCTGAGCGAAGACAGCCAGAATTCATCTTTTATCTCTTCGTGATTTCATTTCCTGCATGTTATGGTCTGGAATCATCTGAAAATAGGTGTCTGAACGATGACTCCCCTAAACCGGTGAGCTCGGAGACGATATCCGTATTTTCAGTAGTGCTGCCGTATAGAGGTACCGTGCTGTCCCTAGCTGCATTCTCACGGGGGATGTGCTCTTCTCCCCGAGAGCTCCCCTGTTCTTTAGATTTCTCCTGGACTTGTTTTCTCTTATGACCTATTTATTACTTATTCAGCTCTGAATTGCCAGTGTTAATTGTTTAATTCTAAGCTTATTGGTATGCCTAGAATCCCATCACCTGAGGATTGGAATAGCATCATGCTTTTGGTGGAGAGCAAATTGAGCAATTTCGCATATAGTCTGTTCAAATGCACGCACGTTATTTCAGAATAAAACTTTAAAACCTTTGAAAATAAATACAAAAGTAAGTCCATTTTTCTCCTTTGCCTTCTTTCAAAAGGCATTTCCAGTTACGTTTTCTGTAATACCCAACATTTACCAAGTGTTGCCCATGTACCAGGCACTAGATTAAAAGCGCAATATGTATGATCTCACTCAGTTGCTCGCATCAACGTTACAAAGCATATATTGCTATTCCCATTTTGCAGATTAGGAAACTAAATGTCAGTAAAGTTAGTAACTCCCTCAGAGCCGCTTAGCTGATAGAAAACCAGATCCTTACAATGATCCACAAGGTCAACACGATCCGATCTCTGTCTCTCCCTGGGCTCACCTCCTTCCATCCTTCTCTCTGGGCACACTGCCTTCTCTCCGTCCCGGGGGCATGCCACTCCAGATAAAGGACCTTTGCACATGCTGGGCCACCCACCTGGAGTCTCCCCCTCCCCCTCCCCCGTCTCCACCCTCCTCCCTTACTTATTAACCCAGTGCATTATTCATTTCTCTAGCCAGTATCTTCACTGCCTTAGGGAAGCCCTCTTCAGGCCCCTAGAAGAGCTCAGTCCCATAACAGCCATGGGGGTGCAGCCAGCCGGCTCCCAGGAATGCACTCGCTCCAGGTATTGGCACCTACAGGTACCCAGCTCTTCCCAGGCAGCCCCCAGCCACTGACAGCACAGTGGAGGTCCCAGACCCACTGTGGGCTTCCTCTCGTGGCATGGCGTCAGCTTTGCCCCAGGGCTCTTCGCTAGGTTGGCAGGAACTTGGTCCCACCTGCATGGGATCTGACGCTCTCCTTTGCTTTCATTGGTATTCAAGCTGCATGATGGTCTGCAGCCTTTCCCTCCCCAGTCTTGCTTCTTCCCTGCCTATCTTCCACAGGTGTTACCGTTCAGTACACTTTTTTTTGCTCCTAACTCCACTTCAGCACCTGCTTTTCTAGAAGTTCCACCTGACGCGAGCCCCGTCTTCTCGACTCTCAGAAGTTTGCATCTGCTATTTTTTGCAGCACTGCCCAGTCTGGGGCTATTTACAGCTTGCCACTGTGTACTGGGCGGGTGTGAGCACATTGGTATAAAGTCGGTAAGCTCAGGGAGGGCAGGCATCTGTTTGGTTTTGCTCCTCACTGCATCCCCAGACCCGGGGCTCTTGCCTTTCACCCTAGAGTAGACAGACTGATGCGCGGGGCTGGCACCACGTCACTCCCCATTGCCCTGCTGCGGGGCGTGCTCCCCCTGGTGTGTCCAGCTGTAGGCAGCGGAGTGCCGAGACCGTCAAGGCTTTGCTGAGGGCGGGACCCCGAGCCCTAGCGCTGACTTGGAGAGCCCCCTGGAAAAGGATGTTGCACAGAGGCCTGATCAGGCTGGCCCCTGTGCGAAGGCCCTTTGGCTTCTTTTTCCCGAGTGGAAGTGCGTGCCCTTTCTCCTTGAGGAGAAGATAGGACTTTAGCATTTCCAAAACCTTCTGAGTGAAAACATCTGTATCCGATTTTTCCCGTCACAGCGTGTTAGTGAAGTCCTGCTAAAGAGCAGCTTGCAGTCGACAGGCCTCTCATCAGAAGGTGTCACTGCCATCAGCTGGAATTACAGTGGGGCCGTGAAAGCCGGCACCCCAGCCAGATGCCAGTCTGGGTCATTACATTTGGTCTACCTAAATTCCCTCCGGACTTCTCATCGGACACAGGATTCTTCCTCTCTGCCCTGAACTGCTAGGGAGTGTTTGCTAAGAGCCTTTCAGCTGCTGCCATAGTTCATTCCAAAAACGGCTGCATTCCTGAAGGACCACTTGTCAGGGGTGTTGTCGCGGCTCCGGGGGCTGGCCTGGCTCGATGGCCCCGAAGGCCCCTTGCCCTTCCAGCTCTGACTCTGTGATTCTGTGATTGTCACCTTCAAAATATGGTGTTCATGGAGCTGCTAAGAGCCTTGTAAATGAAAACCTGCCAGATCAAAGGGTCGAACTTGGTAGGAAAGATGTGTAAATAGACACACACCGAAAAAAAAAATGTGGACACAAATCTGAATACCCCTAGAACCCACAAACAGTCATGGTTCTATTTTCTCTCTTGAGTAGATTTTGAAGGCGTAGTTAAGTGAAGACAAAAACATATACATTGAATGAAAGGTGTGTAATCTTTGGGATAATTCTGATGTAATTAACACAGCAGAGCTGCATTAAGGCCCATGTGCAATGAGTGGAATTTTCCAACATTGATTAAGCTGGACTCGAGGAGAACTGAGTCTTTGTCTAAAAGCTGCCAAATGAAAACAACTTTGGGATATTTAAATTCAGGTTGGAAATTGGTTTGAGTAAGGGATATTTAAACCACAGCTGTTCAAGGACTAAAAACATATGAGTATATATGCACACACACACACACACACACGGCCTCCTCTAAAAACAAGTTAGCCAAAGGTGTACATTCCTTCTAAGTTCTCATGATCAACAGATGTAAATGTTCACGGTGTTCAGATGAATTATGGACCCTAATGAGATTTCAATACTGAGCAAACAATAAAAATTTATGCATTGCATAGTTGCCGTGGCCTTTGGCTCCATGGCTAGTGTTCCACCCTTTCAACAGCTTCAGTAATATAATATCCAGCTGGCTTTGGAGGTAAGGAAAATTCGAGGGGTGAATTGAAATTGTGAGAAATTATTTGATGGATTACTTTGTCAGAGTAATGCATGGCCTTGGCATAATTACCGTGGCCACCTTAACCCTTGCGGCAGGTGGTGACAAAGGCCTGCACCGCCTAGGTGCCGGGCTGGCCCTGCACGTGCTCCTTGCTCTCCCGGGCCCCGGGGTCCAGGGAGTCTCGGTTCTCCTGAGCGCATGCCAGACAAGCACATTCCTGTCTCAGGCCAGCGAGTGAGCCGGACAGCCGAAGGGCTGCACTTCTCCCGAGAACTGTCATCTGTGTCAGAGTGAAAGGAACCAAACAAAAGGCAGACCGACCTTGAAATAAAATGGGCCGAAGTCGGGGAAAGAGATAAATGATATCTTTTAAAGCGATACGTTCAAACACAATGGCAGACTCGGGCACGCTAATCCTTTTTCTCCTCTTTCTCTCTCTCTCTCTCTTTTTTTTTTATCAATCCAGACCTTGAACTTAATGGTTGTCTGCCTTGTACTTTATAATGTTCAAATCTGACCGTATGATTAATAGTGTGTACGTGTCAGAGACCACATCTGTAGCAATTCTGCCAGTGTGTGTCTTACACTAGTTTTACTTTGGAACCATAAAGTAATTACTATTTTGTGAATGAGAATAAACCTATTATGCACTAACGTAGCTACACCCAGCATCCGCTCTTCGCTCTTCGGGGGAAAGAAGTTGCCTATAGGATAGGGCAGCTCAAATTTCCGTGTTCCGAAGTGCTTTCAGCCTGGCCTTCAACAGTGAGAAACCACTCCCGCCCAGTTCTTGGTTTCATTATGATAACAGAAATATACGTGCAGCATGTTGACAAACTCATTTGGCATAAACAGAGGAGTCTAAATTGTAAGTTCTAATGTTTTAATGCTAAATCGGGCGATAAGTCAGTGTTTCAGTTTGGCACAGTGAACCGCATGCTCTCCAAAAATAGCCTTTGACACTTTTTAAAGCAAGTCAGTGGTGTACTTAGGCCGTTCACAAAAGGCTTCATTCTTGTCTACAAATGGCAAGCCTCCCCTTCCCAAGAGTGCCCAACTCAAGCGAGGTTGGAGAAAAATAGACACTTCCTGTTTTAAGGCATTTCTCCAACTCTTAGTCTCCTCCAAATGGCAAGGTTTTGGAGTTTATAGGGAAAGCATACCTAAGAAAGGTTATCTTGATTTTCATTTAACACACCCTCCCACTGACTTTTTTAAAGGTTCGTTGTAAGTATTTCTGCATAGCTGAAAACATAGATTCCACCCTGGAGAGATCTCAGGGCTGTTCGTGTTACACTCTGAAGCCATGTGTTTTCACCTCATGGCAAAACCCAAGATGTAGGCAGATCCCTCAGCCCCTGTTGGCTTTGGAATTTAGTCTTTCCCTTGTTTTCCACTGTAAACTTACACAGAGAAAGCCCTCCCCAGCCCTGAATGGAAGCAGCCATTAATGTTTTCCCACACATGCCGGCGGTATAACTAAGGAGTGGTGGGAAAGGGAAGGAAAAGGGGCCGAGGTCCATGCGTGTGGTAGACGGGCATGAGGAGTGCGCTAGGGGACTCCAGGTGCCTTCCCAGAGGCAGCCACTTTCCTGGAGGGCTTTGTCGGCACAATGACCATGGAAGCTGATACAGAGAAGCCCCTCCCCAACAAAGGCAGCTCTAAAGTTTCTAAGACCCTCCTTCAAAGCCATACAAGACAGAGACACCTGGGTGGCTCAGTCGGTTCAAGCATCCAACTCCAGACTTCAGCTCAGGTCATAATGGAGTCGTGAGATTGAGCCCCGCATCAGACTCTACGGTTGGTGGGAAGAGTCTGCTTGAGATTCTCTCTCTCCCTCTCCCTCTGCTCCTCCCCTGCCCCCCCACTGCTCGCACTCTCTGTCTCTAAAATAAATTAAAAAATAAAATTTAAAAAAACCCACATACAAGAGAATGGTTATGGAAATGAGATCAACTCTTTACTTTTATAGTGGTCACTATGGCCTAATCAGTCTTATGACTTATCTCATCTAACCCGTACTACAACCTGATATGATAGGTATTGGTAGTATCCTGAAGCCCAGAGAGGTAAGGACTTTGTCCCAGGTTACACAGCTTGAGAGTGGCAGAAAGCCAGGATCAAACCCAGGTAATCAGGCTGCAAGGCTCACACTCTCAACAGCATACTGGGCCATCCTCTGTTCTTTAGAGGCTGCCTATTCCTGTCTCTTAGCATATCCTGATCCAGATTTTTCTGCCTTATCACATTCTCTTCCACTTATCAATATTTCAGCAATCGGTGTAAGATTGCATTGTAAGTCGCTAACTTCGGTACTTGCCTGTTCTCTTGAATGGCTTCGTTTATAAGTGCTAGAGCGTTTTCCGCCACAGCGCACTTGTACAATTGGGTGGCTGGGGTAACAGACAACCGGGCCGTTCTGCCCCCGAGCTGCATTTTGAGGTCTGACCTAGTACAGACATCCTCAGGACTCACAGTTTTCCATAACTCTCTCCAGTGAACTCATTCTGTATATCTTTGCAAGTGTCCATGGCCGTCAGTGGCTCTCACTTATGCCCTATAAATATCTTTCAGTGTCCAGTTTGATGGATTCTGTATATAAAATGCCCCAAATCCCTCCCCCTGCTTCCCCCTAGAATAGCAGATCTCAAACTTTTAAGTCTCAGGACACTTTTACACTCTTCAAAATCTCTTCAAGATTTTATTTATTTATTTGACAGAGAGAGACAGCCAGTGAGAGAGGGAACACAAGCAGGGGGAGTGGGAGAGGAAGAAGCAGGCTCATAGCGGAGGAGCCTGATGTGGGGCTCGATCCCATAACGCCGGGATGACGCCCTGAGCCAAAGGCAGACGCTTAACCACTGTGCCACCCAGGCGCCCCAAGTATTTACTAATTCATTTTTAAATCATGATAATCAACTGATTACATATGAACAAAAATTTTTATGAAAAATAACTATATTTTCAAAAACAAAATTAGAAGGGGGCATTGTTTTATGTTATTGCAAATCTCTTTAATGTCTTGCTTAATGGAGGACAGCTGGAGTCTCATAGGTGCTTCTGCATTCAATCTATTGTGATGTCAGTTATGATGTGGAACCTCTAGAAAACTCCACTATACACTCTCGAGAGAAGGAGAGTGGAAACGACAAATGACATCTTATTATTATAAAAATAGTTCTGACTTCATGGAACCCCTGAAAGGGTCCCTGGAACACATTTTGAGGACCATGCCCTAAAATATGGCTGATAATTTACAATACCACACTAATTTGAGTAAAGGAGGTATAAATCCTTCTGCAATAAGCAGGTGGTATCCTAAGCTATGAACCAGTTTACCTTGAGCCACAAGGTAGCACTCGATTCCCTGCCCCTTTCCTCCAGATTTCCCATATGCTGAGCCACACCACTCATGCTCATTAGCTGTCAGAACCCCATGTCTTGTTTTCTACTAGGGCATGAGCTTCTTGAGGACACAAACCAGGTCTGTTTAATCTCATTCCCTAGTATCAAGCACATCATGCCTAACACGTGATAGGGAATTTTGCTGAAATGAATAAGGTTCCATGATAAAGATATTAGTAAACAATCCAGGCAAATATATGTTGATTTTTTAATGAAAATTCAAATATTTCTTCTCTTTCTCAACATCATCTGCTCATCAGATATTTGTTAATATCTGTAATGTGCCAAGCAGCAGAATAGGTAATAGGCTACCCCAAAGACCAATGCATACTTGAACCTTGCTCTTACACACTTCCATTTCATAGAGGAGGCAGCCAAGGAAACAAGTAAATAATTACAGACCGAAAGAAATAAAGAGGCTGCCATTACGAAAAGGGGAGACAGGAAGGTAGGCTACTTCAGTCTGGAAGACTGCCTTTACTACGTTACTACACCATCTGCCCTGAAACCCAGGCCGGCCCTTGCTGGCCTGTGGACTTCCGGTTTCACAGGTGTATCGTTTATATACTATGAAATTTACCCATTGGTAAGCGTCCAGTTCAATGATTTATAGTAACTTTATAGAGTTGTACAACCATCACCATAATCTATTTTAAAAATATTTCTGTCACCCCAAAGTCCTTCATGCCTGTTTGCATTGAGTCAATTCCTGCTCCTACCCCCAGCCCCAGGCAATCACTGATCCAATTTCTAGATATTTCATATGAATGGAATCATACAGTATGTAATCTTTTATGTCTAGCCTCTTTTGCTTAGCCTGATGTTTTTGACGCTCATCCCTATTGCAGCGTCTATCAGTCATTTGCTATTTTTAATGCTGAGTATTATTCCACTGTATGCCTGTATCACGTTTTGTTTATCCATTCACCAGCTGGTAGGCCCTCGGATTGTTTTGAGTTTAGGGCTATTATGAATATGCTGCTATGAACCTTTGCATACAGGTCTTTGTATAGACATATGTTTTCATTTCCCTTGGGTGATGCTTGGGAGTAGAATCAATGGGTCATATCGCATGTATCTGTTAACCTTTTTTTTTTTTTCACTGCCAAACCATTTTTGCAAAGTAAACGTGCCAGTTTACATGCTCACCTGCAGAGTGCGAGGACCCCATGTCCTCAGTAGGGTCCATCTTTTTTATTAGAGCCATTTGGTGGATGTGTGGTGCCCTCTCATTTTAATTAGCATTTTATTAATGACTATTGAGGTTGATCATTTTCTCATATGCTTATTAGGCATTGGTATATGGTCTTCGGTGAAATGTCTATTTAGCTCTTTTCTAATTGTATAAATTTTTAATGGAGTTGTTTGTCTTAGTATTGGATTTGGGGAGTTTTTATTTTTTATGCTTCTGGGTACAGGTCTTTTATTAGATACATGATTTGCAGATCCTCTTCCTTAGCCTGTAGCTTGCCTTTCTATGCCTATTTTCTTAACGGTGAATTTTTAAAAAGTAAAAGCTTTTAAATTGGGGGAAGTCAGTTTATCAATTCTTTATTTTATGGATCATGCTTTTAGTGTCTTGCCTAAGAAATCTTTGCCTATCCCAAGATGACAAGGATTTTCTTCTAGGTTTTCTTCTAGAAGTTTGATAGTTTTAGCTGTTCCATTTAAGTCTGTGTTCCATTTTGAATTTTTGTGTATAGTGTGGGAAAATGGTCTAAGTTCATTTTTTTCAAAATATGGGCATCCAATTCCCCTAGCATCTTTGAATTGCTTTGGATACTTTGTCAAAAACGAATTGATAACTGTAAAGGTTTAATTCTGGAATTGTTGTCTTGTTCCATTGATCTAAATGTCTGCCCTTATGCCGATAAATACTACACAGTCTCAATTACTATAGCTTTATAGAAAGTTTGCTCTCCAGTGATGGAAGTCCTTCAGTTTGTTATCTTTAAAATTATTTTGGCCATCCTAGTTCTTTTCATTTACGTGTGTGTGTGTGTGTGTGTGTATTAAGGATTCACTTTCAAATTCCACAAAAAAAAAAAAAACCTGCTAAGATATAATAAGGCTTGCATTGAATTGCCATCTTAACGATATTGAATTTTCCAGTCCACGAACATGAACTTGTTCTCCATTTACTTCGATCTTTAATTTTTCTCAGCAATATTTTATAGATTTCATTGTATAGGTTTTATGCTTATTTTGTTAGTTATTCCTAAATTTTTTTATTCTTTTTGGTCCTGTTGTCAGTTAAATTGTTTTCTTAATTTCATTTGCGTACTATTCATTGCTGGTATGTAGAAATACAATTAATTTTTGTATGTTGATCTTGTATCTTGCAATCTTGCTATATTTACTAGTTCTAGTAGTTTTTTGTAGACTCCTTAAGATTCTCTACATGTAGAATCGTGTCATCTGTAACTGAAGATAATTTTATTTCTTCCCTTTCAATCAAGATGCCTTTTATTTCTCTTTCATGCCCGACTGCATTGGCTAGAACCTCCAGTACAAAGTTGACCAGTAGTAGTAAGAGCAGACATTCTTGCCTCAGCCCCAATCCCAGGGGAAAGCATTCAGCCTTTTATCAATATGTATGGTGTTACCTGTGGGTTTTTCATAGATGCCCTTTATCAGATTGAGGAAATTCTCTTTTATCCCAAGTTTGTTGAGAGTTTCTCTCATGAATAGGTGTTGAATTTTGCCAAATGTTTTTTCTGTCTAATAAGATGATCATGTGGGTTTTGTCCCTTATTATATTGATGCAGTGTATTACATTAATTGATTTTCATATGTTAAACCAACCTTGGATTACTGGGATAAATCTATTTGGTCATGGTGCTTAATCTTTTTAATATGTTGCTGAATTCAATTTAATATTTGTAAAGGATTTGGGTGTCTTATGTTTATGGTGGGTAATTCTTGTGATGTCTTTGTTTAGCTTTTGTATCAGGGTAATACTGGCCTCATAGAATGAGTTGGGAAGTATTCTCTCCTCCTCTATTAGAAAATAGATCAGTATTACTTCTTTAAATATGCAATAGTGGGGTACCTGGGTGGCTCAGTCGGTTGAGCATCCCACTCTTGCTTTTGGGTCGCGTCATGATCTCGGGGTTGTGGGATCGAGCCCTGCATCAGGCTCTGAGCTCATCAGGGAGTCTACTCAAGGATTCTCTCTCCCTCTCCCTATGCCCCTCCCCCCACTCACACACTCTCGCTGTCTCTGGAATAAATAAATAAATCTTTAAAAACATATATGCAATAGAATTCATTGTTTAAGCCATCTGGTGCTGGGCTTTTCTTTGTGGGAAGATTTTAAATTACTAATCCAATTTATTTACTTGTTATAGGTCTATTCAATTTTTCTATGTCTTCTTGAGTCAGTTTTGATAATGCATATATTTCTAGGAATTTGTTCATTTCACCTTAATTGTCTAATTTTTTAGCATAAAGTTATTCAGAATATTCCTTTATAATTCTTTTAATTTTTGTTAAGTCAGTAGAGATGTTCCTTTTTCATTGTCAGTGTTGGTAATTGTGCTTTTCTTTTCGGTTATTCTAGCTAAAAGTTTATCAGTTTCATTGATCATTTCAAAGAGCCAACTTTGGGGGCACCTGGGTGGCTCAGTCAGTTAAGCTCAGCTCATGATCTCAGGGTCGTGAGATCAAGCACCAGGTCGGGCTCCGCGCTGAGTATGGAGCTTCCTTAAGATTCTCTCTCTCCCTCTCCCTCTGTGGCCCTCACCCTGCCCATGCACTCTTTCTCTCCCTCTCTTTCTCTCTCTCTCAAAAATAAATAAATAGCCAACTTTTGATTTCATTAACTTTCTGTATTGTGTTCTGTTTTCTATCTCAATCATTTCTGCTCCAGTCCTTCTTTTTTCTTCTTGTGTTGGGCTTAATTTGCTCTTTTTCTAATTTGTTAATGTAGTAGCTTAGATTACTAATCTGAAACTTCTCTTTTTTTCTAATTAGACAAATTTCCCTCTAAGTTCTGCTTTAGTTGCATCCCACAAATATGGATAGTTTTGTTTTCTTTCATTTCAAAGCATTTTCTAATTTCCATTGTAATTTCTCGTTTGACTCATAGGTTCATTAGATGTGTATTACTTAATTCTCTAATATTTGGGGATTTCCCAAATTATTTTCTTTTGTGGTCAGTTTGTAATTTAGTCCTGTTGTGATTGGAGAACACACTTTTTCTTATTTCAGTTCTTTTCAGTTTACTGAGACTTGTTTTATGGCATATATGTGGTCTACACAGGGGAATATTCTGTGTGGTTTTGAAAAGAACACATATTCTTCTGTCATCGAGTGGTGTGTTCTATAAATGTTAATTGGGTCAAGTTAGCTGATAGTGTTGAAGCCTTCTCTATCTTTACTGATTTTTTTGTCTAGTTATTCTATCAGTAGTTTTTTGGGTTTTTGTAAGTAGGCTCCACACTCAGTGTACGGAGTGGGGCCCAACTCACGTCCCTGAGCTCAAGACCTGAGCTGAGATCAAGAGTCTACGCTTAACCAACTGAGCCACCCAGGCACCCCTTCTATCAGTTTTTTGAAAGGAGTATTGAAATCTTCAATTATTGAGCTTTCTCCGTTCATCTGTCAGTCTGTGCTTCATGTATTTTAGGAATTGGTTGTTAGGTATGTATATGTTTATAACTCCCATATCTTCCTGGTGCACTGACCCTTTCATATTTATTATGTAATGTCTCTCTTTGTCTCTAGGAATATTTCTTGTCCTAAAGTCCATTTGTCTGATATTATGTGTGTATATATATATTTCCACCTTTACTTTCAACCAGTGTGTGCTTTTGAATCTAAGTGTGTCTCTTGTAGACACAATATAAAATTGATTTTTTTTATTCTGTCTGACAATCTGCTATTTGATTGGTGTATTTAGTCCCATAGCATTTGTAAAATTTTTTATCTTGTTAGATTTATGGCTGCTATTTTGCTGTGTTTTCTATATGCCTCATGTCTTTTTTTTTTCCCCATTTCCCCTTTTCTGCTTTCTGTTTTAAAACAGATAATTTTTGTGTACCATTTTTTTTTTAAGTTTTATTTTTTATTTTTTATTTATTCGACAGAGATAGAGACAGCCAGCGAGAGAGGGAACACAAGCAGGGGGAGTGGGAGAGGAAGAAGCAGGCTCATAGCGGAAGAGCCTGATGTGGGGCTCAATCCCAGAACCCCGGGATCACGCCCTGAGCTGAAGGCAGACGCTTAACCGCTGTGCCACCCAGGCGCCCCTTTTGTACCATTTTAATTATCTGCTGATTTTTAAACTGTATTTGTGGTTATTATTTTCTTAATCTCTGCCCTAGGAATTGCAATATGTAGCCCAACATTTCACAACCAACTTCAACTTATTACTGACTTAATTTTAATAAAATCTAGCAGCTTTATTCCAGTATAGCAAGTTTCTTCCCTTTCCCTTTGTACTATAATTGTCATATATATATATATATATACATATATATATATATATGTGTGTGTGTGTGTGTTATAAACCCCAAGACACTAAATTATAATTATTGCTTATGCAGTCTTTATGTTTTTTAAAGAAATTAAGAGAGCAAAAGAGAACATATATAGCTATGCAGTCTTTTCTATTTACCCAGATATTTACCATTTCCAGTGTTCTTCATTTCTTTCTGTGGAGTTGAGTTACCATCTGGAGTCATTTCCCTTCAGCCTAAAGGACTTCGTGCAGTATTTCTTATAAGGCTAGTCTGCTAACAAACAAACCAAACAAAAAACCTCTCATTCTCTGTTTATCTATGAATATCTTTTTGTCACTTTCATTTTTGAGGGATAGTATTGCTAGATATGGAATTCTTGGTAGACAGTTTCCCCCACCCGTATCCTTTCTACCACTTTAACTGTGTTGTTCCACTGTCTTCTCCCTCCATTGTTTCTGAGGAGAAGTCAGCTATTAATCATCCTGTTGTTTACCTGTACATAATGAGTTATTTTTGCTTTGCTACTTTCAGGATTTTCTCTTTACGCCACTATTTCTTTAACTATATTTTTCTGACACTTTCTCTCTTCCTTCTCCTTCCGGGACTCCCATTGCACATATGTTGGTATACTTATTACTGTGTCACACAGGCCTTTGAGGCTCTACTCACTTTCCTTCAATCTTTTTTTCTTTCTCATCTTCAGATTGGATGATTTCTATTGACACGTGTTCAAATTCGCTAATTCCTGTTCATGTAATTTATGTATTTTTCAACTCTAGAACCTTTTTTTTTTTTTGCTCCTCTTTATCTGCTAAGATTCCCTATTTGTTGAAGCATTGTCATCATAATTTCTTTTAATTCTTTAAACAGTCTACTTCTTCCAACGTTTATAATAGCTGCTTTGAAGTCTTTGTCTGCTAGATCCAACATCAGAGCCACTCAGAATCGGCTTGTATTGACTGCTTTTATTCTCCTGAATATAGAGCATGCTTTTTTCTTTCTTTGTCATGTCATAATTTTTTGTTGAAAACTAAACATTTTAGATGATACATTGTAACAGCTCAGGGTTCTGATATTTTTAAATAGCTTGCCTGAACGTAATCTGCAGGCTCCGTCTCCCCCACAGTCTGCTCGGTTGTTGCTTTTCTGTTTGTTTTTTATTTCTTATTTTTATTTTATGAGCCTGGCTTCCTAGGGTTTGCCCCTTTATGTGCATAGCTTAGTGGCCAGCCAATGAATGAGAAAGGGTTGTGCTCAAAAACCTTGAACCCATAAGTCTTCCGTCCTCTGCCAAGTGACCTATACGTGGGCTGAGGAAAACATCCAAAGTTCAGCCTGTTCTCCAGCTTGCCTTGGCTTTGACTTTTTACTGGAGGTCTCTCAGATCTCCCTGACACATGCACATACTTTGCCGATCAATAGCTTCTGGCTCTCTCATTTCCTGGATCTCTCTGTCACATTTTTGTTTAGTCTGTCACTCACCGAACCAGAACCACAACCTCAGGCTAGCAGAACTCTGGGTTTTGGGGAGCCTGGGTGGCTCAGTCGGTTAAGCATCTGCCTTCAGCTCAGGTCATGATTTGAGGGTCGTGGGATCAAACCCTGCATCAGGCTCTCTGCTCAGCAGGGAGTCTGCTTCTCCCTCTCGCTCTGCCCCTCCCCTGCTTGTGCTCTGTCTCTCTGTCTGTCTCTCAAATAAATAAATAAAATCTTAAAAAAAAAAAAAAAAAAAAAAGAACTCTGGTTTTTCCCTTCTATATTTCCCTGTCAAGTTTGCTGCTTTTACTGAGAATGCCACTGGGCATGGGTTTTGCCTTTCGCTCCAAGTCAAGTCAGGCTTCTCTGGCAGCCCCACCCTGGTAAAACCATCATTCTAGCCAACTAAGCTAGGGGAAGACGTGGGGATGTTCTTACACAAGTTCTTCCAAAAGCTTTCTATGAACAAACACTTCTTGATTTCTTTTTTTTCCTTTGGTCATTATCCAAAGAACTGAGAAGATTTTTTTTTTCCTTTCTGGGAGGATTTTTTTAAACAATTGCTTAGTTTTATACTTGTTTTAGGGAGAGTGAATTTGCTGACCTCTTCACTCGTAGCTGGAAGTCCCCCGGTAGAAGGAGTTTTGCTGTCCTCTATAAAGTGTGTGTTTGTGGGGTGCCGGGTTGGCTCAGTCAATAGAGCATGCGACTCTTGATTTCAGGGTTGTGAGTTTGGGCCCCACGTGGAGTGTAGAGATTACTTAAAAAGAAAATCTTTAAAAAATAAATACATAAAATAAAGTGTGTGTGTGTGTGTGTTTTAAGTATGTAGGATGTGGTTGTGACAAAAGACCTCATCCTTTCATTCCACGCATTCCACCATCAGGAGTTTGACGGAGGAAGTCTTCTCTGCATGGGCTTATGTTGGCTGCAAATCCGGGGCAGCTCTTCGCCATTCACTGACCCAAAGGCAACAGGTGGGACCTGTTTCTGACAGAACTGTGGAAGAAAAATGGGGTAGTCATCAGCTTGTTTCACTTTCATTTATCTCCGTCATCTGGGAATACAATATAGATAGTATCAGGCCCAACAAAATGTACATCCTGATATTATTTTCAGTTTTTTGTCTAGACAGAGAAGACTAAGCACTTGGATATCAGAAATACCTACCATGAAAAATAAGAAAGATGGGCTCAGTGGAAGGCCAGAGGGAGGTAGCATGGCTTGTTCACTTTTTCTCTCTATATTCTTTTTTTTTTTTTTTTAAGAAAAAAGTTTAAACCCCACCACCCACTCGTCGGGTGATTGGAGACTATAGTTGTAAAAATGTGCTGCAGGCAGAAGTTCTGAAAAATCCCAGAAAGTGTTGAAAACATCTCTAAACAAGGTATTTTTCTCCTGCACCTTTCTTGCTAAAGGTCCCAATTGCTGCCAAGAAAACTAGTGAGAATGTTAGCTGCCAAATAAAAAATTTATGACAGTGTTTGGCAAAGGACTATCTCGCTGCTTGTTTTATACATTTCCACAAGGCACTTGAAGGCGGCCTCTTTTTTCCTTCCCCTCCCAGCCCCCCAGCCCCCCCACTTTGGGTACATATACCTTACTGATCACTGTTCTGGGTCTGTTTTCTAATAAAAGAGCAAATTCCTATAAAGTAGGATTAAACAATATAACTTTTTCCCTCTTCAGTCGCGTCTAAAAGTGTGAGGGAAATGTTTTCAAGTGTGTGTTGCATGGAAGGGGGAAAGATGTGGGGTCTGCTAGCTCAGAATGGACACATGTGTAAGAAAAAGAGCAAGGACCTTCTAATGAATGACTGTAGACTCTTAGCGGCAGAAGGAATCTTAGAATTCCCTCAGTCCTGGCACACCCCCACACCCAACACGTTGCAGATAAGGAAACAGGGGCCCAGAAGGAGCCGGCGTTCTGCCTAAGGTCACACAGCCAGGCTCCCCTGGGACGCCTTCCACCCCACGTCCCATGCTTCACGCACCACTGGGCGCCACAGCCCAGCCTGGGTTTTGCGTGTGGGGGTTCCCACGCACGTGCGTGCACTTACAGCATGTTCGACGAGCATTAGCATTCAAAGCCATTCTGTTTTTTGAAAATTAAAACCTCTCCTTCCCTAAAATTCTTTTAAAAATCTAACACATTGAAACTGGGTCGAGATCAGGGCAGTGATGCTGCCCAAATGGCACTGCCCACCCGGAGCCGTGGAGCCTCGTGGTTGTACCATTAAATGTTTACATGAGCCTTCACAGAGGGTGGTCGGGGGATGTGCTCTATTTAGGAAAAAAGTTTTTCTTAGACCCAGTATGGATGTTGGTAGTCATAAGGCCATCGGCTGCCGAACACCCCCGAATAGTCTGCCCGCCTGTCTGGGAAAGCAGCATGGTCTGTCGCAGCCTTTTCAAAACAGTTACCAGATGATGCTTTCAGTTGTTAATGAGCGCCGCGTCGCCCGCACGTCATCACGGGGACTTACTCGAAAGCCTGGCTGCGCCCTGCGCCTCGCCCCCGTCCTGCCGGCCCAGGCGTCTGCGGTGGCGGACACGCTCCGCGATGCCCGGGCTCGGGGCCGCCTTGTGCCGACAGCCAGCGCTATTTGATACAAAGTACTGCAGACAGACCAGGAGTAAGCGGATTATTTCAGACAGTGTTAGGAGGTAACTGGAGGAAGATTAGCTCGACATGAGGCAGATATCATAAGCAAATTAGAAAACCTCCCCAATTAGTACAAGAAACCCAGATTTGTGCCGTTTGTGATCTTCTGCTGAAAGGCGAAGTGTCGATGTTATGGGCTCTAGGCTTGATTTAAGTTGAAATGTTGGCATTTCCTATCAGTGCATGTTAGCCTCTGAGCCTGTGTACTGGCTAATAAATGAAGTAAATCCCTGTTCTCCTCGGCTGCCAAGTAGTCCTCATTCGGAGGTTCTATACGTTGGGTCATGTTTTATTTGGCCCTGGAATAATCTCTAGGGCATATTATAATATTTCTGTACTGGGAATATTCAACATGACTCCAGTGTCCCACACGTAATCTCTCTTTTGTTTGTTTGTCTTAGGGAACATGTATCATGCTGAAGTCATAAAAATGGAGCGTGCAAAATGCCAGATGCTACAAATGCAATTAGATACTTAAAAATAGCTTCCTTGGTGGCACTGCTTGAAATCTGAACTGGGCCTTGTTTTTCCAAACCGGGTGACACTTTCCTGCTAAGCTACTGCTTGTGTGCTTGGTCCCGAGGCCCAGGTCCCCTTCAGAGCCCCATGCAGATGATCAGGTCATTCTAGAAATCAGACCAGACACTACTGTCCTATCGACATCATGGCAATCCCAAGCAGGTTTTCTTTTTCTCCGACTGCATTGTGTTGTCTCTGATTTCTTGACCCCTGATGATTCACAGTCAAGTTGCATGTGGCAAAAGCTCTCAAGAGACTGAGCCCGACTTGTGTAAAGAAAATGAGGTGTCTACACTCCTCATTTTAAGGTTTGAAATGCATTCCAAATCAACTTTTATTTCACGAGAATTCAAGCAACCACAAAACTCACAATTTATTTTGCAATCTCATCCAGGAAAGAAGGTAATGTTTTTGTATATGTATGTGGTGACTGAATTTTTTTTTCTGATTGTGAACTTAGTGCCTATTCTTGACAGAAACTAATTTGGAAAATGAGAGATTTTTTAAAAATCTGCATGATCCCAACATCTAGCCTCAATTATTACTTTAAGCTTAGGTATGTGTTTTCCTTTTTGCAAAATTGGGGTCATAACGTACGTACTGTTTACAACCTTTGCTTTTTAGCTAGCATATTATGGGCAAGAAAACTGGTGGTCTTCATTCCCAGTGGGATAGTTCAAGATCCTCTTACGCCTTCTGAGTCATCAAGAACAAATTCGTTCAATGGGGTTTTAGTATTAATTCTATTTTAGTGTATTGTTTTCTTTGAAAATCACCAGTATCCGAGCAGCATTTGTGGCAATTCTCAACTCACCAGTGTTATATGAAATATTATCACATCACCATATTCCTTTGAGCAGAACTTTGCATTTTCTGTTTTTACATGCGTGATCTAATTTGAACATCACAAGAACCTATAAGGTAGGAAAAAAAAGAACAGATGTTGTTATCCCTGATCTTATTCATAAATGCAAAGTGAGCTAGAATGTAGCATGTGACACAATGCCCATGATTGCTCTTCACACCATGCACGCGGTACGTGGTCTTTGAAATCAGGCCTGACTTTAAATACCAACTTTGCCACTGACTTGCTGTGTGATTGTGGGCAAATTAACCTCCCTGAGCCTCAGTTTCCTCCTCTGGAAAATGAGAACATTGATACCTTTGTCATAGATGTGTTAGGAGAATTCAATAAAAGAATTTGTGTAAAGTACCTAAAAGAGTATAAGGCACAAAAAAATATAAAAAATAAATTTTACCATTGTTTTTCTTTTTCTCACACATCCCCTTGTTTTCTTACAACCTTGTGAATTTTTTTTCCATTTACTCAATTCTTAGTGTGATTTTAAATAATAATTATATACACAATAATCAACAGTTCAAGAAAATGTAGAAATACGTAAAGATAGGTGAAAAAACACCTACCACCTGTCACATAGGAAAACTGTTAACACTTGACTACACTTCCTTCCAGTCTTTTTTTTTCCCCTGCACAAAGCCTTGCCATTTGTTTTAGGCATACCAACTACTATCACAAGCTAATGAAGTGGAAGTAGTAGTTCAGGCATGTGTTTTAGAGATTGTGCTCTGCATGCCACCACACTCTGCTCTTGTTTCCAGATTATAAAAGAGGTGCCCCTTGGGAATCCCACTTCCCTTGGCAGGAAGCCAAAACAAGGGGTCCGATGGGTTGTCATGGCGGAAGTGCAATGAGGTTATCTCAAGAACCTGACATATTTGAACGCACTGGGTCCCTGGCCCACTGATCCTGTGGCCTTGGAGCAAATTGTGTAAAACTCAGCCCAGCCATTCATAAGACCAGAGGGTCCGATAAGACTTCAACAGAGGCCACCATCCTTCAGGTCTTGTTGTCACCCAAGGCATGGGCAACTCAGAATTACTACTCTCGAGTATCTTCAACCACTGGGAAGAAAAGCTTTCTCCTAGACTCTTAAAAGATGTTCTGTTGAGGCCGAAAGGAAAATTCCTACAGCCAAGCATCTCCTGTCAGCTAATTTGATAGTTCTCTATCAAGTAAACCATTAGTGAATACATTGATTCTTTTTTTTTTTTCCTTTTTTGCGGTTCTGCCTTGGCTATTCCCAAGATTTCTCTGAACCAGTTGGGCAAAATTGATTTTTATTAGTTCCACCGGCCTTGTGGAAAATTATCTCATGAACTGGTTTTTATAGGAAGACTCAAAGCACAGCACAGGGTGAAAAATAAGCCTATAGCAGTCAACACTGTTGTCTGAAATGTCTTCAGACTGGAAGGCTGAATTTATTGCACAAAACAAGTGCTAGCGAGACGGAGGTGTGCAGTCCTGCTCATTATCACCGCAAAGGGGAACCAAAAAGCCGAGTACAAAATTAAATTTTAATAATGCCAGTGATATTTTCTAAATCTTTCCTGACAGAAAGATTCTCATTATTTTTATCTGTCTCCGAGTAGGTTCTTTTAGTGCCATCTCAGAAATGGCCTCCGCTATGATTGTTTTCCAGGCTTTCAAGCATCAGAAAAACCAAATATATACAGAGAGAAATATGCTTTAGATTGTTCAAGGAAGAGCCGTGACCGTGGTAACATTTCAGCTGGTGTGTTTGCAGCCAACATTTGCTGGGAACGCCTTCAGCTTTCACAAAGGAGGTCCACGTTGTTAAGACAATTGAAGTAAATCCCCGAACAAAGGGGACCCACCATCCACTGCACTTGGCTATGGAGGAACCCGGGGGGCCCCAAGACCCAAGTCTGGGTTTGTTCTGGAAATCGCCCCATGCTGGCCATGAAAGGAGATTCAAGGGGAAAATGGATATGTCCTGTTGTTTCGGTAAACGTGCAAACTCGCTTTCCAAGTATCACATGGTACAGGATTGTTTGGGGATATGAGGGGAAATAAAGCCAGAATCATTCAAGTAGCCGACCCAGGAGGACATGAGTTGCTTTCGTTTTCTCAGTTCCTCAGTGCCTATGTGTAAACTGTCCTGTCTGGTCCCACAAGGATTTATAGCAAATTACCCGAATATATACAGTAGATTTTCTATATATAAGATGAAGTCAGGAGTGAGGTTAGTGCTCCGACTTGGACGTTAGCGAGAGGTGGGCCACGCACGTATCTCGGGGCATCCGGGCGGCGCCTTGAAGAGGAAGATAGTTGCAGTGACATGAGTCAGTCCCATTAGATAAAAACACAGCTCTTTCCCCGACCCCGACGAGCGAGAACACCTTCCCGTGGGACCTCATTGCAGGGACACACGCTGTTCAGGGTAATAAACACCAGGTTCAAGAGCATCCTTCGGGAAGCAGGGGTTCCACAGGCTGCGTCTCACTGTTCCTCTGCGTGAGCCGGTGGCGTGGCGCCAAGCACCGGTGACAGCGCGTGTGTGAACCTCAACAGCGAGGTGCAGGTGGCCTCCCCGAGGCCCCGCTGCTCCAGCGAGAGGCCCTGGTGTCTCCAGGAGAGATGGACCCCATTCATTAGACTCCTCAGTCACTGCCAGTTCCCTCCGCTGGACTTCTGACGGATGTTCAGCAGGGGCCTTTGAGGTCGTGCCCTCTGGCAAGGACCTGGAGTGACACCACCTTCTCTTGGTAACTAGGCGTCCTCATGTTGTCTGGTAGCTGCTCGTCGGGGGTTGGATTTTGCCATCCACTTTTGAAAATGAAGGCCAAGGAGCTTGAGGGCAGCCCCTCCAAAGGATGAGAGAGAAAAAAAAGTGGCTCCTTCATTGTAACATTCGGGCTGCTTTTTGGCTCAGCTCCGTGAAGATCCCTCCTAAGTAAGGGTTGGTTTTTCTATTTATTGCAGCGAAAGAAAGAACCTGAGAATGTGTTCAAAGTCCACTCTACTCCTCAGCAATTTATTTTCTTTATTTTTATCAAGTCCGTAAACGTAGTCCTCAGCATCCGTCCTCAGGAGTGCTTGGGTCGCATAAGGTTACTAGCAGTTTAGAGGGGGGAAACTGAGGCACGTTTCCTTGTTTTTCACAAGATCACTCAGTAGACGGCAGATCTCCCTTCGCCACCTACCCTCCAGCGGAGGAACTGCTGGGTCCCCTCACAGGCCTGCGAGCTTTGAGACATTGCGTGTAAGATGTGCACCAGCCCTCTCGAGAATCACCAGCAGGCTCTTCGGTGCGTCGTCCAGACTGCGAAGGTCGCGGGGGCTGCGGATGGGGGGTCCAGCCGACCTCTGCCTGGGCTTTTCATCACCTCGTGAGACGTCCGCAAGGCACACGCGAGCTGGCTTGTGGCTTCTGTTGACTCCTTGCTGACCTTCGATCCGGTCGTTAGGAGTCGGTTATGGGCTACGTTGGATGCACTCAGTGTGGACCCCGGTATTGCCGCTCCTGTCGAGGCCGCGCTTCACACTTCCGCGGGGTCAGGAGTGCCTCCGAGGGAATCCCCAGGACGGGCGTAGGGCAGGATGCTTTCACCCAGCCACCCCCTGCCTTTTAATTTGTTCCATAATAAGCAGTCAGAGGTCACAGACTGAAGACCCACAGGCCCGCTCCGCCCCACTGACAGATGTGCTTTGTTTGGCCACCCAGTGTTTTGGAAAACTTTTACTCGGTTGCCAATAATTAAAACTTGGGAGATTTCACAGAAGGAGCACAATTGCTGGCTGCTCTTGGCAAATCAGAAGATCTGGCTGCACTCAGCCCACTTTGAGTCCCCTAGCAATCAGGAGCAGCCCCCCAATTTAGAGAAAGGGCAGACGCTCCTGGTTCTCCCGGCCCCTGCCTGTGGTGCCCACAGCCTTGTCTGGCTCTCCCCCCACCTCCCCACAGGACTTCCGTCCTTAGTTAGAGAGAAGAACACGTGTTTTCCTGCCAGCAGGTGATGTGGCTTCCCCTGGCACAAACCTTAGGATCCTGCCATCTGACTGTCACCCCACCCCACCCTCCTTCCCCCCAAAGAACTATGAGCCAGCCATCCTGCTTATCAGTAATAAGCCTTCAGAGGAGGCCTTCTTAACCTGCTCCAAAATGATTAATACTGCTTTGGGGTGTGTAAGGTGAGTTTAAGGGGAAAGATGGTGAAGGCCATGGAAGTCTGAGCAGTGGCGTACCCTCTGCTGGAGGCGTCATATACTCTCCCACCAGAAAAACAGAGTAGCCCAGGGATTAGCACTGGTAGGAAGTCCCCTGCCTGGAATGGAGGGACCAGTAGGCAGAATAGGGTGCCCGGAGCCCAGGACTGGGGTCACCTGATGGAAGCTAGAAGCGTGGAGACCTGTCTGTCTGGAGCCACAGTGGAGATGGAGCTGCTGAGAAGGCAGAGGAAGACAGGGAAGAATATCTTGACTTCTCCCCGACCCCCACGCGCCGCTAGTGTTCCCCTAGTCCTCCCAGTGCCTCCCATTGGCTGAATGCAGCGGGAAGCCAGCCGACAGGGGTTGGCATGGCGGCAGGAGTCAGCCTCTCTGTGAGGCAGAGAAAAGCAATAAACGGACAAGAGGAGGATCTAAGGAGAAGCAGTCTCGGGACTGGCATAGTGGGGATACAATTTAGACATCCCGTTCGGCTTGCCACAGAACCAAATCTGGACAAGACAGAGAAGTTCTGATGTTATAATGTAGAAATTGTAACCACATCCCTCAAGAGTTGACAGAGATGCAGGTGGCTGATAAACTTCTGCCAGAATGTTTCTTCCTCCTGACACCAAGAAAGAAGAAAGGTGTAAATCCATAACAATTAGGAGATAAGTATCGAACGTCATATCTTGCAGGGAAATAATGTTAGAGCCCAACACTAAAGCCAAGGCAGCTGTGTCTCCCCCAGCGTGATCTCAACCAGCCGTGGCTCAGAAGAGGCATCTTGGCTTGTCACAGGGTGTTCCCGGGGACACTAACAGAGCTGGAAAGGGCAGCCTTCACCTTCCTGAGGAACTTGGTAGCTGCTGAAGACGGGGCTTCCGGGAGAGTGGCTCAGCCTGGACCCCGCAAGGCCAGCTAATCAGGGGCAGCGCCAGGATGTGCCCTGCGGGAATCTGAGAGAAATCTGCAGGCTTTCCAGGCCAAGCCACCTGATGTGGGGGTGGGGAGCTGCCTAACACTTCGGGGGGGTGGGGAGCAGCCAAACAAGGGTTTCAGGGCCCCTTGTGGGGAGATCTGTGAGCGATAATAGGAGTGGAAAAATAATAATTCTTAGAGTTCTCTACGGAGTTACTGTTACCAAGCACTGACCTTAAAGCACTTCGTGTTGAATTCACTCATTTATTAATGTAAGTCATTGAGGTACTGCTATCATCAGCCCCACTTTTTTCTAACGAGGAAACTGACGCATTGGTTCTTTGGAACTTCCAGACTCCTCATGTTGGTACTTTTGGTTTTTTTTTTTTTTTTTTTTTTTAAATAGAGGACCGAAGGAGATGGTCCACTTTCTGTTTTGACAAGTAAGAGAGAGAACATTTCCACTGTCCAAGTAAGGACATGGGAAAAGCACTGCCATCTACTATCACCGTCACATCATAAAATAAGAACATTCTCACACTAAAGCCGTCAAAAGGACTTAATCTCGGAGAAATAAGGAAGCAACCAGCACAGCTGGTGTGTGGCAGGTCCTGGATTCAAATCCAAGCAGTTTGTCTCCAGAAATGAAGGTAGCTGGTCAGCTTCTGCCCAGATGCAGTTCCCAGCTGCTCTGGAGGGTGAAAGGGTGGGGGGCCCTCAGCCAGGAGGAACTGGCGGTGGCCAGGTCAGCAGGGCAGTGAGGCTGCCTCATGATTTAGGGACAGGGCCCAGCGCGAGTGGGGGACTCAGGGCACCCAGCAGGGGTGGGGAAGGGGGAGGGGAGCAGCACCTAAAACTGGGGATTGGGAAGGGGGTGCTCTCCTGGCCTGACACCATGATAGTGTGCTTTGCGCTGAGAACTTTACCAGGGCCACATCTGGAGTGGGCCTGGCCTTCTCCCCGCGTGGGCCTGAGCCACCAAATCTGGGTTCTCATCAATCAGGATCATTGTGAGATTAAATGACACCACACATGCCATAAGCATCCAAGACCACAAAATTCACCTTGCCTTTTTAAGATGGTCTGGAAGTTTATCGCTACCCACACCCCGTGCAGAGAGTACTTGGGAGAGATTCTTTCATTACATTTCATGGATGAAGAGACCTTTAGTCCTTTCCCAGGATCACATCGTGAGTCTAGCCAATTCTCCCGCCTGATTTTCTTTTCTGTCAGGTATTCTATTCCAACAGATGCATTAAATTAAATCTTCCGCAGACCTGGAGTCTTCCTGTAGCATATTCCCTCATCTGTATGATAAGTGACGTAAACGTAAAAAAAATCATGCAGTCCCAGGTCACTGGGCAACGGGCAGTCATGGGGGAACAGCCCCCAGAAGACGAGTGCCATTCCCTTTGTCCCCAAATCCAGTGAGGGATCCGGCGATCATGTCTTCACCTAGAAGAGAGAGGCAGAGAGGACAACAGACTGAAGAAAGCTGACAAATATGCTACTGAATAAAAATGAACATTATCTTAGTAATTTCCGTGCGTTTACACCAGGCACTAAGAAAAGAGTTGACTTTGGTTAATTAACGTTCTGTACTTTCAACAAAATTAACCTGCATACCCAATTACTGTGTCTATGGAGAAGAATATAAAGATGGAGATGTCAAAGATTCACCCTTCAAACAACCGAGAAGAGTCTGGTAGGGAACATAAGACGCACCGGTTACATAATAACCACTGTGCTGTTGGGGTGTCCTGCAGGGGTGGAAGATAAGCTCGAGGGGGCGATTTGAGGCCTTGGGGAAAGTGGGGATGAGAAGAGTCTCCACCTCACGGGGTTGTTGTGAAGGTTCAACAAAGTGTAGAAGATGCCAGAAGGGCACTCGGCCCGGAGTACACGCCCGGTCAGTACGAGCTGCTGGCGTGTCGGGGCCGTGTCTGCGTCTGTCCTTGACCAGGCTGCCACCGCCAGCACCAGGGGCGCCGTCCTGTCCAGGCCGGAGGAGGAATCGCCTCAGAGCCCAGGTGGGTGGGATTTTCTAGCTCCCAGGTTCGAAACCTTGCACATTTCTCAGATTAGGACTTTTTCTTTTTAAATCCAGGACAGAGGATTGTCCACTTTTTATTTAGCCAAGTAAGAGAGAATAATTTCCAAGGAGAGAGTGTATTTCCAATGTCCAAATAAGGTCATTGGGGAAAAACCTGCCATCTGCTATCACCATCATGCCGTAAAACAGAGGACATTTGAACACTGAAGTAGTCGAAGGGACACCATGTCAGAGAAACAGTGAGTCCTTTCAATTGAGTCATCTTGTGTTCAGGGACAAGGAGCCTTCCATGTCGCTCTGCTCTTCTCGCATCAGCCTCAGCCTGGAGCACGGGAACCACTGTTCTCGGTTGCCCACGTGTTGGGTTGCGTTCCTTGATTTTGTCGCGCGGGTCCTCTTCGCAGCAGCACGTGTGTGAATGGCCATCGCATCGCCACGGTGGCACTGGCCGCTCGGATGAGCCCGAGCATTACCGCGAAACAAGAATGGGCCTGGGGGTCTGAAGACGTGGCTGGGCCCCCAGATGGCTGGCCTTGGGCAGGTCCCTTCCCAGGGCCGCGGGGTCCTCCACTCTAAGAGGAAGACTCCCGACCAGGAGCTTCTAGAACATCATGACTTCATTCCTTTCAAGTTCTTTCGGAACCCTTTGATTCTATCTGAAAGCCCCGTAGCCAGCCAGCCACTCTCCGGGCCCCTTGCCACGGTCAGGTCCGTGCTTAGGAATGGTAGTTGCCGTGGCACCCAGGCTGAAACTCGCCATCCACCTTTGGCACCAGAGTGCACGGTAGCTGCAGATCCCTGATCAAGACCCTTCGGCTTTACCAGTGCCTCCGACAGGTACTGGCTGGCAGCCTTCCCGGGCCGGGAAGGGATCCCTGAGCCGACTGATGGGACCCCCTCCTTTTGCCTTTGATGTTCACGCTGCCCCCTCCAAGAGAAGGTAGCCCTGCTGGGGAGAGTGTCACTGCGAGGCCCAGATGGCCGCCAGGCCTGTGGGGACAAGAAGCCCAGTGGGCTTGACGAGGCAGTGGCTCCCTGGACTGCTGCCTCCACCTTCCCAGCCAGCCTCTGGAAGTTTCCTGGGCAGCCTTTCCGGCCTCCTGACAACCTTCCTCCTGCCTCTCACCTTTCCTGAAGTGGCATCCTCTTTCACTGAATTCTTTGCCAACTGCACGTACCGAAAGGGCTTTACCTTTTCAAAGTGCTTTATAATCTTCAATGAGCTAATCCTCTTCTCCCCAGGGTGGTTGGTGAGCTGGCTGGGTTTGCTGGGGAAGAAACTGAAAGCAAGGTGTCATGGCATGCCCTGCTGCAGGTCACCCCCGGCCAATCCAGGATGGTGGGCACACGGCAAATTGTCACGCGCTGGCATTGCTCTGGTGACGGCCCTTGTTGTCAGCCTTCTGTAACAGCTCCTTGTGACACCCCCAGCTCCCACAGGGCAGGGACTCTGTTTCCTTTTTTCCTCAGTAGGACCCGACTGTGCGTGGCACAGGGACCACCCTATTCTCCTGCCTTACCTAGCTTTTAGCTTTTAGACCAAAAGTGAGTAAACCGGGGATGGAAGACCAAATCTAGCCCACTGCCTTTTTTTTGTATGGCCTGTGGGGTCAAAATCACCCACATTTTTACATGATGGGAAAAAAATCAAAATAATTTTGTTGACATATGAAAACTATATGAAATTCAAATTCTAGTTTCCGAATAGGAAGTTTTCTTTGAACACAGCTATGTCTGGCCGCTCATGTTGTCTACGGCTGCCTTGTCACTACGAAGGGCAGAGCTAGGAGTTGCAACAGAGACCGTATGGTCCACAAAGCCTGAAACATTACTGTCGTGACTTGAATTGTGTTCTCCCCTGACTCCCTGGCGCCCCACATTCATATGATGAAGTCCTAACCCCCAGTAGTGCCGAACGTGACCTTGTTTGGAAATGGGGTCTTGGCTGATGTTACTGGTTAAGATGAGGCATACCAGAGCAGGGCGATCCCCTCATGCGGTATGACTAGTGTCCTTATGAAAAGAGGAAATTTGGCCACCGACGCACACACAGGGAGAGGGCCATGTGAGGATGGAGGCAGAGATCGGGGTAATGCATCGACAAGCCAAGGAACCTCAAATGGTGCCAGCACAGAAGCGGGCGAGAGGCGTGGGACAGATGCTTCCTGACAGCTTTAGGTCGAGCCAACCTGCCGACACCTTGATCTCCAACTTCCAGCCTCCAGAACTGTGAGACAATACTTTTCGGTTGTGTGAGCCTCCGGTCTGTGGTCCTTTGCGGTGGCAGCTCTAGCAAGCTAACACATTTCCTGCCTGGTCCTTTACAGAGAGCATTTGCTGATCCCTGTTGAACGAAGTAGAAGTTCGGAAATGGGGTTAAGTTACGCTGACCCTCACTCAGGACCTAACCTAGGTGTGCTAGGACTCAGACCCTCGTTCCTATCTCCTGGGTTCCTTGCTGGAGTATGCTCATTTCTCCACCTATCAGAACGTATCCCTCCTGAGCCCTGTGCCCTCAGGGCTCCCAGACAACCCACTTCTCCTAAACTTAGGTCAGTAAATGCGGACGATGAACGGTGGATGATGGCTCAGTAAGTTGACCCAGAGATGACATCTGGTTTTTCCTCCTATTTTAAATGTCTTTTCCCAGAGTCAGGAGTCCTCTGAGACGTGTCCCCTCAGGTCCCTCCTCTCATGTGGCTTTGGGCAGCTGCCTGCTCGGTTCGGGAGTGGAAATTGTCATTGTGAGATGAAAGAACCAGTAAGCTCCTGAAGATCATGAGCCCCGTGGCTATGTTCAGAGCTTCCGGGGAACCGGGCTGGGACCGCCCTATCCTCGGAGGAAGGCTTTGTGCAGTTCCAAAGTAAATATGTCGTGCAGCCAGGGGACAGTGGGTAGAGAACAACATCATAAAGGCCAACACCGGATGACCAGGTACCTATCCTGTTTGGGCTCCAAGAATTCCATGTACCTGGGTCCTGCCATTACAAAGCACCACCGGCTGAGTGGCTAAAACAACAGATGTATTCCGTCACAGTTCTGGGGGCTCAAGTCTGCAGTCTCAGAGTCAGCAGGGCCCTGTTCCTTCCGAGGCTCTGCAGCAGCACCCCTCCTTACCTCTCCCAGGTTCTGTGGCCCCATCGTCACTTGGCTCTAGCTGCGTCTCCGGTCTCTGCTACCGTCTCGCATGGCCTTTTCCCCTGTGTCTTTCTGTGTCCTGTCTTCTTATAAGGACACCAGTCCTTGGAACGAGAGCCCACCGAACCTCCAAGATGATTTTATCTCAAGACTCTTGACAGATTACACCTGCAGAGACCCTATTTCCAAATAAGGTCCCCTTCTGAGGTTCTGGGTGGACCAGAATGGGGCGGGGTTGGAAGGGACACCGTTCACCTCAGTACAGTCAGTATGGTCGAAAGTGAGAGAAGCCTCAACCGCACTCGCTCAAGTCAAAAGGGAATTGTTTGGCTCCTCTAACTGGGAAGTTTAAATGTGACTCTTCAGGTTTCAGGCACACAGCAGGACCCAAGGGTCCAAAGAATGCTTTCAGGAATCCATCTCTTTTCTTCATCTCTGGACTCTGTGTTTCTCTGTGTTGGCACCCTTCGGCAGATTCTCGTACTCCATGGTGAGAAGAATGGCCTCCTCAAGGCTTTCTAGGCTTCCATTATCTCTACAGTCAATCCCAGTAAAGAGAGTACCTTTTTCTTGATTTTCCAGGAAAAAAAAATCCCTGGAGGTCTCTCTCTGGCTTGGGTGGCATGCCGATTCCTTAACAAACACTTGTGCAAGGGATAGAGAGCTGTCGTTAGCTGGGCCTTCCTGGGTCATATGTCTCCCTGTAGAACCAGAGAGTGGGGTCAGCCCTACCTGGCTCCTGGGGTGAGACTGAGGACTCTTCCCAAAGGTGCAGGACACAGAAGACCCCAGATGGGCATTATCAGGGGGCATAGCAACCATACAAGTCTCAGAGGCAACCATCTGTCGGGCTTGGAAATAATGCTTCCAACTAAAGTTAGTGTTAGAGGCGGATGACAATGAACCATTTCCCCTATTCCTGCTTTCATTTCTTGCTGGTTGAATACTAACATTGAAGTTGATAGAGAACTTGGAGAGCCTTTCCCTCGGCCTTTGTTTTTGGGAACTTCCCAGAGAGACACCGGTATAGGCTCCATTGCACAGTTTAGCCCATGCTCTCATGGTTGCTAATTGTTCTGTCAGACCCCAGAGGTGGGGCATCATTATTCAGGCCTGGTTGGCCAGGCAGGAAATCGCGTGCAGGACGGGGCGCTGAACCTGCGGAGTGTCGCGCACTCTCCACTAATGAATGCAGGCTTGTAAAGCGTTTGGACACTGCTGGCATCCTTAATGGGAGGGTGGCAGATAGCTAACTCCTAAAGCCGTGCTTGTCTACAAGCAGCCCTTAAAAGCAGGAACCATACTACACGAACCTTTGGGGAAGTATATGGAGCTAGAGTCTCTCGTTCGTGCATTCAGCAAGCATTTTTTTTTTTTTTTTAGAATATCCATGCCAACCTCTGTTTGAGACACTAGAAATACAAAAGACAAAGGAGAGTCAGACGCTAGAAGGTCTACTTTTTATTGGAGAATCCTGCACAGAAACAGAAAATCGTAAATAACTGTGTGGTAAGGGATGCACAGGGAAGTACAAGAATGAGAGAGGGGGCACGGTCAGGAAATTCTCCGTGGAAGAAGTGGGGGAGATACACTGTAGATCCAGACCTTGGTTTTAGAAGTAGGGCAAATCAACCTAAAAATACCTTTAGGTCTCAACTAACAGAAGACGTAACTCAAACTGACTCGAAAAATTAAGTTAATTCATTTTCTCATATAACTCAGAGTCCAGAGGAAGGGTGGTTTGATATAGAGGTTCACCATGTGTTCAGGACCAGGGTTCCATTTCTCTGCCAGTCTCTGGACTGCGCTGTCCTCCGTGGGTCAGCTTCTTCCGTAGGCCGGCTTCCCTCATGGAAACAAAATGGCTGCAGCAGATCCGGGACTAACACCCACACACCGTAGGATCCAGATGACCCAGCGTTCGAAGCAAAGCTTCTGAGATTCACCCTGTTGGACTGGCCGAAGTCACATGCCTGCATCTCATCTCATTAAGCCATATTTCCTTGCCAACTGAAAGTCCGCTGTGAGTCCAGGGGAGTCTCCAGGGCAGTGATGCTCCGTGCGATGACTCCGGGATCCAGGCAGAAGCAGTCTCCCCTGTCTCGGAACCGCACTCCTGGAACATACAGCCTCCTGAATCCGGAGAGCAAGGGAAGAGCCAGCCGGGGGAGTCCAACACTGGAAGTCAGATGCCTCCACCTGGAACGGAGGAGCAGCCAAGGCATCTGCTCACATTTCACTAACACAAGTCACGTGGCCACGCCTCACGTCAAGGGACAGGTGAGAGCCCTCTGTGCCTCCAAGTAGAGGAGAACTGGGTGCCAGAAGATGCTGGGGACGCCTCCTGCGACCGTGGAATTCCTGGGCTTCTCCAGCAGGTGCCCTGGCCGCCTGCTCCCCTCGAACCAGCCTCCTCTGAATCCGCAGCCACACGCAGGAGCTTGTTTCCAGAGGGGGAGGAGACTGGCAATGGAAAGATTAGCCGCTCCCAGGGTTCCACACGGGGATCAGTATTTTCAATAGTACTTTGTGAGTTCAGCCTCAAAGTAAATGGTTAATTCATCTTGTATCAACAGCACTGTGATTCATAATGTAAACTTGGAGAATCCTTGATGTTTCGGGCCCACATTCCTTTTAATTTGGCTCTGCATTCTTTTAAAGCCACAGTGTGCTCACTTAATAGGATGCAGCATGCAAACGCAGAAGCTTTTGCCCGGAGGCAGTTTAGCCTGGCTGTTTCAATGGATGTCTTCTTTCAAGTGTATATTCTTTCTTAAATTATTTACTGAGTAAACACACTTTGCATTTTCAAAAGGGAGATTAAGACAGCTTGCTGCAGACCTAGTTGAACGTAAAGCCCCCTTTGCCCAAAGTTAGAAGTTACTTTGGGTTTCCCCAAACTGCCTTCTCTGGCTCACTAGCTGGGAACCCCTCTCCTGGCTTGTTTTTCTGATTCTCGGCGAACTCTGCATTCCTTTCTGCTTTGCCTACAGCAATACCTGCCCACAGCCCCTGGCTGTGACTGTTACTTCAGGCTGCCTCACAGATGGGGCCCACCAATGCCAGCCTTTGCCTCCCCTGCTCCAGGCTGGCTCCTTCCTATCCATTCAAGGACCCCAGCAGCTCCCTTTTCTGGTCCTTAGAGGCACCATATCAGCCCAACGCCTTTGAGGTCCAAAGCTGGGTTGCTGGTCTGAGTCAAACTTACTTGCAACTCTGTCAGCTCCAATTCTGTTTTCCCCCCTCTGTACCCTCTGTACCCTTGGTTTGAAAGCAAGTGCTCTCTCCTGCCGACCTCCTTTACAGCGTGTCTCACTTCTGTGAGGACCGTTCCTTCTCTTACCTTCAGGGAGAAGACCCAGTACTGCTCTGAGGAGGCATATGTATGAAGTTCCATCTTTGAGGGGTTTACTTCAACTTTTAACTTCAGCTCTATCTAAACAGACTCCCTGAGATTTTCCTGCAAATTGAGTTTGTGCAGATGTCTTCTCCGTTCACCCTTGAATGGAACAATTCATATTACAGGAGCCTTTGGGTGGGTCTCCAGTTTTGTGTGTCAGCAACTGTGCCATGTGCTGGGACTGCAGAGCAGAAGAAGGCTCTAGGCTCTGGACACACCAAGGAGGTCTTCCTGAATGTCTGTGACCCAGCGGAGAGGTCAGGCTGTCCTGGGATCGGTTGGTTGTGTGCTAAGTGAGTTAAAGAGATGAGCTGTTAAGACTGATCGCGGGTGAAGCGCACCCCTCTTTGCCTTGAGATGAGGGAAGCCCAATTAGGAAGGCCAGGGAAGAGCTGAGGATTTAGGGATTCCTGTGTATTCATTTTTCTAACCATGCTTCAGATTAAACAAGTAACACCCGCAGTTAATCCTTTATAAATTAGCATCGGATGCCTTGGGGCCCTCAACCCACAAATAAAATGGTTGTCAACCGAGAGACACACTACCGTATATTACTTAAGGCAGAATTTTAAAGAGTTTTCATGCTTTTAATCTGTTTCACTGCTGAGTTTCAATTTTGCTGAATTCCTTTGCAAGTCTGACGCGGATGACTGTGGTAAATAGAGATTGTGACAGTGACTTGGGCAAGCGGAATGTGTCGAGACTGTTCTGAAGACTTCTGCCCCTTCCAGAGAAAAGGGGAAAAAATCAATTTGGGTTTTAAATCAAGCCACCAAGTAGCACTGATCAGTGTTCATAATTAGCCTCACTTTAACAAGCCGTGAAGTCCTGTTTTTATTTATTTATTCGGGGGGGGGGGACAGAGAATCTCCCTGCTTCCTGAGTAAATATGGCCCTGTTAAGTCTGAATTAGCTGTCATTGCAGAAGAATTAATGCCAGGGCACAGCCTTTCTAGTGGGGAAGGGAAGAAATAAAGGAGACAGATCTTAGCTGAGCCTTCCGTGATAAATGAGGACCGAGCGGATCATTCATCTCCTTCGAGGGAAGTGGACACAGGCACTAACGCAGTTTTGCGGAAGACGTGTCAGCAAATGTGATCGTTTTGTAACCTGTCAGGAGGAGAGGGGGCTAGTCCTTCCAGGGGGCCGCGGGGGAGTGGGCTTGTCTGATGTGACCGGCTCCATCCATCCATTTAGGTTGGGAGAGGAGGGGGTGGGCGAGCAGGACTCCATCCACAAGGATGTCATCTTCCTTCCGAGAAAGAAACTCGTCCAGAAACTAGAAAAGGCTGCCAACACCCAGCGGCGGTTTCTTCGCAGACACACAAACTGGGAGGGCAGGGTCTCTGTGAGGCTCAGCCAGCGGACCTTCTCCTGCTTGATATTTGCAGGTGGGGCGGATGGGGTTCCCCGTGGGTGTTAGGCACCTGGACGGCTGGCCAGACCAACAGCCACGCCATCCGTCGCCCGGTGGTCGGTTTTTCGGGAGGATCGTGGGCGAGGCCGCTTGACCTGGGTTCCCTTTGACGGTCTCAGCAAGCCATTCTGGAGTTCAACCTCTTTTCTCAGATTGAGCTAAAACCTTAGGAGGCAACTTCATGGGCCACTGTCTGCAGGCATCTCGGAGCACGTGTCTCCAGTCTGCTGCTCGTCGTGGCTTCCCAGCTCCCCGTCAGCATTTGGCAAAGCCGGAGCTGAGGGGGCTGGAATCCCCAGAGGTGAGGACCCACCAACCAAAGCACACGAGGCACTCGGGGACTTCGTGTAATTTCTCATTTCCATCTTCTTTTTGTTACGGAGCAAATGTAACGTTTCCTCCTGGCGTAACAGAGCAGTGAGCCCCAGTGACAGATGACGGTTTCACAGCCTGAGCTGCAAGGTTGACACTTGCTTCTTAATCCTGTCCTTTTCTTCCTAAATCTTTCACTTTTCCCCGGGTATTTTTGTACAGGTAAGTACCTTACTGACATATGTTTCCTTGGAGTCTTTTATTTTAACAGGGAACACTGCAAAAAAATGAGGCTTGTCTCACATTTTAAATTAAGAAGAGAAGCTCGCATGGGGCCCTTGATCACTTACAGATTACTACATGGTACCCCGAGCCCGGAAAGCCATTTGATTTGCTCTAGCTTTGCAGTGAGCATTTCTCCGGGTGCCGTGGGATAGTCGCCGTGGAGTCGCTCATTTCCTCGTGCATCATTTGTAGAACCAAAAAGCTCCTGGGCATGTGCGTGCACGTGCACACACATACACATGCACGGGCGTGTGCGCACGCACACACACACAAGCCCCACACTGGGCTCCCTACCCCCACCTGTGAAGCCATCGTTTGATTAGCCAGCTTGGTCTTGGATGGTCTTTGTCAGAAAATCCTTCGTGTATCTATGTGAAATTTTTTTTTTCCTCTGCTCTTTCCTAGAATCATCCAGAACCGCATCCTGGTGGTCATCTTGGCCATCGTCCTGGTCGTCACCATCCTGATGGCGATCACTTTTTCTGTCCGAAGACACTGATGGATCTGCTCTTCCCTGATAAACAGCAACAACGGCTTGTTCTGAGTAATTAAGACAAAATGGTCACATGAATCATTCTTTCACGCTGACAGGCCCTGAATGACCCTCCTTCTTTTCACCACTGTTCAGCTGAAATGCAAAGAGTGTAAAAATATTTTCTATTCCTGTTTGCATGTGGGTCGGTTTCCTTTTCTAGGTTGGTCTTCACCCAGATTTGTTTTTTGTAGGGGAAGGTGAATGTTTATTTGCCTTTTGGTGATTTCATCTACTAACCAAAATAGCCTTGGTGACATTCTTCCTTGCCCTGTGGACATGTCAGGGGTCATGGTTTGGGATAGGGCATGATGAGTCAGCCGTGGGGCATCCGATGGGCTGTGCTGTTTGTCACACATCTCTTGTCACCAAATTGCCCTTCTGTGATGTCCAAGGATAAAAATGCAGAGAAAAACAGGGGCCAGAGCCAGTGACCAGCTCCAGCAAACCAGCCCTGTTCCTACCCGGGCATAATGAATATAGTCTACCTGCCTGAGTGCTTTCATTGAAAAGGTGGCTATTTAATGTCAGTTGTGCGGGAAATTGACTTAGCACTTTCTCTAGTTTTCTATGCATATTTTGGTTCTTTTTACAGCCAAGAATATTATTGCTGAGCCTGCCCAAGATCCACTTTTCACAACTTCGATTACTGGCTACATGAAATATTTCCTTACCTTCCCCGAATCCCATAGTCCCCAGAATTTGCTGGCAAAGTGAGCTCTGGCACGATATTTAACTGTGACCTCCTCTCCCTTGACCTGTGTAAGCATCTCAGTATCCTTTCGGTTTTAATATCTGCACTGCCAAAAGCAGCCCTCATACAAGGAAAAGGTCTGACAAGACTCTCTCCACATCCATTCCAGCATGTAAAGAGAACATGAATATTTCAGGAAGAGCAAGAACATGAGTCCGTCAGTGAGAAATTTCAAATGTGATTATAAATACGGCAGAGTCCTATAGGACGATCCACTAGAAATAAACTTCATGGAAAACGTTCACTAACCTCCTTTCAAGGAACAAGGGGTTGCAGCGTGTTACAAAGGGCGGCTTGGATTTTCTAAAAAAAAAAAATGTTAGCGCAGCCTTCCTGAGTTCACTGTGTATTCAAACCTCTGACGTGCTTTGTGATTTCCTTTGGTTTCTTTCTGTCCGAGGTACCCGGGAATTGCGTTCAAAATGAGTTCATTTATGATCAGGCTTAAAGTTGCCCCAAGCTGAGGTCATTCTCCCCCTAGTCGGGAAGCAAAATGTGTTTTTCTTAAGACTTCATAGTCACTTACGAGGTCCGTACTATCTTTTGAATATAATTGGAAGCTTTTGAATCCTTGAAAAGCAAACCTGTTCTCTTCATAAAAAATGCTAACCACCTGTGCCCGTGATTGAGATCACCTGGACGCAGCTCTTGATTTTTATATTTTTTCCCCAACTCAGAAAAGAACCGTGACGGTTTAGAGAGGAAATGCAGAATGGCAAAATCTACCAGAGAAATCGTACTTAGCGAAACAGGCCAGGGCCTGCACGTGTCCCGATAAATCGTTTAGTATTGTGTAAATAAAGCTGCAGTCTGGCCCTCGCAGGGATGGTATGGGATTTTGGCCGAGCGATGTAGGACAGGGAAGGAGAGGGAAGGCAGTGCTAATTTTCCTATCAGCTTAAGGGATCTATCTCAGCAAGATTCTTTTATTCCGATAACGGAATTCTGTACATGCTGAACACATCGGAGAAACCATTAAAAAGGAGGAACCAACCAACCAACCTCCTTCCCGTTCGGAAACACTAATGGCGGGGAAGTATTACACCAACCTCTCGGGTGGGTGCTTTTGAAACTGTTGATCTTAGCTGAGGTGTGTCACCAGCTCTGGACCTGCACCTCACGCCTCTTCCCCAGGCCACCCAGCAAGCCAGGTTGATCCGATGGTCGAAACCCGCCGGCTCCTAAAGATTTCAGTAAAACCTGGTGTTCGTGTCGAAGTAGATGAAACGGGGAGGGACGCCCTGCTCACCCCTCAATGGCTTTTTTTCTTGCCAGTTCTATCTCTTTATCAGCTCTTGCCTGAGATTTTGCCCCAATTCAACCTCGGGAGTGAGAGAATCTGGACAGATAACCCTTGGCCTAACAGCCCCGTCCGACCCACCTGGAGAAGTGACCCAGATAGCGAGCGCTTCGGAAGAAGCTGGCCTGGAGTCCCCGATCTCCCGCCTGGCGCTCCCGGGTGCTGGAGGAGAAATGCACGGGGGCCCCGGTGGAGGCACAGTTTTCTCCCCACTTCCCTGCTCCACCGGGGAAGGGAGAAAGCCCACCGAGGCGAAGCAGGGCCTAGATCTGTGGAAGGTTCTAGGAACTTAACGTGTAGACTTTGATGGAGGACCGTTTCTACGGTTGGGCTCCTGGGCTAAAAATGATGTTCACGGGGACGTGGGGACGGGGTGAAGGCGAGGACGCAGACGAGGACGAGGACGAGGAGGAAGCCCTTGCCATCTAAAATTCACGCAGACTAAACAGTTTCCCCGACCGAATAAATAAAGCGGATGCTACCCTGCTCCGGAATCAAAAGCAATTTAATTAAAGTCTCTTAAGTTGTAAAGAGTTGTAAATGTTCCGTGTTGAAGGCGAATGCCTGCAGATGCGCGGGGCTTGACGTCAGCCGCCGGGCCTGGGCCGGGAGGCCATTTGCTATTCTGTTTCAGGCGGGCCGGGTTGTCTTATTTTGGAACCGGCTTGGTGGGGGGTTTGCTTTGCTGCTGCTTCTGAGCCCTGAGCTTCAAAGGCTGAAATTAATGGTGAACAAAATTGTGCGGCTCTGGCCGTCCCATGCGGGGCAAGCCCATTGAGGGTTATCATTAAGTAAAGAAATAAAGAGGGGGAAAAAAGCCTGCCTGTTCCAAAAACCTCATCAGATAATGACCTCAGTGATTGGATTTTCATTACCAAACAGCATCCAGAGATTATCCACCGGTAGAAGAAGGGAAGGGGGTGGAAAGAAAGGAAAGCAACTGTCTTTCTCTCCCTCTCTCCTCTTTTTTTTTTTTTTTTTTGCACATCTTTTCTTTAAAACTGTCAGATCATTTCAGTATTTCAAATCCGAGGAAAACAGCCTGCCTGCTGCTGTATTTGAAGTTGTAATGGTGTCAAAAAGTCACGACTGACTGACAGCCGTCAGTCCCAGAGGGGCTCATTAAATCATAAAAACTTGACAAGGAAATAATTGTGCATCGCCAGCAACTTGGCGCCTGTTTAGACGTTTTTATTTTCTTTCATTATGAGTCCCCACCATTACGTTCATTAACAAATTGCATTAAACAACTGTTAAGGGCTAATGATTTGTTTATCGCTTTTTATTATTATTATTATTTAAACATTAGCTGTGTCATGTGGTACCCAAGCAGCCTCTTGCCGTCCTCTGACTGAATATTTTTCCACTCCCGAGCTCTGGGTGCTGTTGGAATATGAAATAGATTATTCATTACTCTCCTCTTTGCCACTGATTTGATTTCATGTAGCGTCTTCCACAGAGAAAGATGAAAACTTGTCAAAAGTAGGTTATATCTTCTTCGAAGGGGCAACAATAGCAGCAGGTACAGGCACACTTTAATATTTAATTAAGGTGGATGTTAACCCCTTTAAATGACTTTAGCTGTAAGTTCTATTCAAATGCAGAAGAGAAAAATAATTGTTCGTAATTTGCAACCTGTTCAGCAGGCATTCTTCATGGAGTTAGCTGGAAATTTAGAGCCGAATTTTTAAATAATGAAATTTCCCATCATAAATATTTATAGCCGTTTGTCCACGTAGTTGAGAATTAACGACAAGCAATGATTTCCTCGCCTCTTTGGTTTGAACTGTAGCCTGGTGGGGCACGCGGCGCCTGGGAGTGGAGGTGGCTTTCCTGGGAGAAACGCAGGGCCAGAGCCAAGGGCTGTTGGTTGGTTGTGGCTGGGGCTGGTTTCAAAGGAACCTCTGTGAGGCCCCTGTCTCTGGTCCACTTGTCTCCTCCACTAGCTGAGTGTGTGGTTGGAGGACTGTGGTCTGGAGAGTAAGTAAGGATTTCTTAAAGGAACACTTGTGCGTCCAGTCGGCTGGCTTGGGGAGGGTGTGATGGGGCGTCACTGTGGAGTCAGTGAGCTCATTGCGAACAGTGCTTCCCTGAGAGACAATAGGAGCGATGCTTTGCTGGGAGAGACCTTCTATCTTTTTTTCCTTTCTGGGACTTGCCGTTGGTGAAATCATCAGCTTTTCCGTGGGCTCCGAGCTTCGTGGGGGAAAAACTCCATCATCATCACCATTGTCATCATCATCATCCCGAGTCTAAAGTCAGTGGCATTCTCCATGCCAGAACGGCTGGCTGCATCTGGTCTCCCCATTTGATCCGATGAGTTTCACAGAGCCATGGAAGCCACTCTCAGAGGC
This sequence comes from Ursus maritimus, assembly GCF_017311325.1. Taxonomy (NCBI): domain Eukaryota; kingdom Metazoa; phylum Chordata; class Mammalia; order Carnivora; family Ursidae; genus Ursus; species Ursus maritimus. The sequence continues at coordinate 17,484,037 of NW_024426885.1, read as the reverse complement.
CTGGTGCATTAGTACTTCAGGGCTGGGGTGTGCTGGTCAATATCAGGGAACGAGGAGTACTTTTCTGCCAACCTGCTTTACTCCCACCCACCTGTCCCCAGAAAGACAGACCCCTCGGGCGGCCACTCCGTGGATGCGAAGGGGAGAGACAGCACGTGTCCCCTGCTCAGCCACCATCTCTCAGCATCACCCACCCAAGGACAGACGGTCCCAGCAGGAGCTGTGGCATAGGAGGGGCAGGTCCAGCAGGTGGGAGCCAAGCGAGGCCTGCCCTGAGCTTCAGAGATCACCGTGGGCACGGAAACGGCACACAGACCAGGTCTAAGGGGTCTCAAGCCTCCATTTCAGTCTGTTCCAAATTAGCCACGTGACAGCTTACCACCTTTTAACGGACACCACACCTCAGCAAAAGATAGGCTCAGAGTCGTTTTTCCAAAAGGAAGGAAGGCTTTGTGGTAAGCCATCCCATATCTGACTCCCAGAGACACTGGTTGCCTGAGATGAGTCGCCAACCCTCAAACTTGACCTCATCCTATGGTATAATTCACTAACCTGAAGCCAAACTTCTGGAAACATCCTTGTTTGTATGGCTTTGCCTGCAGCCCATTGGGCTCCAACCACTAGGGTCTGCCAGGAACCATCCACATTTTGTGACTAGTCAGGTAGCTCTTAGACAGGATGCCAGCCTTTTAAAAATGGGGCAGGGGACTGTGTGGACATCTCAGAGAGGTTCTTAAAGCCACAGGATACTCCCCAAGAAAGGAGACATTGCAGGGTAACCAAGAGCAGCCAGGGGCAGGCAGAATAGTGCATGTGATTGGAGCCAGGGCTGGATACAGGGTCAGCACCCTCTTCTGTTGTAGAGGAGGGAAGACACAGGGAATGCTGAGAGACTGCCCGTGTCCATTAGGATTCTAGGTCAGTAATAAGGTGAATGTTCCAAAGCCGACTTACCAGAGGCAAGTAGGGCAAAAACAAGATGGTGGCGCAAACCCAAAATGACAGGACAAGTGGGTTGGGAATGTGTAAGGAGGTGAGGAACAGATGGGATATGGGTTAAGGATGGATTCCCAGCACCAGGGGACAGAAAATGGTTAGTGGGACTCATCCCAGGAGATAGTTAAGAGGGAAGGGCACCGGCATTGGGCCCTACCTTGTGCCACCCGGGCCCATTACTGGCCTCCTTCAGGACGCGCCCAAGCGGGGGAAAGACAGGGTGCCTATCTCTCAGGACTCCGGCCCAAATCACACGCAACCTCTGTTGTCATGCCTCAAGGAGCTCCCAGCATGCTGTGGGAAAAGCACTTCCTCATCCTGAATCACCTCATTACTCGTGCTACATAAATAACGAAGGCATCACAGAGAGAGGGGGAAATGCCAGGCAGCAGAGCTCTAGACTGTGATTCTGTGAACTCGTGCACCCCCTCCTTCTCTTCATCCAAACAAGGCCCTTTGGCGTGAATAATAGGTCAGCGGCCCGAAGCCCGTATTGATCCGCTGCACACACGGCTCCACTGAGAGCTGCCTGGACTTTTCCTGGGGGCAGGACGGCGCCGTTCAGCGCAGCTCCCTCCTTCCCCCGCCCCTCGGCCTCCCCAGGTGTGCTCAGGAGGGGACAGTACTGGGGGGATGGGGGGGGCCAAGGCCCTTCTCCAGCTCAGTGCGCTTTGTTGCCTCAACTTTTTTGTTTTTAACTTATTTTGCCAAGAAAAGTACCTGAGTTGGACAGAAATGTTTTTTGCATGATGAGGCCCCACAGAGTTGAGAATGAAATACATCCTCAGGCTCCAGCTTCTCTCCAGAAGGTTCTGCCAAAGACCCAGGCCACAGAGGCACCCTCCGCTGACCCTCATGGCGGCCTCCCACATGCCCAGCACTGGGCTAAGCGCCTTGGCGTGCCACACTGCATGTGCCTGTTGATTTTCCATCTCACACCATCAGAAGAGAGCGGGGCCAACCATGTGGCCAGAACCCGTCACGTCTTTGCGGAATGGGGTTGTTGTTAAATTCACTAGAGAAGCCTCAGCCGTAGGAGGCTGAATGCGCAGGGCCTGAAGCCCGCCACACTATCCCCTTCCTCGTTCCCGTCTCTTTAGGGCACAGGAGGTGACCCAGGCCTTGGCCCTCCGAGCCACGTACAGTTGTAAGATGAGCCAGGTCTCTGCCCAGGAACGCCTGTGAGCGGGTAGCTACCTGAAATCCTGCCTCTAAAGGGCCGTTCCTTTGGTGTCTGACCTTGAGCCCTGGCAAAATGCAAGTTCTTCTCCTCCTGGTCAGCTTCAGTCCCGTCGACGACTGATCCCTCCTGGTGAACTGTCTGACCCCTTCCTGAGGGCAGGTTTTGGGTTTGGGGGAGGAAAGACCCACCGTGGCAAGGAGCAGCTGGTGGTCTTTGGGAGAAGGGGGTAGAAGGGAAGAAGACCTTGGTTGCCTGGGACGAGCTCCCTGGTGGTTTCTCCTGGGAGCAGCGGCCCTTTTGGGTAATGAATGGGTTACCCGGGCGGGGGTGGGGCACGGCCTTGCTGTAGAAGCCCTCACACACCCTGGCCCTAGGGCCCAGGACCACTCAGGTCAGAGAACACATGGGCTCTGCCAAGGCAAGATAACTGCGTGAGGGTCCCCTGGCACATCCCACAGCAGTGCCCTTGCTGACGGGGAGGAGAAAGGGCAGGAAGGCAGGAGGTGGGGGGGTAGTTAGAACAGGAGACAGTGCTTTCCTTGGGGAGCTGCTCCAGGCTGCTCCCCCCCAACCCTGCTGAGGTGAGGAGGCCAAGGCATTTGGAGAAGAGACCAAAACTGATTGCTTACACCCCGGGCAGCCCCTCCCCACGCTGCCCCATCCAGGGGTCTCAGCACAGCGGGGACATCGTGACTCTCAGAAAATGTCTCTGCTTGATTTCTATCTCCCCCTCATGCACACACCCCCATCAAGAAACTGCAGAGTGAGAAGAGCTAGGGGCTTCATGGGCTCATCACTGTCCCCAATAGGACTTCTAAACAACCGAGGCTTTCCCTGTTTGAAGCATGAGAGGTATAATCAGATTTATTCATCTAGTCAAAAAGTACCCATTGGCCGTCTTCCATGTGCCAGGCCCCAAAGACACGTGGTGAAGACGCGAGGTAAGAAAACAAGCACGGCAGTCCCCCGGCCCTGGGGCTGCAGATGGGACAGCTGTTTTCGTCCTCAGAGCCCTGCCTTGCTGTCTGCTCTCAGGCAGGTCACTGCCGGGGGCAGAAATCCTGCCGTGCTGCCCACACCCCTGCCACCTCCCACCGCGGCCCCCCCAGGTCAGCGCCCCACCTCCACGAACCCTCGCCACGCCCTCTAGTGCTCTGTGTTCCTGCCTCCGGGCGGTTCCCACGACTACGTGTGCAAAATGGCCCCATTGGAGTAGAGTTGACGTTTGCCTGCAAGTGGTTGAGTCCCCATGAGCACTGGCTCCGTGTCCAGGACCAGCCCCAGAGACGCAGGGGACAGGAATGGGGACCCTTTAGATTGGGACTGACTTAGAGGATTTTTTTCCTTTTTTCTTTTTCCTTTCTTGCTTTTTTTCTGCTTATTAAATGATAAAGGTTCGACTTGGCAGGCAATCAGAAACCCAAAATATCATAAAAGGGAAAAAAGTTGCCGAGTGGCTAAGAGGTGCACCACGGGAGTGTCACTGGGCTCGGCGGCGAGGTGAATTGCTGAGCGATGGAGCGGGAGACATTTTTCAAAGGCTTCTCTCTCCTTCTTCTCTCTCTGTCCCCCATGCAGAAAGGGGAAAATAGAAGCAGAATCCAGATTTGGGCACGAGGCTGATGGGTCACCCTCCCCCCCCACCAGCCCCCAGACAGTGGAGAAACTTTGATCCGGGGACAGGAGGGGCCTGGGCATCCCAGCAAAGGCTGCCGCAGTCCTGGCTTCCGGATGGGCCTCCCTGAGCTCCCGTGGGGGGAGACGAAACCCACAGAGCCAGGGAGAGCAGGGTTGGAAAGGAGGAAATGTGGGACCCATGTCCCTTGGGCTCCAGGCTGGCCACCTTGATGGCCAGGTGGATGGGCTCAGATTCACAGAACTCTCTAGCTGTGCAGGCTTTAGGGACCATTTTGGCCAACCCGCTTGTTCAGTTGGGGAGATAGGGTGCAGAGAGGGTGCGTCGAGACCACCCAGCACATGGGCGGCGGGGCCAGGAATGGACTCCAGGTCTTCAGCTGGGTTTCTCTCCTCTGCACAAGGAGGTGTAACTCAGCACTGCATTCTGGAAGCCACGGCCCAGCCACGGGGCCTCTTTGCTAGTGCTGGCCTTCACGCCTCGGGGCTAACGTTCCTCCATTACATTCTTTTTAAACCAACATGCATAGAAAAACTCAGTTCCATCCCTTTTGGCTGTGATCATTTTTTCCCTGAATGTCAGATCTTTTCTCTCCTGAGGAACCGGCAGAGGACACCCTGGGTGTCCCCTCAGCTGACCTACTAACGTCCCGGGGGAAAGGCATGTTTGTGCTCAAGTCCGCCATCACTAGCAAAAGAATCTTGTGGGGAATAACTAGGTAAGCTTTGGAGTCCCCCCCTTCCTCCGACCCTGAGCCCACAGAGGCCTCTGGCAAACACCTGGGCTGCTGATGCTAAGGGGACGCTGCTTTAGAGCTAGGCGAGGCCCTGACAAGCTCCAGGCTCTGGTGGCTGTGGGGGTGGCGTGTGCACACCCAGGAAGAGCCTAGCAGGGAGACCCCACGAGGCTTCGCTCTTTGCCCAAAGTCTGGCGTCTTCCAGGCCGGAGGTACTCAGGGCTCTGGGCCCTTCCATGCCACCAGCCACCATGTGGCCTCATGGTGACAAGTCAGAGCCTGCTCGGGGCTTCAGTTCCTCATCTGGCAAATGGGAAAGTTGCTTGGAAAGTCTCAGGAAGGTAGGCCTCTGCCAACTCCAGTCATCCACAGCAGAGAAGAGGGACTGTTCCTAACCGTGTGAGGGCCAAGGGCACTGGGGTAAGATGGCAGCCCCTGGTGTGTAGAACCCCCTAGAAGAGCAGGAGATTTGGTGCGCTGAGCTTCTGAACGGTCTTGGGTGCAGGGCTGAGGGCATGGGCTTGTGACCTGTGCAGCCACGTGCATGACCCCACCTTCAGAAGGGCCCCCCGCTGGGGGCTTAATGCTGTACAGTCGCTATATGGAAATTCATGATAATTTTATCTTCGTGATTGGGTTTTGTAAATGAAGTTCAGTGAGACAACGGGCCATGAACGGGGAGCTTGGAGCCCTGGCTCCTAGGCAGTCCTGCTTCCCACCACCTCCCTGCTTCTGGGGTCTGATGCTCAGCCCCCTGGAACCCCCGTTCCACTCGGCCTTCCCACCCCAACCTCCATGCAGCAGCTGCTGCCAACCTGCCCCCAGCCCGGGCTCAGGCATGGGAAGGGTCAAGGGTTGGACAGGTGCAGCCCATGGCATCCTGGGGTGGGGGCAGGGCCCCTGCGGGCCCAGCCCTATGCTGACAGCATCAGGACACATTTAGTGGGGGACGCACCGGGGCACGCCTCTAATCCATCCCAGTGGAGGCTCTGGGTATACCTCGTGCATCCTGGCACCACGGTTGCCCTGCCCCTGGGGTTGCCCATCTGCTGAGGACTGGGGCAGGGACCTTGCAGAAGAGGAAGATGCCTTCCTTGACCTCCTGTCCTGGGCCTGGGGCACAACCTATCTGTCCAGCCACTGGGAAGGAAGGGAACCTGACCTCCAGGCTGGAGAGCAAGTGCGTGCCCAAGTCACAAGGCAGGGGTCAGCACCCTGAGGGTCCGACCTCCCCCTGAGAGAATCCTCAGGCCTGGGGGAGCCCTCTCTTCTTTCTGCCAACGTTCCTGAGTCCGGCTTGTCTCTTCGGACCTGAGTCTTCTTGTCGCTTCTGGTTGAGGCACCCCTCGAAACAAGCCACAGCGTAGGTCACGTACCTGCTGATTCCACACACGGAAATATTCTGATACTTGCTTTTAAAACTGGCGTGGCACAATATAAAATGAACAGTAAAATCCATGCTAGTGATTTAAAATTTTGACTTGACTTGGAAGACATTAACTAGAAAAATTTAAACACCATGACAAGAAAGAGACCAGGGAAGAAATGAAAAAGCACTTTTTTTCTTGCTTTCTGAATACAGGGCTCCTTATTTTCATTTTGCTTTGGATCTCACAAATTATGGAGCTGGTCCTGCCTGGGTGAGTCACTTTCCCTCTGGGGCACCCATTTCCCTATCAGGAAACCAGACCATTAACTTTGCTCGTGCCCCTCCCTTGCTCCCAGGCACATTATGAAGGTACTCTTGGATGAGACCCATGAGCAGGATTTAGAAACCAGTGTGCGGTGCCTTGGAACATGGCCCTTCTTTCTTAAAAAGGGGTTTATCCCCTCTCGTGTAGGTTTACCCACTGACAAGTCAGTCTGTCCCCCAGGTACTGTCCGTAGGTCTGACGTCCTAGAACTGAAGCGCCAGTCTAAAAGGCACCCTCCTCCCTGGCAAACATACGGAATAGACTCTATATTTGGAATCCAAGCAAGTTGTGAAATGGAAAGATGTCAACCCGCCCGAGGGCGGAGGCCAGTGTGCAAAGACTGGTCATTGATCTCTACATTCATCCCTTTTATTTAACGATGAGGCCAGAATTTCAAAGCTCAGTACAAAGGTACTAACATGGAGGAGGGTAGGTGCCAACCAGGTTTGGGTTGAGGGGTCATCTTCTCAAGAATGGTAAAAATCTCGATTCCACTTATCCTTCCAGGAAGAGGGTATCTCCATTTCAGAAGCATTTCCAAAGCTACTGTCATGGAGGGTCCAAGTGCAGCTTTCAACCTGCCTTGCCTGATGTTGGAGGACTCACCTGTCCAAGGGATGAATGTGTCCAAAGTAGCAGCCTGTCATCTTCTATAAAAGTGCTGTCACTTTAAGAGAACATGAGTGGGATGAATGAGTGAGTCCATTTAGATCAAGTTGCCTCAAATGGAGTCCAGATATTAAACGGCATACTCAACAGTGCCATTTCAAGAGAAGAAAATTCAGATGACCCCCGTTTGGCTTCTTCTACAGCTTTTCCCCAATAGTGGATGATCTCTTGATCATTTTAAAATTTTGCAGTTTTAAGTTTATCTTATTTCACTTCATTTCCCTTTGAGTGCTGTCTTCTGGCTCCTGCCCAGACTTCCTCCAGCTAATTCATTAGGCCTGAGAGTTGCTCCAGAGTGGGATTAGAACCCGTGTAGTACATAGTCACTTTAAACTGAAATCTGCTAATTAATGGCTCTTCTGTGCGTAACTGAACGAGAGCGCTCCTTCCCTGGGGAATTGCGATTTCATGGTTCCTAATGATGCTGCGATTACATTATCTGGATCACGCACACGGTGGGTGTCAGGAGCAGTGCTCAGAGCCTGTCTTGGGGATGGGAAGAAATCGCTCCTAAAACTAAGGGGATGAGGGGAAGGAGGCAGAATGTCTGCTGTTAATTGTCATTAACACGTGCTGTCCTTCATCTCATGCCGGCATTTGTTTCAAGGTCCAACTTCCCCCAGCTCCACAATGCCTCCATAACCTCACTCCCCCCCACCCAATATTCATAGGGTTTTTTGTTTTTTTAAAAAAAAGCCACACTATTTATTTGCTGTATTCCACAAAGTAATTTATTTTCATTACCTTTCTTGGAAATGTGAATCTACATATCATTAGTACAAGTAATATATGTTGATTGTTGTTTCCTGAACTAACCTGTATTATTTGATGAGTTAAATAAAATGCCTAAATCCAATGTCTGCTATTCCCACCCTTTGCATCTGAATTATTTATCTTAATTTCATTCCCTTTCTAAATAAAGGGGAGTTCTAAATCCTCAGTACTTTGCTACAATTTCTGTACTGTGAATATAGCTAGGGTCATTTTTTGTTTTAATGAGAGAACTTAAAAGGATCATGGTCAAGGTTGCTTTTGAATACCAGTTTTCCCCCCCTTCTTGTCTAATTGCCCCAGGGATGGCTTTGCAGGGTGACCACAAACCTGGATATGAGCTCTGGTTCTCTCATTGGTGAGTTGAAATAATCTACTCATCTCCTCACTGAGCCTCTGCTTCCTTGACTGTAAAGCAGGGAAAATATCACCCACCCCGAGGACTGATATGAAGATTCGATTAGGTAACCCATGGAAAGCACCACCGGGCATATGATAAGCCATTACCATCCCCCTCATCTTGATAAAATGGGCTGCTCTGTAACATTGTGGTGGACAAATATTGAGGGTGGGGAGTTTGGGGTATTTTTGTTTTCTTTTCTTTAAAGATTGTTCATGATTATGGCCTTAAAATTCCTCAGGAAAGCCTTATATTAATAATAGCGAAAGGAAGATATTGACGTCTTCATTCATTAAAAAAAATTCATTTAAAAAAATGTTTTCTAATTGGGTTTTAACACTGAATATCAGACATGGCCCCAGGGATTGGAAAACAGCACTGAACCACAAACCAGAGTTCTCAGGCCAGTGAGGAGTTACCTGGCAGTTACCTGCCATAGGAATTGAGTCACAGAGCCACCTGGACAGCAAAGGAAGCCTCTGTTGGTTGGACTGATATGAGCCTCTTCAGTGCCAAGGGTATGCCATCCTGGAAGACCCAGTTGGGAACAGTTTTCAATTAGCAATAATCACGCCTCGGATAAACGTCATTGGCTATGATGCTGGCACCGCACAAAGCTGGAAGACACACTTGAAACACACGAAGTACTGATTGCAAATGAATGAATGAATGAATGAATGAAGGCAACTTCTATCACTCCAGGTAACCTGCTCAATCAGGATTTCACCACCAGGAAGTTCCCTGTGAAGTGGTCATTTGTTCCCAGGTGGGGGCAGAGACGCCGTGGACCCTCGTGCTGGACCAGGGGTAGGGGCACCGAGCCGGCTGCCACACCTACTCCTCACACAGCAGGTGCTTCTCCGTGTTTCTGGGCGGGCCACCTGCCATGGTCTTCTTCAGGAGTCTCCTTTTACCCGTCTAATCTGGTCACCCAGACACTCCCCCATCTTACGAGGCTGCCGAGCCGCTGCCCGAGGCCTGCCTCGTTTGGATGCGCGGCACAGTGAATCCGTACCCACCGAGCCTCCGGCGCCGATATTTCAAAACCTACAGTACACTAAACGTGAAACTTTTGTTCAAATTTCAAGGATTTTGATAGCCCGAGTGAATAGACACTGCCTATTGATTTTTCCCTTACAATGACTCTTGGATAACCTATTTTCTCATTTATTTTTAAAGACAGCTCATGAGATTTCATAGCAATTCTGCCCAACCTCCGAATATCAAAATCCCTCCTTGACCCTGAAAATTGTAATTCTGCTATAGATCACAGCTGCTGAATATTACCTTTTACTAAGCTGGTTAAATAAAATATGTCCAAATCACTAGATCCCACAAGCCGTGGCCTGCAAGTGTAATGATCCGGGGGCCGAGATTTCCACCGCCGCACGCCCGCCAGCCCAGCGCTCTCGCCGGCCAGCCGACACCAAAGTGTGGGAATCGAGAATATCGGCTCGGGTTTAAAAGTGAAGGAGGAGGAGAGGGGAAGGATAGCTCTTCTGGTCTTCAATGATTTTCTTGTAAAACTTTTACAAGGGCGAGTTGGGCTGTTTGATGTGTTCTAGACAATCAAATGCCCTCTGAGTCTGTGGCAGAGTGGCTGGGGTTTTCTCCCCAGCAGAGAAGGGGGCATATTTGATGTAGGGCAAGTTCAAAACCTCCAATGCCTTTCACACTGGCAGGTCAGGTGACACTCACGAGGTGGGGAGATACAACACGGGAAACATGAAAAGGACCGGGGACCTGGGAAGTCTCATTCTGCCACCAGCTGGCCAGGGCTCTTGCTTTGGCTGGAGAGGGGCCCTGTGGAATTTAGACCACGGGGGCCTGGATCCTGCCTGAGCCCCATCACCTGCGTGCACTCAGGCTCTCACCTGCGCTTCATTCACTTTAGCCAGAAGGCCCCACGGATCTCCCAGCCTGCCAAGCAGCCCGGAGCCTCTGTCCTCCCAGACTGGCTTTTTCGCTTTCTCAGAAGAATGAAGGACAGCACTGACCCAGGTTGGTTCCAGGGGAGTTTTAAATATTTCAAAGCCAACACTTAGATCAGAAGTCATAACCTCTGGCTTGCAGATTGTCCTCTCGCCTTACGTGGGCAGCCCCCAAGTCCAATATGGTAATGCCTCCCGGAGCAGCTCACTCATTACAGGTGAACAGAGTCTGAAATAGCACTGACTCAGCAGAAATGGGGCGTCTCCCAGCAGTGGCCATTGGAAGCCACTTGAAATGCAGGAGACAAGAGGGCGTTCCTCAGGCCCATGGAGCTTTGCAGCAGCACTCCCCCTGCCCAGGCCCTCCTGGGACTGCGGGACCCACTCCCTCCCCTGCGGGGGGCGGGGGCAGCCTGGCTGTGGCAGGTGATGGTCCCCAGGAACAGAGGCACGAAACCTGCTGATGTCAGCGCCCGGTGAGTCAGAGTGAGCAGGAAATTGTCCACGAAAGAGAAATTAATAAATAGCAGTGCGTTCCCCCCCTCACCCCCAAATCAGGATCTGTCAGGAGGTCAAAAGAGCTAACAATGTTACTGTCCTCTAAGCATACCTGATGCCAGGGATGACAAGCTTGTGGCAGGAGGTCACCCCCTTCCTCCCAGGTTCCTGGCTGACATTGCTAATTGATCCTGGCTCTCTGTCATCCTCGGAATCCTCTTCAACCCTACGTTCCCGGCAGCCTCTGCTCATCAGTGAGCATTGATGCGGGGGAGACAAGCTATGTACCACCCGGCCCCCTGTGTCCCCACGCCCCACACACATCCTGTGCCTGCCACTCCCAATACCTGGAGGTCCTCCCAGTCCCACCCCTGGTAGTCTGCTTCTGCTCCTTCAAGATCCCACTCCCCACGGCCCAGTTCCCTTCCTTGCAAGTGAGGCCTGGCAAGGTTACTCCGGGTCGGGGTGGTGGGGTCGGGATTGAATAAGAGAACTGTGAGCTGTGAATCTGTTCACGCTGTGAACCTGGGCAGCGGTAAGTCCCCTGTACATAGAAGCAGTTGTCACAGTTCTCATCAGGTGACCCACCACGGACTGGCTCCACCCTCAAGGCCTCTGGTCTTTTCTTGAGACTCTTACCCATGGGGGCTCGTTCTGTGGGTTTACGCCGAGGGCCTGCTCTGTGCCAGCCACTGGGCTGGGAGTGCAAAGGGGAATGAGCAATTCATGGCCTGAAGGAGGAATTTAGAGCATCAGAGCAGTCACGAGATGAGGTCAGACAGGGAGGTCCAAATTCTGACTCCAAAGTAGACCCAGGGGCACCACCTCCAAGCCCTGAGCAGCTTGTAACTGGCTGCAAGCCAGGAGCCCTCCCTGGGGCAGAGGCGGGGCCCTGGTGGAGCAGAGCCCCCTCCCCCAAGGGGGGAGGGGGCACTGGGGGGAGGGGGCTATGCCACCTGCCTCCAGGGAGAAGGCAAGCTTCGGGGCAATCCATGTTAGCTCTTGTTACCACCTCTCCATTCTCTTCCATTGCCCCCTCTTGACAACAAGATTCTCTGCTGACAACAAGATATGGTTGGCATGTAGCTGGGGATTTAAAACCAGGAGAGCTTCTCCCTCCCTTCAAGCTGGAAGCTCGCTCCCTGGCTCTCTGAGGCCTCTCGAGGCTGGGCGCTTGATGAGTGCCAGGAGACCAGCTCCCAAAACCGGAAGGGGCCTGCATTGTTGGACTAAAATAGCGAACGTGTAACATGAGTCTCTTCAGGGGCCCTCAGTGGGCTGGCCGCTTCCGGTGGGTGCTTGACACAGGCCAGCCGGTGGAAGCCAATGGGAGTGACCCTCACTGCACTTGAGAGAGCCCTTCTACCTACAGGACTGTTCTGTCCCTTCTGGATGAGTTCATCCCCTTGAAAATGGATCTGAGATATCCTTAGCCAAAAAAGTGACATGTCTAGGTCAGATAAACCAAACTTGTACACATGACACGTGTACTTCCTGAATGCCTTAATCTTCCCATCTGAGCTTACTTCCCCTGCGTGTCCCAGAACAAAAGACACCCCCACATCCAAAAGGACCCCTTCCCCATGGGTGGCAGCCACGCTCTCTCCCACGGGAGGCCGGAATGCAGGGTTCCGGGATGTCACTTCTCCCAGGTGGTGCCCAACGGATTGCTTGTCAACTTCCCAAATGTTTTCATCTCTGGAAGCAACAACGCACCAAGAGAAGCAGTTCTCAAAGAGGACTAAGAGGCTGGTTCGACCCTGGTCTTGGGTCAAGGTTGGTGGCCTGTCTGGGGGGCCTTTGAGCAGGCGTGCTGGGAGTTTTTTTAAAAGATTCCCCTGCAGTCCCTCTTAATGAAGCTGTTGTCCAAACCCCTCGGAGGGCCCATGTGCTCCGAAGTAGTAGCAAGTGTCCCATTACTGTAAATGGCCTTTTATTTTTAAACTAATGCTATATTTGGAAAGCAGTAATCCTGGGGAAATGATACTGGGACTAATGGGGAACATATTACCTTTCATGTGTTTTCTTCATGTTTAAGGTTTCTTTGTTATTATCTGAGTAGCAAGGCTCTGCGTACACTCTTGGGCAAAAAATCAAAATAAGCCTTAAAGCAATAATATTTTAATAAGCATCAAATGTCTTCAATGAGATAAAAGTATTAGATGATGTTTTGATAGTGGGCTTTAGTTAAAACCTCATTAAAAAAAAAGAAAATTTCTCAGATGTTGTGGGGTGGGGGAGCGGTGATGTATTTTTAAATTCAGGTGGAGAAAAAGGTCCGGTTCAGGTCAATTATGCTAATTAAATGCCACAAACGACTGGAATTGCCAGCAAATGGATGTTATTATTTGTTGCTTTCCGTGTTTTCCATTGATCAAAAGCAGCATCTACTGACACTTGAGCCTCGAGAAGCCGAAGCTGCAGCCTGAATCCTCATCGATGCTGGGGCGCCAATCCTGGCCCCGCACCCCTCTCCCCTCCTCGGGTGAGGCAGGGTGAGGCAGGCCAGGCTGTAGCCCCGTCGCTGAGACTCACATTAGCTCGGCCAATGAGTGTCTAGTCCTGTTCCCAGCACCAACTGGGAAGTGCTGAGGGGCCCAAGTTAAGAAACGAAACTGAGTCATTTCTTCACCCATGGCCAGGGAGCGAGCTCGAATCACGGGCTCTTTGGAACTGAAAGGAGCCTGGAGATCCTCCATTTGGTTTTATAAAATAAGGAAACTGAGGCTCGACAGGGGGAAGTGACCTGCCCAAGGCCACCCAGCACACTGACTGCTGAGCCAAGAATAGAACAGCCGTTTCCGGACTTTCGGTCCCGTGCCCACATGCTCCCTTCTCCAACGATATTACAAAACAGAACTTCACCTTTCCTCCCCTCTCTCCTCACAGCCAGCACCACCCCTCCCCCCTCCCCTGCAGCTTTCTCTCGTACTTTCACATCAAATCTTGGTTGGATGACATCAGCACAAATCAGCAGGACTTCAGGCTTGGAATCGGGCCAGGCGGAGCATGACTTGGGTCTGTCTTTTCCCTTGGTTGATCTAAAATGTAGTCAAATTTCAGTTGCAAAATGAAATGCACTTGACTTTGGATAGAAGGGACATCCAAAGGGTGGTGGGGACCAGTGGTTTCAGGCCAATACAGGGACTCCACCATCCTGGCTTTATCCATACTCCAAGCTGCGGTTCTCTGTCATTGCTGCTTCCAGGGGAATGACGGTCTCAGAAAAAATTTGCTGCTGGGGGAGTCCAAGAGATCAAGAATCTGGGGGGAGAGGGTGGAAGGTTTAAACAGGGACAATTACGGATGTCAAAAACACAGCACTGTCACGCATTTGCTGGCCTACTGAGCTGGGCCCTGGAGGCCACAACTCTGTCGACTCCCTGAGAGTCGGTGAGAGGAGCCCGCCCTGTACTTTCTAACTCAGAGCCCCAGCCATCATGGAGAGAGTGCCACCCCAGGCCTCCAACACCCGGGGGTCCTGCTCCTCGCTCTGTTCCAGCCGTTGGACCCCAAGCAAGTTGCTCTCCTCTCTGGGTCTCAGTTTGCGGATATGCAAAATGGGAGGGCTGGCCTGCAAGGCTGTGAGCAGAACGGCTCCCCAGGAGCAGCCACTGGTCTTGGGGACACAAGTCAAGCAGCCCTGTCACAGCCACATCCTGGAGACGGGTAGATAATTCACAGCCACAGATAATCCTGAAGTCACATTTGGGGGCTTTGCAGGGGCTTATAGAGTTTGGGTTTTTTCTTTGAAGTACTAGGGTCAGAACAGCCATTTGAATTCGGGCTGTCTCAGGGTCATCAAGAAATAAAACTATGTGACAGTGGCAGTAGAGAAGGCACGTGGGGCAAGGGGTTTCAGGGAGGTCCCAGCCCAGGCCAGGACCAGGTCTGAGGCTGAAGTCACACCGCATGAAGGGACCGAGTCAGTGCCACGCTGAGGCTCGATGCGTAGTTAAGCAACCTGGCCGTGGCACTGAGTGCTACTTCCTCTGCGCAGGGCTCTTTGGCTCTTCCCGTGGCCACAGGACCAGCCCTGCCCTGGGCTGGACGAACCCAAGAAAGCCGGGCAAAGCCTCCGAAACCAGAACCCCTCCTTGCCCTGCCCATTCTCCTCCCAGCGAGGCCCACATAGGGGGAGCCAATCCCCAGGAAGGGACAAGCCTGGGGTCTTCCTAGGGTCAGAGCCAGAGCAGCTGAGGGAACCGGGAGCTGAGCCTCCTGCATAGACAGGCTGGGCCGGCACCAGGATAAGGTACCTGCTGGAGTCATTGACAAATAAAAAGAGCTTATAAATTGCAGAAGGTTATGTCATATATGTCGTAAAGATTACAACTGGGAATGAGCCCATAGCATAGATTTTCTTTCCTCAACTAATTTGTATCTAATGCATCCAGTATTTTGTTGACACCACGTGGAGACGCCCAACACATGGTAACACATTGGGGGGGGGACCCAGCAGCCCTTTGTGACCCCCACCAGGTGACAGCAGGTTGAAAGGAGCTTCCAGGGCAGGAGTGAGGGCACAGGAGGAACCGAGGGGCTGGAGGGACAGAGGACAAGCAGGCTTCTGACACCTGGCATCTCACGAGGCTTCCAGGCGTCAGGCAGAAGCACGTTCTCTAGCGGCGGGCAGATCTGGGTTAAATCCCAGCTTAGCTCCTCACTGGCCAGGGACTTCAGACAGATGCCTTAACCTCCCTGAGCCTCACTTCATGGACCGCGACTCGGGGATGATGGTTAATCTGACTTTGGAAGACTGTCACCAGAATTTGACAGGATCCGTGTGACCCTCAGTTACTTTGGGCACCTGCTGTTGGAAGTGCAGCACTTTCTCCCCGAGGGGCTGCCTGTTGAGTCACTGCCCAGCTCACCCCGAAGTGAGGGACCAGAGGCAGCCCCCGTAGTCACAGCCCGAGGCTGGCTCTGATGTCATCCTTTTCCTTGGTCACAGGCTGAAGCGCTCTCTCAGCACTCTGAAGGGTGGCCGTGGGAGAATGGAGCCAAAGATTCACTGATTGGTTCCCAAGGTATTTACTGAGCACCTACTATGACCCAGACACGGAGAACACGACAGACCAGGGTAAGTCAGTTCCCCAGGTGGGGCTTTCAGTCTGGTGGGGGGGGTAGAGAAGCCATAAACTGAAAGGCTCTGTTGCTTCAGACGGTGAGAAGTACCACAAAGGTAAGGAAGGGGGCAGCTGCTCAGGCTAGAGGCGGCGATGCTCCCCTGGGTCCCGAAGGATGTTGAGAACCGGGAAAGGAGTGGCAGGCAGGGGGAAAGGCGAGAGCAAAGCTCCCTCCCCGACCCACAACGGAGGTGAGAGAAACAGGGTCTGGGGAGGCTGGCAGAGAGCCTGGAGGAGCCAGGGGGAGGGGCTGGGGCCCCCAATACCGGTGGGACTGAATCTGTGGGCTGTAAACCTGCTGGGGGCCGGATCCCATTCTAAGAGAAAGGGGTAAGTAGTTTTGGAAGGCTTGAAGCCAGGGAATGAGGCCATCTGATTTATGTCTGGAAGGCTCGCCGGCTGGTGTGGGGGGGTGGATCACGCAAGCGACAGACGTGGAACCGGCGATCAGGCAGGCCCGGCTGAGGGAGGTCAGGCCTCTTATTTGACTTCCTTGGACCTCAGTTTCCTCACCGGTAGGCTAGGCTGCTGTGAGGATTAGGTGTGCAGAGAATGAATATACAAAGGCACAATGACCGCAAGTAAGAGGAGAACTTCGACCCACAACCCGCAGCGCCCCCTTATCTGCCCCCAACAGCCCACACTGTAGGCGCGTCCCCGAGTGGAGTCTGGTGCCTCAGTGGGGCGGGCTTCACCCCAGGACTTTCCCGGGGGAAGGTAAGACAAGCTGGGGGACCGCAGGACCAGAGCTGGGAGCATCTCCCCACCTAGACAGCCCCCTCTGGGGAGGCGAGTGTCGTTTCCCTACGGGCTGACGGGCTGGGTGACTGTCCACATGAGGTGCCGTTCACACAAACCTAGGAGCGCTAGACTGGGCGTATTCTGGAAAATAACCCACTTGCCGTTCATTCACACTGAGAAGAAAGCAACGGAGAGGCTTAGTGGTTATATTTTAATAGAGGCAAAGCGCTAAGTCCAGAGAACCCCCAATAATGTGAGCTTTCAGCCGGAAGCTCCTTGGGTCAAAGGAAGTGGTGCTAGATTCAGAGAAGAGGGGCCTCTGAAGCCACACCACGAAGACGGACGCCACAATGGGCACTGGCCATGTAGCCATCTGCCATCAGAGCCCATTAGAGGACCCCTTTAGCTGCCAGAGGTCGGGGGAAAGTGGGCATCTGGCCTCTCCAGATGCCCCGAGCAGATCATGAATCCAGAGCTGGCAACTTAAAATAGAAAGTGGGTGAAGAATTCATTCTCAAAGTACCCATGGCAGCCCCAGCCCCGTTCAGAGGCAGCAGCCTGAGCAGGGATCCAGCATCCAGGGCCAGGCCAGTGGTGGGAGCTCACGCACCCAGGATCTGGCCACACGCCTGGGGGCAGTGGCTGTTCGGGGCATCGTTGCCCAAGCGGAGTTCTGCTGCCTTCGTGGTCTTCCAAAAAGTTCTTCCTCTGCTCAGGCAGGGGCTGGCTAGCAGGAATCCAATCTGATACAGCCACAACCCCAAAGCCAATGGAGGCCCGAGGATGATTACAATAGGAAAACACCATAGTTCAATTTGATTCCGTGACACATTTTCCAACAGTCGGATACAGAAGGATACAGAAACAGGAATTTCTTTAAGATGAGCTGCCTGTTGACAGATGGAAACATGATAGGGTTTCCGTGGTCGGGTTAGGATGAGGGCAATGTGGTTTTGTGCCCTTGTGCTGTTGTGACACCTGTCCCGTGCTGCCTGCCCCTCCCCCCAGGCCGAGTAGAAAACTCCACTCACCTTGGCTTCCCTTTCCAGCCAGGCGCTTACTGCCTCACATCAAAGTGGCCAGCCTGTTACAGGAGACATTTCAGCATGGCTCTGCCTTACTCGCAAACTCTCGTGAGTCCCTGTGTTTGAGACCCTGGGGGCCAAGGACGAGAATTGGTCCGTGTCAGCCGGCCCGGATTCTCCCCCCAGCTCACAGATGAACTGGCTCCTCTCTCGGCCTTAGTTTTTCCCATCAGTCAAATGAAGAGAGCCCATATGTTTCTGTAGAAAGGTCCTTCTGGCTCTAAATTCTATGATGCCATTATTCTGATTCTTTGGAACTCTCTCTCCCATCGCTTCCTTTTCTGCAGTCTGTGTAGGTGGACCACAGAAATCACAAAGAAAACAGGAAGGTTAAACTCAATAAGAATCTGACTTTCGTGTTTAGAAAGGCAGGGAAAGGCGATCAGGCTGCCAAGTTCTGTTCCTCGCCCTCAAGGTGTTAACAGTCTTGCAGTTGTCAGGGAGGGTTCCTCAGGAACACAGAAGCTACTCCAGGTATTCCAAGTAGGAAGGGTTTAACTGCAGGGAACTTGCATGGTTGCTGGAAGGGCCAGGGGAGCAGAGGGCAGGCCGTCAGCCACCAGAAGGCGGGTGATTGACCGGAGCTCCCTAGGACGCTGCAAAGGACCCAAAACTTCAGCAGTTGCTGCCACGACCATCCCAGCAGCCCGCGGCACCCTGGCATGCAACGCTCAACTCTGAGTTTTGCCCAGGGACCTAGCTGCATCCACCAGCCAGAGAAGGCCAGCAGTCCTCCACCTCCCAATTCTTGCAGGAATGCCTTATTGGCGGACTCTAACTTGAAGTTATACAGGGAAAAGGATTCTAAAGAAATGCAGTTCCAAGCTTCTCTTCTGACATGCAGGCTGTCAAAGTGTGTGGCCAGGATACCAGGGCACAAGAGACAAGGAGCTTGTTTTCACATCCACAAACTGGAGGAGCAAAGAAATTTCATCCGAAGAGCCAGATCATGATTAATTGGTGACGGCAGTCTGGAGTGCTGGGTTAGAAATAATTTTGAGGTTGTATCTCGGCTCAGCAGGGAAAGGTGCTATGATTGATTAGGAATGACTGTCACGGGTGTAGAAGGAAAGTGGAGAATCGTATTCAACAAATTTGCAATGGTGCTCTAAATTAATGATTGGGTGACTTTCTTTTTTTTAATTAATTCATTGTAGACACACAGAGAGAGAGAGAGACAGAGCGTGGTGGGGAGGGGCAGAGGGAGAGAGAGTCTTAAGCAGACTCCATGCTCAGCCCAGAGCCTGACACAGGGCTCAATCCCACAACCTTGAGATCGCCACCTGAGCTGAAACCAAGAGTCGGATGCTTGACCGAATGCGCTCCCCAGGCTTCCTGATGATTGGAAGACTTTCTAAAGTCACTGCCATTTTGTATTTGTTCCTCTTACCCTCCGTCGAATGTGTAAGTTATAACCATCTATGTGTGGAGGACACAGGAATTGGAAGAGCTGGTGAGGAGTAAGGAAGGGACACGGGGAACCTGTGGGGTGTCCAGCCTCCCCGAACAATGCTCAGCACAATCTATACGGTCAACTCCTCAAGGTCATCTCATGGTCAGCTCTTTCACCCCTACCTCTACTAACCTCTGCCCCCCACCTCACTTCATTTCCAAGTTTCTAGGTCTGTCTCTACTAGGTCTTACCACATCACCTAGGAGAAACTTTCCGTCTCTTCTCCAGTGAATTACTTCCCGTCTCTGCACCTTGGCTTCCTCATCGGCATATTCAGGACTTGGGTGAAATCTGTGGTTTGCCAGTGGTGTATTTAGGAGCCTAGGTGTTCAAGAGGAGGAAGAGGAATGCCAAGGCATGTGCTCTGGGAGGCACTCTACTTTTATCAGTTTTAGATATTGTGCTTTTGCTTAAGACGTCACTTGGGAAAAGGGGTGGGGGGCAGTCCTGCTGCTAGATAGACAGACAAATCAATAAAATGCTTGAGAACCCCTGCACAGGTCCTCCCTGAGTGTCATTTCCAGATGTAATATTCCCTGGTGCTGCTTGGTTTGTTTGCCTCTGCAAACACCAGCCCGTTTTCTCTCCCCACCTCCTTTTCTCTTTTCTTTCTCCATCCCTTCTCTGCCAAAGATAGGAATTGCAATGTCTCCATCTTAACTTCCAAACTTGGGCTGAACTTGAAACCAAACTTGAAGCCTGGTTCTTGTCATTAGGAGATGCTGTGAGGTCATGGAGAGGAGAGGAGAAGGGGAAAATAAAATCAATATGTCATTTCCCCCTTTTCCAAAAAATCGGGTGCTATTCTTTTTATAGCTGAAAAACACATTGAATTGTAGAAAATTTAGAACTCGACATCCTGGAATCGAGAGGTACTCTGGCTTTTCCCTTGCTATACATTGCAGTGCAGAATTTTGAGAAATGGGGGGCGCCTGGGTGGCACAGCGGTTAAGCGTCTGCCTTCAGCTCAGGGCTGGATCCCAGCGTGATGGGATCGAGCCCCACATCAGGCTCCTCCGCTGGGCGCCTGCTTCTTCCTCTCCCACTCCCCCTGCTTGTATTCCCTCTCTCGCTGGCTGTCTCTATATCTCTGTTGAATAAATAAATAAAATCTTTAAAAAAAAAAAGAATTTTGAGAAATGGGAACACGCTGTTTTGAGTTGTCATTGTTTTTAATGCCACCGCAATTACTATCTGTTTTTTCTATCGTTTTTTTTTAAGGCAGGAGGAACCATTCAAATAGATTTTTCTGCTCAAAATGTACTTTGGAGTTCCATCTTGGGGAATAAGAGCCTTTTTGTTCCTCTTCCCGCTGAAGTTTCACTTAGTTCCCACTAATACTAGCTCTACAAGAGTCTGAGTCAGCCAAAAAATATGTCCATTCAGGAAAATGACAAGTTCATTTTCATTATTCCCTGCTGGAGGCAAAGGGGCAGCTTTTCGGAGAGCCCTGGGTGACTTGTTTGAAGAATGGTGGGTAGATAGAGCCCACCATTCTGCCCCTGCTCTGTGGGGTCCTCCTGGGTCAGGGAGCTTAGCTTGAGAGGGAAGTGGCTGGAGCCCTGCCCACCCCACCAGCAGCCCCCGCCTGGCACCAGTGGGGTTCAGACCAGCCTAACACAGAACCCTTGCCTAAAGCCCTACTCTTCCAGCCCTGCGCAGAGAGCCCAGCTAGGCTAGGACTGAGCGTGCGCCCACCTCGCCCGCTGCCTGAGAGGCCGCGCCTTCTCCCATTGGTTGGTCCAGATTGGGTTCTGCAGCAGGAGGGGGCGGGGCTTGTGGTCCCCAAATGCTCTTGCCTCACCTACTCTCTGGGTCGCTGGTTCCCCCACCAATAAAGAGCCTGCCTGAATTTCACCAATGCCTGGCTCTGGAGAAGTGCTCTCAGAATTAACACGTGCTTCAGCCTCCCTCTTGCCAGAGGGCACAATGGCCTGCATTTAGGAGAAGGCGGGGCGGGGGGGGGGGGCTTTCTGAGAGCCCCTTGGAAACTGAGGGCTTGGGGGCAGGGCTTGGGGTCAGGACAGGAGGAGATGCCTCAGTACAGGAGGAGGGGAAGTCGGGGCATTTCCCTTCTCACCAGCTCCAGGTTCACCCAGCGTGGAGCTGCTCCCCAGAGGGGAGAAGTGGGGACCTTGGTGTCCTTTCTGGAGAAGAGTAGAGAGCATGAGGCAGAGCCTGGCATGAAGGGAACTTGTCTCAGGGGCAGGAAAGTTGACCCTCCCAAAATAAGCATATCATCTTCCACCCTGTTTTCCATTTACTTTGGGAGTCTTTCCCCAGACAGTAAAGCGTGCATGGTATTACCAGGGCTTTCCTGGTCTCCTCTTAAAACACAATTCCCCCTGAGAACCATAGTAAATCACATCTTCTAGAAATGGTTACCTCATTGGGGCGCCTGGGTGGCTCAGTACGTTGAGCATCCCACTCTTGATTTGGCTCAGGTCATGATCTCAGGGTCGTGAGATCGAGCCCTGCTTTGGGCTGGGCGCTCAGCACGGAGTCTATCTGGGATTTTCTCTCTACCCCTCTCCCTCTGCCCCTCTCCTGACTTGTTCTCTCCCCCACCTCCCTCAATTAATTAATTAATTGATCAATTCATTGTTTTTAAAAAGAAAGAAACGGACACCTTATTAACCCAGGGAAGTGACTCATTTTTGCCCAAGCAGGAGTGACAGAGGGTGGGCACAAGCACACATTATCGATACTAAAACGCTGACCGATAGGATTCTCCATAATGATGTCCAAAAGAACTAGTTTGTGCCATGTAATACCATGTGGCAATTGAGCTTGAAAAGTGGCTAGTGTGACTGAAGAAACAAATTCGTCATTTAAATTTAAAGCTAGGTTGGCTAGTGGCTACCGTATTGAACAGTGCTGTTCTAGAAAGTCTAATTAGGAAGAGACCCTAGATATTCTTTGGTTCAGGGGGTCTCACCAGTTGGCATATCTTATTGGGCTCTCTGGGAGGTATAGTTTGCAAAAGCCTATGCCTTATAATTTTATGTTTGAAAACAAAACAAATCCCTAGTTTTGCATAACACAACCCTTCAGGAAAGTTGGAGTTTTGTGTTTATCAAAAGGTAGCAAATTTTGCAGTATAGTCCCACCCTTTCATATGAGAGGCGCACCTTAGAGCCCAACCCCAATCTTCTTGGGTCCTTGTAGGTCCTGGTGGCTCACAGCCTTCCCTGGTGTCCTTTGTGGCCTTCTCATGTCCACCCCACCCCCTTCCATGCTACTGTGGTGGACAGAAGAATGGCCTTCTAAATCCTTGAAATCTGTGACTGTGTTAGCTTTCATGGTAAAAGTGATTCTGAAAGGGTGACTAAGTCAATAATCCCGAGATGGGGCTTATTCAGGATTATCTGGGTGGCCCAACGGAATGACGAGGGCCCCCACAAGAGGGAAGCAGGAAGCAGGTCCTTGTAAGAGTCAGTAGCAGGAGACGTGACAGTGGAACAAGAAGCCGGAGCGATGGGAGTCAGGGACCACAAGCTGAGAGCTGGCGGCTTCCAGGTGGTGAAAAAGGCAAGGAAGTAGATCCTCCCCTGAAGCCTGTGGAAGGAACGTGGCTCTGCCGATGCCTTGATTCAGACTTCAGACCTGCAAAACCGTAGGAAAACAAGTCTGTGTTGTAGGAAGCCACCAAGTATGTCATCATTGGTTCCAGCAGCAACAGGACACTGACACAGCGGCCATTTCAGGGGGCAGTTGCTGCTGTCAACAGGAACCACGAAATTGAAAGAAATGGATTATTTCCTCCAGATCTGCTTTGCTTCTTCTGTTCTACTGCTTACTGCCACTGAAGGGGGTCTCTCCTCCCTCCGGGTAGGTTTCTGACCCTTGTCTGGATCCTTCTGCAGTGGAGCAGCTCCTCGGTCCCTTGATGCTCCAGAGAGTTGGGCATCACCCCTGATTTCCCTTTGCCTTTCTCCCAAGAGGTCTCAGGCTATTCAGGCGGACCAGCTTTTCCAGGATTTGTCTTCATACCCCAGAGTTCCCTCTTAACCCCTAACTTTCCTGTTCTCTTCTTTATCATCTCTTCTCTCCATCCCCTCAAAAATCCCCCACAAGCAAAGACAGGAACTCAAGCCGCAGTGGAAATCAAAGTCCTGTTTCCAATCAGGAAACAGGAATGAGGAGAGTCTCCCTCTGGTCCCTGAGATGACAGGGGGTCACTCCACCTATCCCTGTGCTTATGGTATGAGCAGATCCCAGAAGCTGAATTCCATAGGCAGGCCCTACTTGCTGCCAAGAAAAAGGACTAGGTCCCAGGTCCCATCTCTGTGTCCTCAGGGAGCATCCTCCAAATGCTCCCAAGAATTTTCTCCCTAGCACAACACTCACCATTCACCAGGCCAGGAACCCACACCTCCAAATAAGATAACAGTTTTCCCTCGTACAAACCCCTGGCTTTATGTATACTCGTTTATTCATTCCACCATCGAACATTTCCCTAGAATTTCTTGGGTCCCAGACACTGTGCCTAGTTGCTGGAGAAACATATCTCCCAGCTGAGGCAGTGGAAGCCAAGTGCAAAGAACCCGTCTTGGATGTTTGGACAGATAACAGGTAATGCAGAAGAACCACACAGCTGAGCCCAGTCCAGATTGCTAAATCATAAGAAAATAAATTGATGTTGTCTGGGGCAACTGAGCTTTAGGGTAGTTTTTTACATAGCAATACATCACTGAAACATTCCCAGACCTCACCCCTACATAAGAATGGAAGGCTTGTTTTTCTCTTTCAGACTCTCCCTGATGTCTTGGCCCAGTTCTCTCAAGCCCTTGTCTGTCAGCTGCTGGTAGTTCTGTAACAGGCAGGGTATAATGTCACTGTGAGCACCTGCCCAACCAGTTCTTTGTGTGGCCAGGTGTAATTAATTAATCAGACATTTGTGAGCCCCAGACAAGGGGTGCCATTGATATTCAGGCTTCTCCTTTGGTGAGTAGCCCTTGGAGCTGGAGCCATTAAGCTTAGGCAAGGATGACTCTGGGGCCATCCCCACAGGCATAGAGCCCCACCTCATGCTGTCACTTACAGAATGTATGGTTGCCATGACAACAGGGCCAGTCATCCCCCAAATGCACAGGCCAAAGGATCTTTTCATACCCTTTATGCTCCAAGGGCCAGAAGACCTCAGCATTGCAAAGTGTGGGTGAGGCAGGGAAAAGCAGAAAGAATGATACTTCCATTTTCTCAGATTTCTCCCACATGAAAACGGCAGCACTCTGAGGACAGAGACCAAATGCATTTGTCTTGGATGAACAATGTAGAGGAGGTTAAGAATTTCACCAACACTTGTATGACTACAGATGGGCACAACAAGCCGTCTCGGGGCAGACTTGCTATTCAGGAATGAATCACACGAGGGGCATACAGAAGTCCAGTAGATAGCCACTCCCTGCCGGTCCTCAGAGGCTGTCCCTCCCCATATCACACCTCTTGGTATGCAGGGCTGGTTGCTGGGGGTAAAGTAGACAAATTTGCAAAAGAACAAAAGAACGTCCTGGGAAGAACCTCCTGGGTCTTTTTGAAGACCACCATTTCTCGGATCCCTCTGACGTATCTGGAGAGTCCTAGGTAAATTAGTGGACAGGAAGTATAGAAAAAGACACCCGGGCCCTGGAAAAGTCAACATGAAGAAAGAGAGAGTTGGGGCATTTGGGTAAATGACACTGATAAGACCTTGGACAAAGAGGGGGCCTCAAAGGAGACTTCTCATATATAGGGGGTGTCATGAGAAATCATTGAGAAACAAACAAGAAGTGACCATGTTCTCCATAAGCCGGAGAAGTATATCACAGTAGTTATAAAAAATCATACATTTACTGTGGATAAGGCCAATTGGACTATTACCTTATTCAATAAACAATTCGATTATTTAATTCAGTGAACATTCATTTATGAAGGCTTGGTGACCACAGCCCAGAGAGCAAATAAGAGAAGCAAAGAAGTGGTTGTGATATGATGTGATCAGTGCAGAAACAGAAGTATATACAGAGCCCAGACACTGCTCTGGGGGGGAAGGCAGTGACAATTTCTGGGGCTATCCAGGAAGGCTCCCAGAAGCAGGTGACCAGTGAGATGGATTTTGAAGGGTAAATGGGAGAGTTCACTAGGGCAAAGGGTGGGGGCTTATCTTCAGTGGTTGGCAGCCCATGGTTTGTGGATGGGTCCACTTGGCCCAGAGGTAGAGGAACGAAGCCAGCTTTCCACATTCCATTTCCAACAGACAGTTGTGTTGATTTGATGCTGGGTGGAGCTGAGCTCTCGGATTCATCATCAGCTTTGAAGATGACAGTACCCACTGGGGCCCTGGCATGAAGCAACCTTAGAAGTCACAAGCGCCTGCGAGATTGGCCAGTCACAGAAGTGGTATTTTTCTCTGAGTCTTTGTACATAGAAGGTACCAAGGAAGAACAAATAGAAAACAGCACATCCAAAGCTGGTCATCAGCAACCGTAACTGATAAGATTCCAAATGGTGGTGGTGCTAGCTTAGGGGCCCCCCACCTGCTGGAGAAATCTCTACATTGACTTCACACAAGGGCATTCATCCCCCAGCGTGGCTCTCTCTGCCTGAGCCCTGAGGCCGAGTTTTCAGTTCTGAAACCCCATTTGTGGAGACTGCCTCTCTAGAAAGCTGGTGCCCATGATAATCCCTTTCCTTACTCAACAGGGGGAAACAAACCGAACCTCCAGCACGTTGACCAACACAGGTCTTGAGTGGGAACTCAAGTCTCCTGGTCTACAGCTGGTCCTGCCTCCGAGAACCCACCTTTGACTATGGAGGGTCCTGTCTGGGTATCCATTGGTGGGGGCAGCCCTGAAGTAAGTATCACTCCTTTGAAAAGAGCAGATGTCAATCTTGTCACTTTAAATTAACTTTTGCTAAGAGGGACTGACAGAAACATGACGCTGGGTGAACTATATTTGACTGATATCCTGTCAAATATCGCACGGGGTTGTGATCCACAACTTCCCCCATCTGCTGCTCTGGTCTGAGTCACTGAATGCACAATAGCATCATTACCATATCTGGTTCGGGTTTCCCACCATCGGATCAGAGCACGTGAATGTGAAATGTGCCCACAGAGAAAGGAAGCCCTGCAGGGTGGGTGCGAGGGCAAGGGGATCCGTCAGTTCTTCCCTTGGGGAAAACCACTGTGGGAGGGGGCTGCCCAGGAAGGCGTCCCAGCCCTCGCCCAGGAAGGTGCGTATCCTGGAAACAAAGGAGGAAGGTGGAGGACCAGGAGTAAGGAGCAGGATTAAGATCACATAAACCTGCAGCCCTTAGAAACTGGCTTAATCCATTTTATAAAGAGTTGGGAGGGTTTTTCTCCCCGTGAATATAATACCTTGCACATCTGATCAGCTCTTTTCCCAGAACATTTCAAAGCTCTCTGCAAATACAGCAGAGTCTCCTTAGATTAGAGCATGGCCTATTATTACCTGGCTTTGGAGACACCCCAGGTCAGCGGGTCACCGGGGGCCCTCTGAAATAAGACAATTCCCTGCAACAAAAAGCCTGGTGTGATGTGGTTTGTCTAACTAGTGGTTTTCAAACTACGTGAGTCATGGGACCCTTTAAAAAAAACAAAACAAAAAAAACCACACAGCCTAAAGCTAAACTCCTAATTCAGAACAAAGTGGAGCTATTCTGGTTAAAGCAAAATTGGGATATGAGGGGGAGCAAAGATGGGTCACCATCCACTGAGCCCCAGGACTCCCCAGCCACAGTCCTGCCCCCACCCCCAAGCACAGGTAGGTTTTCTGTGAAGCTAATGGAACTTAAGTTTCTTCAGGGTACCCTCCAAGGCCTGGTACCTCATTTTATTTCACTCATTTTGTGTTGTTTTTATAATGAGGGGCCCCCAAATGATACGTTTCATATCAAACTGAGGGCAAAATAACTTGAGGTCCTTTGCTCAAAAACGATGAAGAATTTCAAGATGGCGGCAGCAGAGTGTTAAACCAGGCACAGGGCCCTCCTGAGCACCGTGGGGCCCTGTGTGCATGCCCTGGTGGCACGCCCATGAAGCCAGCCCTGACTCCATGCCCTACAAAACCTGCATCTGCCCTTTTCTCCAACTTTCTAAAGAAATGCCAGTAGTTTCAAAGGAGCCCTCACTTCCCTGAACATTTTCTTCCATCCTAGTGAGTCAGGCTTGTCAAGCTCGCAGCCTCGCAGGCCTGCGGGCCTGAGGCTCCTCCCGGATGCAGAGCTGGGCCTCCCTCATCTTGCTTTCCCGTAGAAGAAAGGCCTTACGATGAATGACTGCATTTGTAAACAGAAACTAGAGCAGACCAGAGAATCTGTTAACTATTCAGGGATTGGGACTGGAGCGGCATTTGGGGGAAGTTGTGGCTCAATCTTAAAACCCCCAGAGTATGGGACAGAATCGTTTCAGGGTGCTCCCTGAGGGCCTGGGCCTCATCCGCTCCTTGTCTAACTTCCCCCCGATCCTGGGCTGTGATGTTACTGAAAACATGTCTGCTGAATAAACACAGCCTCTGTCCCCACTAGACAGAGCACTCGTGGTGCTAGAACTCTTCTGCACTCACTGCAAGTGATAGACATTTGTCCGCTTCTTCCCCTGCTTAGAAGTTCTTCTTACTCCGTCTTTAATCCAGGCCCTATCTACATGCCAAATCCCTGCGGAAGCGTCCCCTTCGGGTAGCCCTGCGTTCCAGAGGAAAGAGGCTGCCCTATTTGGGAAGAAAGGAATGACTTTCTTGGAAGTTGAGGCTTGAGGCTGGACCAGCAGTTGGTGAGGGCACCTGCAGGGTCCACCCAGGAAACAGAAACCTCCGAGAGAAAGCAGGTGGGCTTGAATGCAGGAACTGGTTTTGCAGGAGATATAAGAGCTGAGAAGCCAGCCAGGGGACATTGAGACCATGTCGCGATGAACAGTATGGGAAACCAGCAGCGCTCTCGGTGGCCGGAGGGACAGGGGAGGGGGTGAGGGTAGCAGAGTGAGCCAGGGCGTCTGGGCAAAGCCGCATCCATAGGGGTCTGTCCAGAAGAGCTGGAGACATGGAAGAAAAAGACACCACCAGAGCCTATGTCCTCAGCAGAACCGGGTGGGGAGAAGGACGGTGGCCCTTCCTTACACCAGCCCCTCTCCCTCTGATGCCAGCCCAGCCCTGACCCAGGAGAAAGCGTGGGAGACCCAGCACCTCGGGGACAGCAGAGCAGAGGCAGGGTGTAGAGAGCACCAGGGATGAGTGAGCCCTGGACCATGCGTGGAGTACCGTGGAAATGCTGTTCGGGCAGAGACAGGAGGGGCATCCGTGCTCGAAAACCTCTGGGAACCTTTCCAGCCATGAGAGGGAAACTCGATAGGAACACTTTACTTTTCTCCACAATTCACATGATCACGGCCTTGGAAATCACGTTTTTCATGCTCGGTAAAATGACAGTAGAAAATCTTTCCATTGGATATGTAATGTCCCCCTGGGTTAATTTCTTTTTATAGCTTAGGAGAAACGTTGTGTTTTCTGACTTGCAGATTCACTTCCTTTTAGGGGACAATGAGAATTATATAACCCATCATGTTTCCCTTTTTGCCTTAGTGGCCAGGAAGCTCTGAACTAAATTTCAAACTTCCTAAATACAGGTTTTTAACTATATCTATCCTCTTCTGCACTTCCTGAAACCCACAATGTCTAATTTAACCCTCTTATTGATTAAATGTTTTACAAGACACCTCAATACTTTGAAGAAGCAGGAAACTCTGCCTCGGCTTCTATTTAAGAGGAGATGATCCCAACAGTTCCTGCCTCTAATTCTTCCTCACATTTGGTCCCTGTCTGTTCCCCTTCCCCCACAAAACTCCCTAGTGATTTGTCATTTTCCCACGTTGAGAAAGCCACAGGCCCTTCCCACTTCTCCATGGCGCTCTCTAACTCTTAAATTGTCACTATATGTCTTTC
The DNA here is from genome assembly GCF_017311325.1 of Ursus maritimus. NCBI lineage: Eukaryota > Metazoa > Chordata > Mammalia > Carnivora > Ursidae > Ursus > Ursus maritimus. Next base: position 17,455,174 of record NW_024426885.1, on the reverse strand, counting down.
ACTTCCCTGTACGCTGCCCTCGGTGGAGATTTCCTCTCCGGCAGGGCATGAGCCCTTCCCAGGCAGTGCCAGCATCACGGGGCTAAAGAGGAAGCCGAAAGCCTGGACGGAGAAGTGAGGACCAGCGAAGGTGGAGGGCTAGCGTGTGGACATGATGGTCAGCCCTCGGAGGCTTTGGGTCCCTGACCTGGTCTGAATCCAGCTCTGCCACTCACCTGCTGTGACCAGCGGACACCTGCTGTTCCTACTAGTTCACCAGCACAGGGGTCCTTCCCTTGCCTTTGGTAACAGCACCCCAATTTTTCCCTAGGGAGTACTCCTCTCCCGTTGCCTCCAGGCTGCATGGGATTGACTTTCAAAGTGGCATGTCTTTGGGGTGCCTGGGTGGCTCAGTCGGTTAGGAGTCTGCCTTTGGCTCAGGTCATGATTCCAGGGTCCTGGGATCGAGTCCTACATCAGGCTCCCTACTCAGCGGGGAGCCTGCTTCTCCCTCTCCCTCTGCTGTGCTCGCTCTCTCTCTGTCAAATAAATAAAATCTAAAAACAAAACAAAACAAAAAGTGGCATGTCCTATCTGCCCAAGATATGGTTAGGTGACCCGTCCAAACCCATGAGACTGTGTCTTCCAAGAGGGTCCATTTTGAGTGGGGTAATGACCTGGAGCTCCGACACCTTGCCTACAGTCCCCAGTGAGCTTGTCTATCGGCTCCTACCACCTCCAGCCCCAAAGCACCTCATCTTTCTCCCTCATGCCTGCACGCTTAGGTTTTCCTTGGGTTTTTAAGAATGAGTTTCTGTTGTTACAACCCTCAAACTCCAAGGGATGCAGGGCCCTGTTCTGGGAAAGTTACCTAAGCTCCTTGAGCTCCAGACTCTGCATCTATATAATGGAGATGCCGGCACACCCGTCACGGGGTGAGGGGTAACGTGCTTAGTCTGTCATGGGTGTTCCACAGAGGCGTCATCCCTCCTTCCCTGCCCGGCACAACAAATGACCTTCAAAAGGTGATGGAGGCTGCCCCCAGCCCACAGGCGGCCAGGGGCAAGCATCAGGGGTGGAGTCTCCTTAGACCTCGTGTTCGTCACCTCTCTGCTTTTCAGGGAATTCCTTGGGATCTCACCGAAGGATGAGCAATGGCTTGCCCATTTCAATGAGGGACAAGCAGAATTTCGAAAAAACTTATCATGAGGAATGAAGACATCCGATTCTCGAGCTGTGGCCTTTGCCAGAAGTCCCGGCCCAGGCTCCTACCCAGCAGTCCTGCTATGCTCGGTGGATTCCTCCGTCCAGAAACCTGCAGCCAGTCCATTTTCGGAGCATGTGCACCAGCAGACTTGGCTTTGAGGGGCCGGTTTCCCACGGTGACTCACTACTGGGGAGCACCGCAGATCCTTGGATCCTTCAGGAGGACTCAGTGAGCCTGGAGCTCAGGCGCAGCGCCTCCCTGGGTCCTTGTGGAACACTGAGCCGGTCTGCAGGGAGCACTGGCTCAGTGATAGAGTGGGAGCTAACTAGCGATGATTCCAAGCCCACGGCGGGCTCCACGGGGAACCCACTGGCTATTCCGAAGAGCTGGCCACGGAGTCTTCTTAAAATAATAACTTGCCATCACTGCTGTTTCTTGCTTCACATAAGGTAGAACTAAGTTCGTCAGCCTTGCTTTACAAACGCAGCATCAGGCCTAGCAATTGAGAAACTTGACCAAGGTCACGTGGCTATTTCAGGATAAAGAATCTCACCCAGGTCCAAGGCCCGGGAAGCCTGCGCTCTCCACCACTATGGTCTACTGCATCTCCCACACTCCCGGGGGAGGCCCACCAGGACCCCCACTCACGGTCACCAGGCGGCCACCAGCCACCCGGAGATCACGGAGAGTAAAGAGAACCAATTTCTGATTCCGCTGCTCAGTGGCCAAGTGGCTTTGGAAAGTGGCGTTTCCTCTCTGGTTCTCAATTCCCTGCTCTGCGGGGTGGAGTGCAGGACAGCTCCTGGGCCTCAGTGGAATGAGACCATCTACAAATTCTCCACACAAGCACCGTGACAGGCGCTGCGCTGTGGGCCTCCCGGGAGTCCTGCCAGGTCTTTTTCCCACGTCACCTTGGGCCTCACGATCTTCTTGCTGTGACTGGGAAGGAGTTGGAGAAGCTGGAGATGGGACGGGAAGCCCAGGCCTCGAACTCCCTGCCCCATCATCCCTGGCAGACCCAGTGACCACAGCATTTTCTCTGCCCTGTTCTGGCAAGCCGAGTGGCTCCCCTCACCCACCCCACGGCCACCTCCTCATTACAGAACAAAGGAACCTGGCTCTTTCTAATTGGCTTTCCATTAAAGAGAAAATAGACTACTGTTTCCACCTCATTATTTATGAGCCTTTCTGGAAGTGCATTTCCATGCACTCTGGGATTACTCACGCCCATTTTGCTTGGCCATATTTTATGATCTGTTTTATTTATTCAGGGCCTCTATTGGGTACTCACATCTGAAACCAATTAAAAACCAAGAAATAGGAAAAACCAAATAAACACCTGGAGATGTCCAAACCCAGTCCTTCTAAAGCCTGTGATTGGGAGACTGGCATGGCCATGCCAGTAGTCTAGGCCGTAGGAAATGGGGACTTTCTCCTAAGACATCAGGTGACAAGGCCACACAGATGGCAGTGCATACATTCAAAGACCTGTTGACAGAGCTTGGACTGATTTTCTGGTTCCTGGGCTCACCTGGGATCTCGCGATGCAGGGCAAAGGCATTGCGGATTCATTTGCGGACGCCCCTCTCTGCCCGGCATGTAGTAAAAACTCAAAAACTCTTTGTTCGGCCGTGGATTCATGACCGTCATGGAGAACCAGCTCTACGAATATGGGAATGGCTCCCCTTTTAAAGATCCTGCCTCCAGCTCCACCCTGAAAGGATTCTTAGGGGTAAACATGCTCCCTTTCTTTCTTTTCTTTCTTTCTTTTTTTTTTTTCTTTTTTTGGTGGGTAAAGAAACCTTTAATGAGGATTCAAGGTGCCCACGGAAGAGGCCACGGAGGACCAGCGCTCAGCTCCACCTCCTCCGGGGTCCATGGTTCCATGGAGGTTTTCAAGTCGGTGCTTCTGCTGCTGCTGTGAGGCTTATCTCGTCTGTGCCCCTCATGAGTGTCACCCTCGTGGGCAGCTCACAGCGGAAAAAGGGGACAGGAATTTGTCTTGTTTCGCCAGCATGCAGCTGGAGTGGACGAGGGGACAGCGAGCTTTCTCAATGGCAGTCTCCTCCTCCAGCCTGAGAGGCCCCGATGACTGGCCTGGGAAGGTTCTCAACCAGTCTTGGCAGCAGGTGGAGGCAGGTGGCGATCTGATCTACTACCAACCCCACGTCTCCAAAGTCCATCCTGCTGCGAGGCGCCTGCTAGAGGCAGCCACCACATGCTCCCTTCTAGTCTCAGCAGAGCGGCTGCCAAGCTCGGTTTTTCCAGAGAGCGGCAGTGTGGCGATGAGGGTCTCAGCCAGAGGAAAGCAGACCCTTCCTTCTTCGGGGCGGGGCGGGGGGGGCGCTGAAACCATTTCACAGATCTTTCTAGGAGATGCTTTCGAGTCTGTGTCCGTGGACAAGCCATTCTGCATCCTGTCTGTCCATGCGAGATGCGGAAAAGCCTCTCTTTCGTTCCGCCCGCACTCCCCCTCCTCCAGCTTCAGTCCCTGCTGGAATGGGAGGCCTCTCTCGGCCCCACTTCCCTGCTGCACCCTAGAGAGTCAGTATGTTGGTTGGTGGTCTCTGTCCTGAAGCCCAATGCCCCATTCTTCCCCCGACACTGCGACACTGTGCTGGGAGTACGGACAATACGGCGGGTGACAGGGACAAGGACCACTGGTAGCCGACTGTTGGGGCCGCAGCGAGATGGTAGGAACGCCGTGCACTGAGGAATTTTGTAGGGTTTCTATGGGGATGAAAAGAAATGATGCGGGGTGATGGGTTTTCAAAATGGGAACAGATTTCAAAAGGTACTAATTTCCAGTTATAAAATAAGTAGGTCGTGGGGTTTAGCGTGCAGCGTACTGACGATAGCTAATAATACTGTATCGCATATTTGAAAGTAACGAAGAATAGTTCCTGAAAGTTCTCATCACAAGAAAAAGACTTGTAACTATGTATGGTGATGGATGTTAACTAGAGTCAGGGTGATCATTTCACAATATGTACAAATACCGAATCCTTACATTGTACATCTAAAACTAACCTAATGTTCTATGTCAATTATACCTCCGTAGAAAGAAAGAACTTCTAGAAAGACACCGAACTTAGCACAGACACAAAGAAAGGATACACATCACATCTCTGACTTTTCTTCTTCCCAAGATACTTGTGGTGTTTATTGTAACCTGATTGCACACGCACACACACTAGGGGACGGGACTAGGCTTCAGAATTCTTAGGGCTAATACTCCTGAGACCTACCCCTCCCAGTCTCTGCCTTTCCTTAGTAAGTTCGGTCAATCGTTTCTTCCCTCACTTACTCATTGGTTCGTGGATTCAACGATGAATTGAGTGCCTCCATGTGTGCCCGGCCAACCGGACGTCTGACGTAATGCTCCGTCCGGCCTTCTGCCCCACTCCCAATCAGCCTGAGCCTTTCTCCTGCGATGATACATTTCAGAGGTTTTCTCCCCGCTTCAAATCTCAGAACTATCAAAGCCATCAAGTCTTGAGGCAGGAGGGGAACTAGGAAACCAGCACAATTCTACTAGTCCACAAACCACAACTTCCAAACTTGAGGTCTGTTCTCCTATATCTTGGTCACGTTTTGGCGAACGCCACAGTATCTTGTTGCGGCTACTAGATGATGGGCTTGATGGTTCCACATCTGAGGAGCAGACTCCCTTTTCCTCTGCTATCCTCAGCAGCACGTGAGGGCTGACAATGGTGAAGGTTCGGGGAGCAGACAGGACACGTGAAGGCTGAATGAGGACTGGATCCTTCTCAGACGGGCTGAGGTTAGTGATGTCGAGGTGGGCTGAAACCAGCTGAATCTTCTGCACAATAGTGGGAGAAAAATGTTGGAATTCCTATACCGTTGGTGCTGGGGACCCCACTGGCCACCCAGGGAAGGCTAGGGAGCCCTTCTTAGATTAATATTTGTAATTGTAATTGCAAATTCCTGAAACAAAATATATAGGATGGAAAGGAAGTCAACTATATTAGACTGCAATTATCACAATATTTTTTAATTGTGGTAGGTTTATAAACACATTTAAATAACAAAGCAATGCATTTAAAATATAGGCAACATTAACTCACAGTTTATTTTTTTAAAGGTTTTTTTAAAAGATTTTATTTATTATTTGAGAGAGAGAGAGAAACAATAGGAGCAGGGGGGAGGAGCAAAGGGAGAGGGAGAAGCAGACTCCCCGCTGAGCAGGGAGTCCCACGTGGGGCTCAATCCCAGGACCCTGGGACCGTGACCCAAGTGGAAAGCAGACGCCCAACTGGCTGAACCACCCAGGTGCCCCTATTTTTTTAAAGATCTGTTCATATGATGGTTATTGTTCCTTGGCTTGATCCTGGCCAATGTGACGCGCTTGTCTTGGAAAGAGCAACACACACGTCATGTTGGATACTCGGTTGATTTTGTTTCTTAATTTAATTTAATTTTGATGGTTCTAAGGGTTGATTCACAAAAAGAAATTGTTGCAAAATTCTTTTAAAAGTCCACAGCTTGCTCGACAAGGAACACCTGAATCCTCCAAAGGTTATGGAGCTCATCTCCAACTGTGGGAACACACGACTCCCCCATTTGGTGGCTGACCCGCAGGGTCCAGAGTTGCTCCAGAGGTGACAAGTTATGACTCGTGTCTGCAGACAGGAGCATGGTGAAGTTCAGCAATCTAGGGGCAAATAACTAGCATCGTGTCAAAGCAGAGCACGGATAACATTTTAAGGTCTGCATTAACGGTGCTGCCGTATAAACATACCCAGATTTCCCGTGGTGACAAAGTCACAGGGACTGCTAATACTACAGATTGGTTTCCTCCACTCCCAAGGGGAGGAAATACTAAAACTCAGCCGGAGGCTATCAAAAAGATGTCATTTCCTCCCATCCAAGTTCCCAGACCCACAGAACACCTTGGAAGCCCATGAACACCAGATTAAGAACCACCCTTCTAGGGGAAGACGATGAGGAACAGAGATGAACGTCAGCCAGACAACATAGATCTGGAAAATTCCAAACCTAGGGCCGCCCACAGAACAATCTCAGCATGCAGAGCACAGGAGGGCCTTTAATGAGCAAGACCACCCTCATCCTAGTGCTGGGGCTGTCGTGACGCAGACCCTTGGTCCAAATCCTCAGCAAAGTCTCCCCACTCCTGTACGTGCTTAGAGTGAGTGGGGTTTGTAGCAGAAATCACGGAAGGGACTGCAATTCGTAATTGGATCAATCCAGGGGGCCTGTGTATCTATTTGTCAATGGAACGGATTCAGCTGGAGAAGGAAGCTGGGGCCGAGAAGGAAGGCTCACCTGGAAATCTGCAGACCCTCAGGCAGGGCTTTGGTCCTCCATGGGTCCTGGGGTGCAGGTCCAGATTGATCTTGTGTAGATCTCAGGGTCTTCGGGACCTCTGCAGACCTTGGGGGGCATCTGGAAAGCTCACAGAGCCTTTTGCATGGGAGGAAATCAGTAGCTCACAGCTCTGATGTCTGAGAAGCTGACCGCACTGGTAAGCGCCCCCCTCCCGCCTGCCTTCTCGCTTGCTTTTCTCATGGCACACGGCCCTTCCCTGTGGCTCAGGCATCCAGAAGAGAGGCGAGGCCTTCCTTGGTTTGGGGTGCTCCCGTCACCAGAGTTAAGGGTTTGGCCCTTTCAGAAATCTGAGCGAGAAACTGGCTCCTGGCAGTTGCCCAGCCCGGCAGCGTGCGTTGAAGAAGCTCTAATGAGAAGCCGACAAACGAATCCCCTTTGCCCCTGCCCTGCCTCCAGCAAGCCGGCCGCCTCCCCCACGCGGTCTCCTCGACGCTGTTTTGTAAGCTTGCCTCCTCATCTCAACCTCAATTCCTCGTTCCCATTCTTCTGAATGTTAAAGTCACGACCTTTGTGGTTTATGAGCCACCAGAGACTGAACTAAATGTGTTAGCTCTGAGTCCAAACAAGTAATAGCCGGCCAATTAAATTAATAATCCATATTGTTACAGTGTTTAACCATGGCTGTTTCCTCAGCGGTCTGTTTAAATCACAGCCAAGGCCTGACCTATTAAAATGAATAACTGGAATTATGAGAAACTCCATTTAATAAACACAGTGAGGACCGCAGCACAATTGGGCATGAAATATTTATTACCACTTGAAGCAGAGAGCTGTTTGGGACTTTAAGATGGCATTAATGAATGCGTTTTAATTTCTGGCTCACAAGGTGGGAGGTGGGGCTGGAACTGAGGGCCCTTTGACAGATTCCCGGAAAAACCAGCTCCCGTTACATTATTACATTGTGTTGGGGCTGTTTGTCGATGCGTGGGGCTCCCCAGGCCACTGTGGGAGCGGGACGGTGGGCGTCCGACCCCCGCCCTCTTATAGACGTAGCACTTGCTCAGTAAATGCTTGCTGGCTGGACGGATGGACGGATGCATGGATGCACGGATGATAGAGAAAACATTTTGACACCTTAGTATCCACACTTCCAGGATCTAGGACAGATACACCCTGAGCACGGCGCCCGTACAGGCGGCATCCTCAGTAAACGGTAACTGACATTCAAGCTAGGAGAGCAAAGTCTAGTTAATTTACTGGAAAGTCAGTGCTCACATTTGGCAATTTCTCAGGAGCCCCAGAGCTGCCCCAGGACCCTGACTGGCCCATTTAGCTTTATAAAAGCGCATTGGGAGGCTGTTTTCCATGAGATGATTTTGTTTGACTATTTTTGGCTTTTCTCAGAATGGATTGTTTCTTTCCCTGCTTTCCCAAAGCTCAATGTCTTATCTCCACATTTGCCTAGACATGTCCTGTTTTCCCAGGTATGACTCCCTTTCACAGGGTCTGCCCCCTTTTCCCAGACCTCAGCTCTGAAGTTCTGATAATGGGTTTAGAAATTGTGGTTGCTCTAATGATAGCCCTTAGCAAGTCTTGTAACCACCAAGTCAAGCAGAGTGGTTATTGGGGATCTATGAACACGATAAGGGGGCCTTCTCCCTAGGAGACCCCCCAGATGGGAAAAGGAGGGGTCAACTCCTGCCAGAACTTGTTTTCCAGAGGAAGCAGAAAGCAGGCAGACCAAGCCATACGTTGATGGAACACATGGGACATTGCGAGGGCTAGGGGCGGCAAGTGGAGACTCGGGAAGGCCTGGCTGTGGTCTCCCCTCCGAGAACCAGGGGGCATCTCCTGGAGACCCCAAAAAGACCCCTCAGCTCCAGTCACCCCATCCCCAAGTCTAAAATTAAATGTATTAAGGAATGCAAGGCAGGCAAAGGGCGGTCTCATTTTGTATAGGCAGAACCTTGAAACTAAAAATAGGGAAAGAGGAGTGTTGGGCTGTTTCCCTTCTGAGGAGGACACGATGGTTCTGACCTCGTGGAAGATTTGGTGGTGTCTCACCACCTCTCCACTATATTCAAAAGCTAAGGATGATCCCAAAGAGGAAAAGTGTCCTGAGTGGCCAGCATGTCATGGGACGTGCCATGGGAAGCTTGCCTGACCGGAGCGAGGCTTCGGAGGGCTCGGTCTGCGCTCTCTGCACTCGGCACATCTTCCATTGTCCGTGACTTTAATCTCCAATCCTGAACAGTGCTTGCAGGATGATGGGTATCATGGCTGTGTCAGGAGCCTGTTTTCCTGTACATTGGAAGGAGACTTCCGCCAAGTAAAAGATGTCTATGCCAAAGACACCTTCATGGTAGAAGCCTTCAGAACTAAAGAAAAACACAAGGTAGAGTGGCTTCTTATCACCCACCCTCCTCTACCGGTTCTGAGTTCCTACAGAGTAAGACCGTATCTTATTCATCTTTGTGTTCCCCGCTGTGACGTGCACAGTAGCTAACGTCTTTCTGGTTCTCAGCAAACGTTTGAGCAGAATAAAAAGCTACCATTTCTGGAGCCTTTATCATATCCAAGCCCTGTGCTAAGTTCTTTGCCTGTGTTCTCTTGTGTCATATTCCCATCCACACTTGGGCTTTCTATCACGATGCCCCATTTGATGTATGAGGACGTTGAGACTGAAGGAAGCTGAATGCTTGTGTCGAATCACCTAAGTAACAAGTAGCCACCCTGGAATTTGAACCCTGGTCTGTGTAGTTTCAATGTCGTTCCTTTCATTGTCATATTGTTCGGTCTCCAAGAGAAAAAGGTATATGGATATATAGCTCCAGCCTCAAGAGTTTATTTGTTTTTTTTCCTAAGATTTTATTTATTTATTTATTTATTTATTTATTTATTTATTTGAGAGACAGAGAGAGTAGGGAGAGGGGCAGAGGAGAGGGATGAGCAGACTCCGCACTTAGCACAGAACCCCCACATGGGGCTCGATCCCATGATCCTGAGATAATGACCTGAGCCAAAACCAAGAGTTGGTTGCTTAACCTACTGGGCCACCCAGGCGCCCCTATCCTCAAGAGTTTATAGTCAAGTAAACAAAACAGACACATAAAGAGGTCATTTAAATACAGTGCATTAGGTAAGCCCTGCCCTAGTGGCCAGGTGAATACCAAGGTGGTTCCAACAGTCTAATCTGGAGGGAATCAGGACAGCTCCCTGGAGGAGGTGAGACCTGAACTTACTTTATCCAAAGATGAGAGGTTTGTCAAGACCAAATGTTAAATGAAAAAAGAGACTATCCAAGCAGAAGGAAGAACTTGGAAAATAGGAAAACACATTTGGGCCCAATGCCTTGGCAGGATGGTTCTCAGTGGTAAAAAAAAAAAAAAAAAAAATGGCAGGGCCTAATTACCAAGGAATTACCGAGAAGGAAGGCATCCGTCCAACTACTGTGGAGTTCTTCCCTGTGCCTTCAACTAGAGATGCCTGTCGTTCCTCCCTATCCCACACACACTTCCTACAGGCTCTTCCTAATGGACTGTCCATAGGGGCAGACATCCTGGAGAGAAAGCCCTAGTACCAGCGGATTCCACCTTACCTCTGGCCATTAATCCAAACTGAGCTCATCAGCTTCTCTCCCCCAGGAACTTGGATGTGAAGCACAGAGAACAAATGAGCTCTCTTTGGGGAGCTGAGCCCCCAGGGCACATGGACACAGGGATCGAGGTTGCCATTTTGTGGCACCCATCAGGGAATCGTGGGCAAGTAAGAAGCAGGAAAGCTGATGAACAAGAAAAGAGAAATAAACAAGCAGCTGAGATGCGCATGTGATCATAGAGCCTCAAAGAAGGAATAACAGAAAAAAGAGAAAGCAGACCGGGCCACCGCCGATGAAGAAGAGAGGGTAACTGCCTTGGTTACTGAATCACAGGGTCATTTCTTGCCTTGAAATGACACCCAGTTTATAATCAATCCCTCTTTTCTTACAACCACTTCATAGGGTCTCTGAAGACACACCTGAGAGAAGAGGCATCATTTCAGGGGTGGAGAGGCAAGGCATCCCGGTGGTGCTGAGCACGCCTCCAAGGCTGCCGCAGAGCTCAGTCTGGCTCTGACAGAAGGTGGTACCATGCCTTAACCAGACCTAATGGCTAAAAGCAGCTCCGGAGTCCTCGTTATCTCTGTATGTAATTACAGAGACCCAGGCCTTGCAGGACTTCTTTGAGAACTCTGCTCTTACAGCAGGTTAAGCCTTCATCTGCACAATAAATTGTTGAGGTTATGATTAACTAGGGCTTATCCATCAACGGTGTGGTCTTTTCTGCAGTGTCTACACTGCCACTTCTTTTTTTTTTTTTTTAAGATTTTATTTATTTATTTGACAGAGATAGAGACAGCCAGCGAGAGAGGGAACACAGTAGGGGGAGTGGGAGAGGAAGAAGCAGGTTCATAGCGGAAGAGCCTGATGTGGGGCTCGATCCCATAACGCCAGGATCACGCCCTGAGCCGAAGGCAGACGCTTAACCGCTGTGCCACCCAGGCGCCCCTACACTGACACTTCTAATTTCAATATATGGCTTTATTTCGCTGCTTCAGTGAGGATTGTTAACACAACACCAACATTTCAAAAGTAATCTTAAAAAGAGGAGTAAATACATACTGAAGTTGTAGCTTTTTCAGATGCAAAAAATATGATTTTGATGTGCCAGTAACACTGAAGATAGTCGCTGTAAGTAAAATATCAAACCCCATGTACTTATGTCCTCACAGAAATATCTATCAAAAACCTATATGAGTTTCTTACCCCAGATGTGGCATCAACCTTTAACCAGAGATCCTTAGTTTTAATGAATAATGGTATTTATAAAACACAGTCTTGGAAAATGGAGTTCTCTTTGCGGTTGGATTGGCCATTGTTTCTAGGTGTTTAAGTGGAAGTTATTGGAAAAAAATTTTTTAATGGAAGCGACAGCTTAAGTTTATACTGAATATCCAATTCTAACCTAGAATTCCCATATTTTAACTTACTTGATCTTATATATTTATTTCTTTGATGGTGAAAATCTTGGTTGCTAGGAACACCAACATAATTACTCATTTGATGTATTGGAAATAGTTTCAAAATAACAATATCGATATTAATACTAACAATATGATTTTCAAGGTACGAAATGGGAGTGGAACATCTGTCATATCAGAAAGCAAAGTTGTCAAGGACTTCTATAATTATGTCACAAGGACACAGCATGGACTTGAAGTGGTTCCCCACTGGCCAAAGGTGGAGAAAATTGATCATAAAAAATAAAATAATAACTGTATTGAATCACAACACATCATATATGTCCAAATCCATGAACTCATACTAATAGTTTTAAAAGAACCTTGGGGTACCCGGCTAGCTCAGTCGGGAGTGGGTGTCACGCTTGATCACAGGGTCATGAGTTCAATTCCCACATTGGATGTGGAGCCTACTAAAAAAAAAAAAAAAAGAAAGTTTCTTCTAAAAAATAAAAGAACTCTCAGAGATTACTTTGGAAGAGGCTAGGGAACTAATTCATTTTGCAAAAGCTGCAAAATTAAGAAAGAACCAATATTTGCCTGTCTTTCGAGTAGGGACTATATTTCAGAATAACCACATAACTGATTTATTTTAAGTAGGCTCCATGCCCAGCCTGGAGCCCAATGTGGAGCCTGAACCCACGACCCCGAGGTCAAGACCCAAACCAAGATCAAGAGTTGGACACTCAACTGACTGAGGCACCCAGGTACCCCATTTATTTTTAGGTTATTTTTAAGTTTGATAATAATATCATGGTTATGATATAATAATAAAGAATCCGTTTACATTTAATATATATACTAAAAACATATAATGAATAAGATGTTTGAGATTTGGTTTAAAATAATGTGGTGGATTCATGTGTGTGAAGGGGAAGGAGGGTGCTGTAAGGGAAGCAAGACAGGCCGCGTGTCATAAATGCTGCAGTGGGGCTATAGCTACGTAGCAATTGTCTCTGCGTTTATGTTTTTAAATTTTATGTTTACGTTACGATTACGTTACGTTACAATTATGTTAAAACTGAAAACTTGTCCAACCAACACTTTCAAAATAGCCTCCCTTGTGATCAAAGAAATGCAAATTAAAATGACAAGAAATAATTTTCAACCTATCCGATTGGCAAAGGTTAGAAGAACGTTAATACTCTGTGCTGGCCAAGACGTGGCAAATGGGCATCCTTATGCGTTCCCGGTGTACTTGGTACGGCGTTGATATCACCGTCCTAGAAAGCATCTTGGCAATATGAATAACAATTGTGAAGGGATGCCTGCATGACTCAGTTGGGCGTCAGGCTCTTGATTTTGGCTCCGGTCATGATCTCAGGGTGGTGGGATGGAGCCCCTTGTCTGGCTTTCTGCTCAGCGGGGAGTCTGCCTGAGATTCTTCCTTCCCTCTCCCTCTGCCCCTCCCCCTACCTGCACTCTCTTTCTCTCTCTCTCAAATAAATAAATAGAATCTTAAAAAAATTTTTTTTAAATATGTGGGTGCCCTTTGCCCTAGGAATGCTAGTAGTAATTCATCCGAAGGAAATGATCAAAGAAGCATACAAGAGACCTGGTCAAAAATGTTTATTACAAGATGATTATAATAGCAAAAATTTTAAATTAACCTAAATACACACCAATAAGGAAATTGTTTTAAGACTAAGGAAGAGCCACATAATGGATACATATAATGCAGGCTGCTCATCCCCGTCCGATAGACAGCTGCCTCTTCTGGTGCAATGCCCGCCGCACCCCTGAGACACGGTGGTGAAGGTTAGAGTAAATGGATTTGACCATATTGGGCACCTGGTCACCAGGACCACTTTTAAATCTGACAAAGCAGATATTGTTGCCATCAGTGACCCCTTCATTGACCTCAACTAAATGGTCCACATCTTCTGGTATGATTCCACCCACCACAAATGCCACGACACAGTCAAGGCTGAGAATGGGAAACATGTCATCAATGGAAAGCCCATCTCCATCTTCCAGGAGTGAGATCTTGCCACCATCAAATGGGATGCTGCTGGTGCTGAGTGTGTTGTGGAGTCTACTGGGGTCTTCACCACCGTGGAGAAGGCTGGGGCTCACTTGAAGGGTGGGGTCAAGAGGGTCATCATCTCTCCCCCTTCTGCTGATGCCACCATGTTTATGATAGGCGTGAACCATGAAAAGTATGACAACTCCCTCAAGATTGTCAGCAACACCTCCTACACTGCCGACTGCTTGGCCCCTCTGGCCAAAGTCATCCATAACAACTTCAGCATTGTGGAGAGACTCATGACCACAGTCCATAAACATCACTGACACCCAGAAGCCCATGGATGGCCCCTCTGGGAAGCTGTGGCATGATAACCAAAGGGCTGTTCAGAACACCATTCCTACTTCTACTGGTTCTACCAAGGTTGTAGACAAGATCAACTCTGAGCTGAATGGGAAGCTCGCTGTCATGGCCTTCCATGTCCCCACCACCAATATGTCAGTCATGGATCTGACCTGCTGTCTGGAGAAAGCTACCAAATATGATGACATCAAGAAGGTGTTGAAGCAGGCATTGAGGGTGCCCTCAAAGGCATCCTGGGGTACACTGAGGACCAGGTGGTCTCCTGTGACTTTAACAGTGACACCCACTCTCCCACCTTCAATGCTGGGGCTGGCATTGCTCTCAGTGACCACTTTGTCAAGCTCATTTCCTGGTATGACAATGAATTTGGCTACAGCAACCTCATGGTCCACATGGCCTCCAAGAAGTAAGAACTCCCTGGACCACCAGCCCCAGTGAGAGCAAGAGGAAGAGAGAGACCCTCAGCTGCTGGGGAGTGTTTGTCCCAACTCATCCCCCAACACACTGAGAATCTCCCAACCTCCACAGTTTCCATCCCAGACCCCCTGAAGAAGGGGAGGGGCTTGGGGACCCCTACCTTGTCATGTACCATCAATAAAGTATACTGTACCCAGCCAAAAAAACAACAAAAAGAACTATAAGGCAGATGTATATTTGTTAACATGGAAAGATGTGTCATAGCTCTATCAAGAAAGGCAAAATCAAGTTCCAAAGGCTGTCTATAGTAAGATACTTTTTTGTTTTTTAAAATGTGGAAGGAGAAACAGTTAATATAATTACCTCTTGGTGATAAAAGCATGGATTATTTTTATTGTTTTTCTTTTGCTTATTTTTTCATTTTTCTAAATGAATTTTGAGTAGTTCTGGAATTCTAAATAATGAATTCCTGTGTAATTAAAATAGCTTTCACCTAATGAGATGACATGATATCTGGAATTTACTCCAGTCATCTAGGGGTTGGGCTACTGATGAAACAGGTCTGGCTCTGAGTTGACAGCCCTTGAAGCTGGGTGATTGGGTACCTGGGGGCTCGTTTTACTTTGTTCTCTACTTCTGTGTATGTTTGGAATTTTTCATTCTAAAGTTTTTTCTAAAATACTCCTTTTCAGGACAAAGTGACATTCTGTCATCTTTTGTGTCTGCCCCTCCCACAGTATACCTCCAGGGGTCACAAAGGGCCAGCACCATGCCCAGAGACATTAAGGCTGTCTGATGTTTTGATTAGTAAAATGGCTCCCCTCTCCGTGGTCAGAAAGGCATTGAGTGAGGTTCCCCCCTGCCCTCCTTTCCAACCTACGTGAGACAGCTGCCCAGGGCCAGAGGTGCAGAATTCAGTCAAGAGCTAACCGGCCCATGTGAGAAACAAACTCACAGCCTTAGCACCTTGGTCAGTCTGATTCCTAGGTCTCCCTATCTGTGATGGCCACCATTGCTCCCTCCCACGCCGGGCCATCTCTTTCTCAGAGGAAGGAAGGATGAAGAGGTTAGTGGATTTGGCATACCCAGCCTAAAAATTGCTTCTTCTCACTTGGCTCCTGCCCTGTGCTTTCTCACCGAGGCGTATTGGCTATAAAAGTGCCTAACATGCAAAAATCACTATGAATATTCATGAAGTCATATTACAAATAATACTTCTTTAAAAATGAATAATCTTCTGGCTAGTCTCCCTGGAAATTGAATTCCTCTCCCACACTTTGAGTCACTTGGAGATTGTTAATAGCATTGGTCAGCAAACTGTAGCCCAAATCTGGTCCACCTTCTATTTTTATGTGACCTGCAAGCCTAGAACAGTTTTTACATTTTAAATTGTTGGAAAAATTTTTTAAAAAATACTATTTTGTGACACATAAATTAAATTCAAGTTTCAGCATCCATAAGTACAGTTTTACTGGAGCGTAAGTCACACTCATGCATTTACCCATTGCCTGTGGCTGATTTCACGCTACGATGACAGTTGTTGGTGATACAGGCTGTACGGCCCATGCAGCCTGAAATATTTACTCTGGCTTTTTAGAGAAAAAGTTTGCTAACCTCTGGCTTGAGGTTCTCCTAACCACTCTTGCGGTTCCCTCTTGTCAAATAGGGCTGAGCAGCAAGGCCGTCCATTGCCAGGAAGTGAGGCTGCCCTTCCCACACCAGTCAGCAGCCATCCAGACTGGAGGCTTTGGGTTTTAGAAAAATTCATTCATCCGTCCAATGAAGATTTAATGTCTGTCAACTTTATCCCACACACAGTTTTAAGTTCTGGGTTTCTGGGGCAGCCAGAGTGGTTCAGTCAGTTAAGGGTCTGACTCTTCATCTCAACTCAGGTCTTATCTCAAGGTCGTGAGTTCAAGCTCTGCATTGGGCCTGGAGACTACTTTAAGTTCTGGGCTTCTAGCAGTACAGGAAACAGGCAAAAACTTCTTTCTTGGAGCTGAGGCTCTACTGAAGAGAGATGACCAAAAACAAGTTGGGTAATAATATATAATATGTTCAGTGGCCTTAAGTGCTTTGGAGGGGAAAAAAAAAAAAAGCAAGCCAGGGGTTGGAGGGTCAGGGAAGGGGAGAGTAGCAATTTCCAATCAGGTTAAGAAAGACTCCATGAACAAGGTAATATTTGAGTAAAGACTCGAAGGCAGTAAGGAGCAAGTCATGAATATACCTAGGAGGAGAACATTCCAGGCACTGAACAGCAAATACAAATGTCCTGATGTGCACCGTGCCCTTCATATTCAAGGAATATCAAAGGCAATGAGTGGTAGAGGTTGAGGTCAGGGAGGCAAGAGGCAGGGAACAGATCTTATGGGGTCTTGCAAGCCATATGGGTAACATGGCTTTCATCCAGAGTGAGAGGGGAAGGCGATGGGGGTTAAGAGCAGAGTAGTAACACAGTCTGATATCCAATTCCTTATTTTACATCTGTCTAAAATATTTCACAACTTTATATAAATGAGGCATACCTTGCCTATTATTCTGATTTCTTAAGTTTAAAGAAGCACTGAAATGTATGAGAACAAGTATAAAAGTTTAATAAAAAGAAAAAAAGCACATCAGTGCGGGGCGGAGCCTGGGTGGCTCAGTCGGTTAAGCATCTGCCTTCGGCTCAGGTCATGATTCCAGGGTCTTGGGATCAAGTCCCGCATCGGGCTCCCTGCTCAGTGGAGAGCCTGCTTCTCCCTCTCCCTCTGCCACAAAGGGAGCCCTTTGTGCCCCTGCTTGTGATTTGTCTCTTTCTATCAAATAAATAAATAAAATCTTTAAAAAAAAAACCAACACATCAGTGAGCGTCTCGGTTATCCGCTGCGGCATGATAAATCAGCCCAAAGCTTAGTGGTTTGCAAGAACAATGTTCTATCATTTCCCGTGGTTCTGTGAATTGAGTGGGATCGGCAGGGCGATTCTTCTGCTTTTTTTGGCATCAGCTGAACTGGGCTGGAAGGTTCAAGTTTTCACTCACGTGTCTGGAACTTCGTTGTTCCTCTATCTGGCCTCTCCTTGTGGCTGGGTCAGGTTTCCTCATAGCAGGGTGGTCTCAGGGTGTCAGAGCTGGCTTCGAGAAAAAAAGCAGAAGCTGCCACACTCTTAAAGGCCAGACCCAGAACCAGCATAGCATCACTTTGCCGCGTTCTACTGGCCAAAGCGAATCAACCCCAACTCGGATGGAAGCATAAGAGAAAAGAGATCCCACCCAGTGATGGGTGGAGCTGTGTGCACTACCTGACGAGAAAAAGTTGATGGTGGCCATCTTTAGAGACTCACAGAGTGGGCGAGAAACATTGATTCTCCCACAGAACCCAAACCTCTTGAGCTCCACTCCTCGCCTTTTGACCACTGTGTATGCATATTGGTAGGTGTGATTAATAGATCGTGATTGTTTAACTTTATATTCTTGAATCACGAGATTCCCTAAGTCCTGAATATCATTCTGAGAAACAACCTGAGTCGTGTCTCCATAGAGGCTGTTCGTTTTCCTCCCTGGTTCTGCCGGCCCAGCTGTCTGGCTGAGCCTCCCTGACGTGCCCGGCACTGCCACTCTCCACCAGGCAACTGGGCTAATCTCCGAAGACAGGGTGGGTGGTGTGCCATTCTGCAGAATTTAGGAATGTGATGCAACCTTTCTCCGGAAGAAGCCAAAACTTCCCAGACTGGCCAGAGGCAACCCCACCATGATGCTGCCCTCTGACCCCACCGCCTTCCCAGAAGGAAAAGACGTGAAAGATTAAGCATCTCGGTCACTTCTGGACTTTATTTTATTTTATTTTTAAGATTTTATTTATTTATGTGTCAGAGAGACAGCCAGCGAGAGAGGGAACACAAGCAGGGGGAGTGGGAGAGGAAGAAGCAGGCTTCCAGCGGAGGAGCCTGATGTGGGGCTCGATCCCAGGATCCCGGGATCACGCCCTGAGCCGAAGGCAGACGCTTAACGACTGAGCCACCCAGGCGCCCCCACTTCTGGACTTTAAAAACAAAAACACAACTTTGTTTGAAAATAAAATTTTAGATTTACAGAAGAGTCACAAAGACAGTACCAAGTCCCCAAATACCTTTTGCCCAGCTTCCTGTAATAGTATCTCCTGACAGAACCATGGTGCATTATCCAAACTAAGATACTAACACTGGTACAATACGGTTAACTAAACAACAGCCTTATTCAGATTTCCCCAGTTTTCCCCCTAATGCCAGACTTCTGTTCCAGGGTCCCATCCGGGATCCCACCTTACATTTAGTGCTTCGTGTCTCCTTGGTCCCCTCCAGTCCATGACGATGTCAGAGTCTTTCCTTGACTTCTATGACCTTGACACTTGTGAAGAGCAGCGGTCAGGTATTTTGTAGAATGTCCCTCGATTTGGGGTCGACTGATGTTTTCTCATAATTAGACTGAAGTTACAGGGTTTGAGAAGAGTGTAGAGATGAGGTGCCTTTCACTGTATCGTATCCAGGGGCACGGGACTGCGATTGTCTCGTTACTGATGGTGTTAACCTTGGTGTTCACGTGCAGGAAGGTATTTCTTTCCTGTAACGTTCCTACATCTCCCTTTCTGTTTTCTACCCCTCAGTGTTGAGCCCACACTTGAGGGGAGGGGAACCGAGCTTTTGGAGGAAGGAACTTCTGAGCTTTTAAAAATCTGCTGCAGGCTCGGGCACGGTTGCCAGCAGGGAGGGCCCCGAGGCTGCCCACTGACTTGCTGGTGACCTTGGATGAGTCACTTGGTCTCTCAGAGCCGGGATTTCCCTCCCTCTTAGGAAATCCATGATGGCATCCCTGCCCCACAGCTGTCTCCCCGGGAGGTTTCAGCTGATAACACTTTGAGTTGCTGGAATATAGATCTGATGCGGGACAAAGGGTCCTTGCCAATAACAGCTGAAGTCTTGCTCTGGTCTGTAAACATTTCCCAATCCTTAGGCCCATCATCCCCACAACGGGAGTGCCCCCTAAAAGTGATGAGGCCATCACTATTTTTATAAAATGCTCTCATGTTATTAAAGTGCTAATATGGGCTAGATATAGAAAGAAGTACTAGAGGGAAATATTTTTGTACAGTGAAGCGTTATTTTATAAAGCGAATCATTCCCCGGAGTTTGCCTCTTTGTATGGAGGCACCCTTCACTTATGGCATCTGCCTCAACTGAGGGGCTCCAGGAGTTCCTCCCAAAGCACACGCCATCTTTATGCCAATGCTTTTGAAAAGACGACGTTTTCTACATTGATGGTGATGAATTACCATCAATTAGAAGAGTCAATTGTAGTAATCATTTCACATCCTCAAGGGTTGGCTCTTCCCTGGTAGAGAATGCCAGCAAACCTGTATTTTTGACTCTTGATAGTAAGTGTAGAAATAAACCCCAAGAGTATTGCTGTTTGGTGATTTTAGGAAAGATGTGGCCGGTAAGGGACAGTTTTTCCAGGGATAGCTGTATCTGCTGGGATTGGATGTCTTCCTCCATTTTTTGGAAACCACACCACTCTACCTGGGCCGCCATGTCTGGGCACACAGGCTTTGCCATGCACAGCTCAAGGGCATCACTCACAAGGGCTCTGATGTGGGTGTGGAACGGACTTCGGTAAGGAAATCCCTTAGAATCATAGGTACTCAAGTCCTTGTTGAACACAGATGTTTTGAGCCTGGTCTATGTGAGAGACCTTGTAATGCACGACAAGGTGAACAGTACACACATGTACTCTACCCTCATGGACCTTAGACTGACGAGGAAGTGAGTTATCAGTCAATGAATGGAACATGGTGAGTAATCTGATAGGGTAAATACAAGGAACTCAAGAACATATGATGGGAGGTTCAACATAGGTTAGGCGTTTAGAAAATGAGTAGAAGAGGAGGAGGAATTGCAGGACTGATAAGGAGCAGATGGGAAATAGAAACAAGAAGAGCCATGGAATGTGGGCCATTATGATCATCTCTCCCACATCCATTCTGCCCCTCAGCCTTGTACTTTAGATGGGATCCCCCTCATCCCTAGCTGCAGGAGTAATTTCAGTCCCTCGTGATCGTAATTGGGTGAAGCGGCCCAGACGTAAGCCAAATAGCAAATGGCATTCTGCTGCCCATAGCAATTGGTTCAGGGCAGTCCAATTAGAGCAAAGATAAAGATTCTTTTTCCCCCTTGGATATGACCTACAAAGCTTTATTTATTGTTGGAAGCCATTAGACAACCATCAGGGAAGACAGACTGAGGACAAAGCCAAGACGCTCTAGAGAGTTGGAAAGCCAGTGCCCTAATCAAGCCGTACTAAGCTCACTTACCACTGATCTCTTGGCTGACTCATGAGCTGATAAATCCCCTTTGTTGTTTAAGCAAGCTTGAGCTGAGCTTTTTGTTATTTTCAAGGAATCATTCTAACGAATGCCAAGGGAAGAGTAGTTTGAAAACAAGGGAGCAAGCGTAACAGTGCCTGATGACATGAACATGTCAAACAAGACAAGGACAAAAAGCGTCCATTGGATTGGGCGACATTGGTGACCTAGGCAAGATCAGTGTCAGTGGTGGGGGTGAGGTAGCAGAGAGAACCCTCTGCAGGCTTCTGCTGGACATCTGGGTGGACAGAGAACCCTATGAAAGTTTGTGCTTCGAGGGACACAAGCAGTCCTGATGTCTGTCACTAGAGAGAGACTGGATTTTCTAAGATTTTAGACAATCTTCCCTGTTGTCCTCACTATCCATCAAAACCTCTCCTCTGTCAAATCCTTTCACCGTGGCTTCTGTGCTGTCCTGTAGGCTTAACTATAGAAAGAACAAGACTCAGAACAAACTGTGTAAGAAACTTCCTTCACGGGGCACCTGGATGGTGCGGTCGGTTAAGCATCTGACTCTTGGTGTCGCTCAGGCCATCATCTCAGGGGTGTGAGATCGAGCACTGCATTAGGCTCCACACTCAGCACAGTCTGCGTAGGATTCTCTTTCCCTCTCCCTCTGCCCCTCCCCCCTGCTCGCTCACTTGCTCGCTCTCGCTCTCTCTCAAACAAACAAACAAATAAATCTTAAAAAAAAGAAGAAGAAGAAGAAGAAGAAGAAGAAGAAGAAGCAGCTTCTATCACAACGGACCAGTTAGATTAAGTTTCGGCCTTTTTCCCTCTAAGATAGGTACTGTCTCTTAAGTTCTTAGGGGCAGGAGTCACATAGCCCTTGAAGAACTACATTAAAAACTATATTAAAAATTTTCTCTCCAGGGCACCTGGGTGGCACAGTCCTTAGGCATCTGCCTTTGGCTCAGGGCGTGATCCCAGCGTTCTGGGATCGAGCCCCACATCGGGCTCCTCCCCTGGGAGCCTGCTTCTTCCTCTCCCACTCCCCCTGCTTGTGTTCCCTCTCTCGCTGGCTGTCTCTCTCTGTCAAATAAATAAATAAATAAATAAATAAATAAATAAATAAATAAATAAAATTTAAAAAAAATTTTCTCTCCATAGGAGAGAAAATGCCCCAAATTCTCCGTACATTTCTAGGGCTTCATGATTCCTGGGGAGCTGCGAGGCCTGCAGGGTATGTGCGACACTGTGAAGCATTCCATCACTTCCCAGCTCGAGTGAACCAAGAAAGGATCCCAACCCGTCCAACTAGCCCCTCTCCCTGCCAGGCCCTTCTGGAACCTTCCTCACCTCCAGGAATTGATTTGGACGGGGTTTAGAGCTTCCTCACCTGTCAAAACTCATTCACACCAGTGTCTATCACCTCTCCATGCTCCCCACCAATCTCTCCTTTGTGAGGCACAGATCTCCAGTCACGGCCTTGGGACAAGCGTTGGATTCAGGATGTGTGTATGGTGATCGTTCCCACTCATTCCTGGCTTCATTCCGAAGCACACGGGGAGCGCCAGCCCTCAGACGCCTGTCCCACACAGCCCCTGGAAACCACACCCAGAAATCGGGCGGCGGTGAAGACATCCACGCCCTAGACGTGACCTGCCACTAACAGTTCCCTACCCACCGCCTCAATTTTTCTCATCATGTTAACCGTCTGCATAAAAGAATTCACTGGTCCCAAAGTGCTGGCTTCAGCCTGGCTCGGGGACTCACCGGTGGGGGGTGAAGGACTATAGAATCTGAGGGCAGCTCTGATTGTCTGGCTTCCAGCAAATTCCTCTGTCCCAATGCTGTGTGCTTCCCACCTAAGCAGAAGAAAGGGGTCTGAAACGTTTTGTGTTGACCTCTGTTAGCACTTATAATTATGGCCTGATGGTTTGCATACCCGCCAGTCATCCTCAAGCTCCTTGAGGGTACACCATGAATAATTCACCCGCGTGCCCTGCAGATAATAACTCTAACAAGAGTGAATGTGGACAGAGCTCTCGCTGCTCTAAGAATGAAGTGAAGCCCCGTCTGTGTTTATCGCCCTCACAACACTCCTTAGGATCATCTACTATTAACCACCCCCCCCTTACATGTTTTTTAACTTTTCATTTTGAAATAAATTCAGACTTACAGCACAGTTGCAAACTTAGTATAAAGAATCCCCACGTATCTTCTACCCAATACCCACCAAGGTTAACATCTTGAGTAACCATAACAAAATACTCGACACCAGGAAATTAACATTGATGTAATCCCACTAACTAATCTACAAACCTTATTCAAATTTCACCAATTATACCACTACTGTACTTTCTCTGGTACAGAATCCAGGATTTCATGTTGGGTTTCGTTGTCATGTGTTCGGTTTCCTTTCGTCTGAGACAGTTCCTCCTTCTTTCTTTGTCTTTTATGGACATTTTTTTAAGTCACAATGAAGCTAATGCTGATACAGTTACACAGTAAAGTGAGAAAAAGATACAAATGAAACTCACATGAGGTTGGAGACTTAATACTTTTCTTGAAGACTATTAGCCTGTTACGTATTTGTAGACTAGCCCTCCATCTGGATTGGCGTGGTGTTTCAAGATTAGATCCAGGTTATGTCTTTTGGGCAAGAATACCAGGAAACGCTATGCCCCCTTCAATGCATCTTATTGGGCAATAGATGATGTCAATATATCTCATTATTGGGAATCTCGACTTTGGTCACTGGTGAGATGATACCTGCCAGGTTTTGATACTGTAAAGCTACTATTTTTCCCTCCGTAATTAAAAAATATCATGTTGGGAGGGGCACCTGGCTGGTTCACTCAGAGGACCATGCGACTCTTGATCTCGGGGTCGTGAGTTCAAGCCCCATGTTGGGTGTAAAGATTACGTAAATAAATAGGACTTTAAAAAATATATCATGTGGAGAGGTACTTTGAGGCTATCTAAATATCCCAGTTTTTATCATGTTTCGGCTCACTCGTTTTAGCATCAGTTGATATCTTTGTTTGAAAACAATTACTACTGTTGATGTTGCCAGAAACTGATTCTCTGTATGTTTCCTTCTATACTGAGGATTGGAATTTTACTCCAAGGAAGATCCCTCTTCCTCTCCTTTTCATTTACATATTTAATTATTCATTTATGCCAGTATGGACTCCTAAAATATTAACCTCATTTTTCAGGTGAGAAAACTGAGGCCAACAGCTGGTAGCTAGGGTGTCCAGAGCCATAAAGCAAGGATGAGAAAGAACCCAAACTTAGTCTTGGGTTGCCTGAGCCTTTAACGGATGCATGCTTCTCCCTAACAAGGTGAATCTTGTCATTCAGCGTGGTTACCTCTTTCTCTAGTTACCAGGAAGTTTACATTTAAAATCACCCATAATGGGGCCCCTGGGTGGCTCAGTCGGCTGAGCATCTGACTCTTGTTTTCGGCTCAGGTCATGACTGATCTCAGGGTCGTAGGATCAAGCCCCGGGTCAAGCCCTGCGCTGGGCTCTGAGCTCAGCATGGGGTTGCTTGGGATTCTCTCTCTCTCCCTCTTCCCCTCCCCCCACTCGCACTCTCTCTTTCTCTCTCTCTCTCTCAAATAAATAATCTTAAATAAAAGTAAACACCCATAGGAATATTGCTGATTTTACAACATGCAAACTTCACCTCTGACATCCTCTCATTATCATATCATTTTTCTCTCCTCTTGCTCTCGTGTCTTTATCTGTGTTTCATTTTATTAACTAGGTACATATATTTGTAAGTCACCTTAAATCCCTCTTTGGGAGAAAGTTAGTAATAAATAAACACATCTCTGAGACAAGAATATGGTGGGTTTTTTATTATTGTTTGGGGAAAAAAAACCAAGTTGGATTGCTGGAAGATTGTTTCTTGACAATAATGTCCACTGAGTGGTCCTTGAGACTTGTCCAAGTAGACAAATTCACTAAGTCCGTAGAAACACACATCTCTCTGCACCTCCCAATAAATGAGTGTCCAGATTGGGTTATCAGAGGAGGTAACTGTGACAGCCGGATACCAAGCACTGAATACCCAAAGTGGATGTGCGGAGGGACCATTTTTAATGATGCTCTATGCATCTTTAAGATGGAACTCCAAACGGCTTATTCTAGGGCATTGTTTGAAGATTAAAGGGGCAGAGGGTACAAGCAGTGAGCTCTCTGAGACTGCAATTATTCAGGCAGAGGCTTCCAGAAGATGAAATAGGAATCAAAGGGGCAACTTCAGGGCATGCCAGTGTCACCTGGAAGATGTGGATGGTGGACCTCTGTGCTTGACTTTGCAGGATCGATTTTCCCTCCTTCTGGGAAGCCTGCCTAACGTTCCTTTGGAAATGCAGCTCTCTTCCACTCTCAGCTGTGTGGTTAGGGTAAGCTGAATTCACCCACAGGTTAAAAGGTTTAAGCCTAAGAAGCGTGACCCACCCACGGTCGGAATGACTGGCTCCGGGGTGCACAAGTAACAAACTTAGAGCCAGAGACATGACAACGGGTTCCTGAGGCCGGGTAAGAGAGATAAGCTTATCTCCTTTACGGAGCTTTTTGGAAGAGATGCAGAGAGTCCCTGATGGTGGGGTGAGAGGGTCTGAGGCCAGGAACCACGGCAGCTGTCTTGTGATCTTGTGACGGAGTTTGCCTGAGAAGGGAACGAAACCAGAGAGCTGGAGCTGAGAAATGGAAACAGGGTCTGAGCTGTGTCTCCGGCTCCATCGGAAGCCAGATTATTTCCTGACTGTGACAAGAGTCAGTGAACTGCCATTCTTTTATTAAAATGGTTTGGGTAGAGTTTTCTATCATTTGCAAGTGATAGAATCATAAATAATAAAACGAGCTGGACTAAAAGTCTGATTTAGTTTCGGAATCACTGGGGAGTTTGTGAAACACACGGATGCCCAGGGCTTTTGAGTATTTAATACACACCCCCAGTGATTCTTACGCACCCCAAGCCTGGGAGTCACAACTTTCTGATCACGCACATTACGACAGGCTGTGAGGAAGCCCTCCGTGTGTCCCTTCTTCGTCCTTCCCTCCAGCCGCTCCTGTGCCAGGTGAGAGACCCCCAGGGAGGAGCCCTGGCCCCAGCACCTGAGCTCCAGTGCTCTCTATTTATATGTGAAATTGCTTGCGTTTTCCTAGTTGGTGGCAGATCTGCCTGTTTGATGTTAATGAGTATGTGAACCCAACAAAAACATAAAAGATGAGGATCTTCCGAAGAGAGAAAATAGAAAATAAAGTGCTATCCAAAATGGGATGGGCTTGAAATTCGCCTTGAACCTCGCCAGCATCTTCTCTGTCTTCCCAATGGGGCCTCTTTCATCCAGCTGGAGAAATCAAGATAAAATGCCGTCCTGGTGAAAATCCTGCAAAACCAAACCAATATGATTTTTCCAGACAAAGAAAATGAGGAATTTGGCTGATCAAAGAGGGCACAGCTCCCCCCCCCAAACTCCTCCCACCCTGTTAGGCCTCCTGTAGACAGGTGACACAAATTTCTCACAGTCAGTGATGATCCCATACTCATTTTCAAATAGCCCCTCACATCCCCGTGCAAACCCTAGCCGTCTCCTAATAACCCACTTTAGGACATGGATGTTCTGATCTGATATTATTAAATGGAAAGCGGCCGCTTTCTAATCTAGAGAGAGGCAGGGGCATTTGTAACAGCTAGAATCAAAGGCCTGGTGTCTTCTGTTCCTAATTATCAATAGTGTTTTATAATCTTATTAATATTGATACACGGTATACTGAAGATCTGTTAAGGCGTAATGTATGTGGAAGATAATTAACAAGATCCGAGTCAGATCAATCGCCTGTTTGACAGCCAACGGTGTGTGGCTTATAAATTATACATATTCTAGGTATTGCTCAAAATGTTTAAAGTTTCAGTCCAATCCTTCCGATCCAGCGCTGGGGGAGGGCGTGAACCTAAAGGTACCGTCCCCAGCCTATTGGCGCCCCCCCTGCACATGCAGGACTCACTCTTACTTAAAAATCAAAGGGTTCCATTAACCGCCAAGATCTACACACAGCATAAAAACACACCATCTCCTTGTAAAGCGCAGAAAAACAAAAGGTGAAACCTCGTAAGAAAAGAGATGATTAATAAAAGGAAGGTAATTTGGCTTTTGATTTCTGAAAGAAAGTAACAGTTGGGTGTTTCAAATGGCGGAGCTAATCCTTCCTGCCAGTGCTAGTCTGTGAGAGGGTGAGACGTTTGTTTGCAGTCAATACAATGAATAATCCCAATTAATGTGTATGTTTGGATAAATTCAAGAGCTTAACATCTCCTAGCCAAGTATAGTGTATGTGTATACGTGTGTATGTGTGTGTATCCGTGTGTGTGTGTCCGTGTGCACACAGGTATTGTGAGGGCACCGGGCATTATTGTTTCTCCCAGACAACATCCCTTTAGGGACAACCCCACCCCCATTCTGTAATAATCCCATTCAGTCCATTCAGATGGGGCTGACCCTACCCTTGCCCCAGGGGTGAAACACATGATCCCAACTGGCCAATCAGAGCCCTTCTCAGGATTTATTTTTTCAGAACCCTTCCAAAAGACAGTGCAGTTTCCCACTGGGGATTTAAGCAGAGGGCCTTGTACTGCTGGCGGTCCGTCACTTTGCCACGAGGTAGAAAGAGCCTGCCTGAGAAGAAGCAATTCACAGGAAAGCACAATGAAGACAAGCAAGTCCTGCTAACAGCCCTTGAACCCCTGGATCCAGCTATGCCTGAAGTTCACACTTGGGTCCCAGTGACCTGAGCTGATCGTCAATTCCCCTTTCTGCTTCAGGCAATATGAATTGGGTTAACTGAAGAAATTCTAGTTAACACTAAAACGAAGACATTGCCCTAATGCAGGAGATTAGGGCAGGATCCTCTCCACCATGCAGATGAGAATGCTACGCTCAGAAAACATGCAGGGTCAGAAGCTGGAAATAAACATGAATCACACACATACACAAAAAACAAAAAAACAAAAAACCTAGGATGCAGCAGGTTTGTCAAGAAAAAACCTTGATCTGGGGCTGAATCTTGCAGAATCTCCTAGAGGCCATCAAATTGAACTGGAAGACTACAGCACTCTATTACAGAGCTTGCAGCCCCCATCAGAAGGGAGCCAGGGTCCCAGAGAGTCCCCAGATCAGGCAGTACCCTGACCTGAGCTGGGAAAGTCACTGCTTCAAAAGGTTAACTCAGAAGCCTGGCATTGGTAATGGGTCCTTGTGAGGACATGAAGTGACATTGAGGTACCCCATGCATTGTGACGTTAGGTTCGTCGAGGATTCAGTGAAGCCTCATCTTTGCTGGCCAGTTCTGAGGTCAGTGTTAAGGTCAAAGTCGCCAACGGTGGGGAGTAGAACAGCTGCAAGCCTCTATAGCGCCTTGGCTTGAATTAGGAAAAGGGGCCCACTCTACCTCTTTCTGAACTAGAAAAAAGGTGCCTCCTCTGGACAGAATAATCTGCAGCAGAGCACAAGGCTTGCAAAGAGAAGCTCAAGCAGGATTTTAGCCCCTGCTTAGCCCGTAAGCTGGCATCTTGTGCAGTATGCAAACTGAACAACAGTATGTGTCCGCACCAAGACAAGACTCCCTAGTCGGCCTCCCCTAACTGCCTCTGACCCATTGGCTACCCCTCTTGCCCTCTGGAAAACTTCCCGTCCCACGGTACATGTGCCTGTGGCCCTCCGAATGCTTGGGATGGCTAAGCTACTCTCTGGTGTGTCCATGCACGTCTGCTTCTCCCGCTGAGGCTAATGTTTACCATGAGGCTTCCCGGTTTGTACCCAAACCTGTTTTTGCCACTACATTGCCATCACCCAGTTTAATTAAAAAGTACAGTAATCAGTGAAATAGAAGTAAGAAAAGAGCATTGCGGTTTCTATGAAAACTAAATGAATGCTTTGGAAAGATAAAGGCAAATTGCTAAAAAAAAAAAAAAAAAAAACCTTTAAAATTAAGGAACCTTTTAGGGGGGATGGAAATGCATTATATCTTGAAGGTGGTTTCACAGCGTAGAAAACTATGCAACTGTTAAAACTCATTGAACTGTGCACTGTAATTAGAGGCCATTTATGATATGTAAATTACCCCTCCATAAAATTGAGAGGATACATAGTAAGTGCATGTGAGACGATACACCAGATGGGGGGGGGGGCATAAAATCCTCAAGGAGTCTTGCATTCTGATTGTTCTGCAAGTGTCTAAGATTTCACTTCAAGAAAACCACAACTGGAAATTAGAAATGATGTGCCGCTGGCTTGGGCAAGAAAGAGAAGCTAGAACTGGAAAGAGCAGACCCATCCTCCCACAAAACCTTGGACCTACATCAAAAGATTGGCAAAGAAAATGGACATTTATCATGTTTGAATTTTAAGAAGTGTTTAGTGTATATGTGCTTGTGTTGTTTTATAAAGATTCCTCATTTTAGCTGATTTTTTTGTGATTAACTGCCAACTTCTGCCCAGATCCCAGCACATAGCAAGGCTTCCACCGTGGTCTGTGTCGCCATGAAAATCCCTGAAATCATCCTCAAAGTGTGCAGTAGTGCTTGTTTCAATAAACCAGCACCGTCGACTTTCCCTCCTCTCCTCCCGCAGGAACAGAATGCTGTTTCTTCAGGTGCAGGGAAGGGCTACTCCAGTGTGGTGGGATGCTCACACTAGCGGCGGCCTCCGACCCAGGGAGCACGGGCTCACGCAGGGACGTGCAATCAGCGACACCATTTACACTGCACACGCTTTCTGTCACTCCCTGTGTCGTTGCCGAGTTCTTCTACCTTAAATGTGTATAATGGGAAGCCACCACATATCTACACAGACAGCAGTTCATTCTTGGTTATTGCCACCCATTCCTGAGCTATGTGGTGGGAGGATGGGCTCTCCCACTTGGAGTCACTGAGGACGAACATTGAAAGTGATCAATGAGACTATCTTCCCCAGTCCTCCTCTCTCCCTTCTATAGAATTATAATCTCCCTTCTGTGGTTTCACAGAGAGCACATTACTCCTCTGCCCCTTAAGGTTGGGCTGAGCCATTGGTTAGCTAATGCAGACATGGCATTAGCAGGACTAAATGCATACATGCACCTGGCTTGTCATTTTTGTCTCTGCCATATGCTAGGAAAAGATTGTGCCCCGAGAAGCCACTGGTCCAAGGACGATAAGAGACACATGGGGCAAACCCAGACCTGGGCCAGTGCCTGCAGCCGAGCTCAATCAACCCACAGCCTGAAGCGAACTCTTTGGCCAACTCATACACCCATGAGCTAGAAATATACATATTCGTTGTTGTAAGCTACTGAGTCTTAGGATCCATTTGTTATGCAGCATTGTTGAGTAAAAACCTGACTGATACAGAATGGGGGGGGTGTTAAAGAGCTTCTAGTTCAGCCCACTGAATTTACAGATGAAACTATTTCTAACTCTGGGATAGGGGGCTGGGCAGTTTTGGGTCTGTTTTTTCATCTGTAAATGAAAATATAGTACCTGTCTCCCCCAGCTCTCAGGGATGAGATAAGGACAAAATGGCAGCTGTGAGAAACTTGGCCCAGTGGCATGATCACAATCACGGGGCTGTGAACCATCAACGGTTGATAGCTCCCCATTGCCCACGGAACACAGTCAGCCTTGCTCATCATGGCTTGCATGCCCACTGTGTACGTTCCTGCCTGCCATAACCATATTACTTCTGACAATATCCACACGCCACGTTGCCACCACTTGAATTGTTTGCTCCTCTCCAAACTGTTTCTGATCTTTCTTCTGTCTGTGTCTTCC
Organism: Ursus maritimus; assembly: GCF_017311325.1. Taxonomy (NCBI): domain Eukaryota; kingdom Metazoa; phylum Chordata; class Mammalia; order Carnivora; family Ursidae; genus Ursus; species Ursus maritimus. Next base: position 17,424,729 of record NW_024426885.1, on the reverse strand, counting down.
TCACTCTGGACCTTTTCCTTAGAATGCCTCTTCTTATCATCTCACCCTTTGGAAATCTTCACAGTGTGACTCAAATATCACATCCTCCAAATGGCTTCCCCCATCCCTATAGCTAAAGTTGAGTCATATTTCCTTCTGGACACTTGACACATTTTACCTGTATTCTGAGCACTGAGCCCAAATCCCTCACCCACACTAAGTGAGAATCAGCTTTCTGAGCACAAAGATTAGCTTTTGTTTACTTTCATCTCCCAGGGACCCCAGCCTAGGATGCGCTCCATGTTTATTGATAATGAACTAAAGGTATCGTCCCCCGGCTCCAGAGTCACCCCAGCACACTCTGGTGGTGTATTTCTGCCATGTTCTGGCGGACCGCACGGTCAATAAAGAATGGCGATGACCGTCGTGAACCTTATTCTGGCGCAGGACCTGGACTAAGGACTCTGTATTATATTGTCCTATTTATAAATCCCCCAACGACCCCCTCAGAGATTTGTTTCACTGAACTATGAGATGCTGTGAGATTGTTGTATATTATCCTGTTCCTCCTGGGCGCCCAGCTAGACCACATTTCCCAGATTCCCCAGCAGGTGGGTGTAACCATGTGACTGAGTTCTGTCCAATGGAAAGCAAGAGAGGGTAGCATGTGCGCCACTGGCCCTGCCTATAAAAAACCTCCCCTGCCATGCTCTGTCTTTTCTTCTCACAAGAGATGCAGAGGATGCAGCCAATCACCCCAAGGCCTAGAGGACAGTAGCGCCATAAAATGGAAAGATCTTGGGTTCATGAAGCATGCTGCAGGTGAAAGGTCACCTGCCAAATATTCCTGCACTGAACTATAACATGGTTATAAAGAGAATTTCTGTTTCGTTAAGGCACTGGGATTTTCCTTACGTGAGGCTGCTGTGTGAGGAGACTGTGGTTCAGGTAGACTGGCTTTAGGCAAGTCACATAAAAGTTGGAGCTAGGATTCAACTCAAACCTAGCTATCTGTCCTACTGTGATTCTAACTACTATGCATATGCCTTTCGCCTAAAAAAAAAAAAAAAAAAAAAGCAAACCAATGAAAACAAACTTTCTAATGGGGCAAAATTAGGGTTTCCTAAAGCAGGACTCCTTGCGGCTGGGGAATGCTGCCCAGCAGAGTGCCCATGATGTGGCTTAGTGGAAATACTGCGTTGTTGCCTGCTCTAAGGCAAGAGGAGAGCGGAGGGGAACTATGACATGTATGGAGTGCACACACGTGCCAGGCACTTCACACGCATGTAATCTCATTTACTCTTCACAATAACCTCCGGGAAGGGGTTATTACCTGCAGGCTCAGAGAAGCCAAGTGACTTACTCAAGGTTCCATGGCTAATGAGAAGCAGCACTGGGATGCACACCCGTGTCCTTCTGATTCCACATCTAGCGGCTATTCTTTCCATGACTGCTCTAAGGAGGATATGATTTCAGGGTCCATTTCATTCATTCATTCATTCATTCATTCATTCATTCATTTGATATTTGCTGGGTGCCTACTGTGGGCCAGGCACTCTGCTAGTCTCTAGAGATAAGGACCAAGACTGAGATGGTCACAAGAAGGGGGCCTAAGGCACAAAATTTAAGGAGGCACTCATTCTCAGGTGCTCCCCCTACACTCCCTGTACCCTGAAAGAGAATGCCTCCTTTCATTTTGTGCCTTAGGCACTGGTTCACCTCACCCTAGCCCCAGATCTGATAGAGCAAAACCAGACATGGATTCTGCCCTCAGAGAGTTTATATCTTACAGCAGAAGACAGACAAGCTACTGACATTCCAGCCGCTATTGCAAATCACTGCAACCACAGCGCCATAGTCTGATAAAAGCACACCATTTTATCATGCTCACGGAGTCTGTGGTCAAGCACTCAACACGCACAGAAGGGATAGTCTGTCCCCTCTCCGCACTATTTGGGGTTCAGCTGGAAGACTAGGCCAGGGTGAAGAGAACAGACGTGGGGCTTTGTCGTTTACACATCTGGCATCTCAGCTGTGAAGACTGAAGGTTTGGACGACCTGGGACTGTGCTGACCAGAGCACTGTCTGCAGTGTCCCCATATGGCCTGGGCTCCTGGGCAAAGCAGCCACTAGCTGCCTGGAACCACGACAGAGGGACAATGGAAGGAGGATCAAGTATTGGTGGCCATTTTTAAAACCATCATAAAAATTGGCAAGAATGAATGAATAATTTTTCTATAGAAGAGAGGAGCAAAAAGGCAACCTGCTGAATGGGAGAAAATATTTGCAAACCATGTATCTGATAAGGGATTAATATCCAAAATATATAAAGAACTCCTATAAGTCAATGGCAAAAAATGGGCAGAGGATCTGAATAGACGTTTCCCCCAAGAAGACACAAAGGCCAACAGGCACATGAAAAGATGCTCAACATCACTCATCATCAGGGAAATGCAGATCAAAACCACAGTGGACTCTCATCGCACCCCTGTTAGAATGGCCCAGTTATCAATAAGTCAAGAAATAACAAGTGTTGGCAAGGATGTGGAGAAAAGGAAACCCTCCTACACTCTTGGTGGTGATGTAAATTGGTGTAGCCACTCTGGAAAACAGTATAGAGGTAACTCAAAAATTAAAAATAGAACTATCCTATGATCCAACAATCCCACCTCTGGGTATTTATCTGAAGAAAATGAAAACACTAACTGGAAAAGATATCTGCACCCCCATGCTCACTGCAGCATTATTGGCAATAACCAAGATATTGAAACAACCTAAGCGTCCATTAGTGAATGAATGGATAGAGAAGATGTGGTATATTATATAATGGGATACTATTCAGCCATAGAAAAGAATGGAATCTTGCCATTTGCAATAACATGGATGGACCTTGAAGGCATTATGCTAAGTGAAATTAACCAAACAGAGAAAGACAAACACTGTATGATCTCACTTATATGTGAAGTTTAAAAAAATAAAAAATAAAACAAAACCAAGCTCATAGATACGGAGAACAGGTAGTTGCCAGAAGGGGAGGGGTGATAGGTGGAGGAAGTGAAATAGGTGAAGGGGGTCAAAAGGTACAAACTCCCAGTTATAAAATAATTAAGTCATAGGGATGTAATGTACAGCATAGCGACTGTAGTTAATAATACCATATCGTATATTTTGAAAGTTTCCAAAAGAGTAAATCGTAAAAGTCCTCATCGCAAGAAAAAAAAGAAAAAAAATTTTGTAACTATGTGTGGAGACAGGTAACTAGACTGTTGTGATCATTTCACAGTATATGCAAATATCAAATCATTATGGTATACATCTGAAACTAATATAATGTGTGTAAATTGTACCTCTATTTTACAAATATATATCTTATATATATGATTTTTAAATGAAAGTTAAAAAATCAAGGAATTAATTCAGAATTCTCAGGACATACAGGGAGCTCATTATCATGACAGCTCTTCAGAACGCATCGTAAACATCTGTACATTTTATTTTGATCATTCTTTTCAAGGGCTTGGCTTCCGCTCACAGAAGAAAGAGCAAAATAAAAGATCATCCAATCAATCAGTTGCAATAACCACCATATTCCCCAAGAGTGATTACAAATATATAGATTGAAGAGAAGGATAGGCAGGTGGAGAGAAAGGAGCACTGTTCTATGACCATGGGTAACAGAGAGATCTTCCGGGGGGCGGAATTGGTAACCGCAAATATGCCTCATTCAGTCGTTCAATTATTCAACCAACGCGTCAGCACTGACGGAGCCCCTACAAGGCACCGAGCACTCAGCTGGTCACCGGGGAGGAACAGTTCTGCCCGGGGACAAGAGCGACGGCGGCCCCCGCTTCTGCGAAGCGGCTTCTCCACCCTACAGGCGAGGCTGGCCCATCACACAGAGTTGGTTCCACTGAGCATGCGCAGCGGTGTCCTGAGTCCCTCGCATGTGTTTGCCCAGGGAAAAAGTTGAGGGTGATGCGGAAGGTGCAGCCCCAGCCCTGGAGAACTTGCCACGTGGGCTGTCACCACCCCCAGCGCCTTGTTATTACCAGGAACACATTACAATCAACGGTGCCTTGATGCCCTTAACAACCCGAGGCATCTGTAAAGGGCGTATGGTTTCTGAAGCTCTCCCACACTCTTTACGTCACCCCAAAACCTACAGGCAGGAGACCAAGCCTCCCCCTCCACTCCCATTTTGCAGATAAGAAAACTGAGCTCGGCGAGGTTAAACCCCCAACAAGACACCTAATGATGGAGCTCTGCAGCAAAATTCTCAAGTCCCTTTTCTCCCAAACCCTTGTCTTCTCCCTGTCTTCCCTCCACCTCTATTTGCCTTCAGGACCAGCCACTTAGCAGTCAATGAATAAGGTGAGCGCACATCTGTGTGCCAGGCTCGTGCAAAGCGCTGGCCTGGGCCGGCCCGAGAAACCTTCCCCACACGCTGGCGCAGAGGGACACCCGCTCTCTGCTCCACCTTCCACTGAGGAAACCAGCCTTAGGAAGGTCGAGTGACTTTCTCAAGGTCACTGAGAGTAAGGAAGCTGTGAGAGGAAACTCAAGTCTCCATCCGTCTGATGGGAAGCCAACTTGGGCATCTCTGCCCTGGGAACAGCCCGGGGCTCCTTCACCCCCAGCTCCTCAGAGGGAGGAGAGGGAGCCCTTATCCCCAAAGTGCGGGACCCAGGTGGGTGCTCAGTGACCCAGATTAGGGTGCCGGGCCCTTGCCTAGAACGGGGTGAATATTCACTGTCATAGCCAGCTTGGGGGAAGGGCCTCGCTGATGCTCTCGATTATGCATGGTCCTGGGGTAGGCCCCGTACCCCACCCCGTACCCCAGCAACTGAAGGAAAGAGATGGGCCCGTGCACCTAGTCACGCTCCTGTCCCTTAACTCCTTCCTTGCTGCCGCGGCCCTGGTGAAAGGGTTTGCACCTGGCGCTCTGTTTTGTGTGTCTCTGCCAGGGTTTGTGTTGGGCAAGCAACAGCTGGATTTCCGCTCCACGGTGTCTCAACACGCTGGCCCTGGCCAGCAAGTCTGGCCGTCCGTTCATTTCAGGCCTCATTAGGGCCCAAAGCTCAGATTTACACAGATGTAAATCAGGTCATTAGCACCTCACGGTTTGGCAAGGAGGTGTGGCCAAAAGGGAATTTGACTGCGGATTTTAAGGGAGGTGGGGGTAGGGAGCAAACTTTGAGCCCAACTTAATGTTTAACCTCCCTGACAATGGGGTGGCAAGCCTTCCCCACCCTTCTCCAGGCAGCTCCCTGGGTGAAGAAGTCGATAAATACCCGTAGATAACAGATGGAGCTGGGTGGGAGAAAACGGATTGCTAAATTATACATCAGATGCAAGGGGAGCCGGCCTGGGCCAATGGGAAGCCACTTCTGCAGAGAAAGGCTTTCACGAGCGCCCACCTCTCTCCCCGAGCACACTTCGCCTTTCCTTTGTCTGGGGAGAGAAGCCCCTGAATGCCTCTTAACTCAGTGTTAAATGGTAGTGAGGGGGGGACGGAAGGGAAGACAATTCCAGGAGGGGGGAGGGTGGGAATGAGGGAGAGAGACAGAGACAGAGGGAGACAGACCCATTTCTGGTAAATAATTAACAACAAAAAATGTCTCCCTCAAAAAAAAAAAAAAAAAAAAAAGGACCAGGCAGAACTTTCAACTTCTCTTATTGGGAAAGTCAAAAGTTTAACTGGGCGCCAGGGTGCTGATGCCAAGATCAGTTCCAGCCTAGTCATGCTGGCCATGCAATAGCTGTCACCCCAGCTGTGGCCATCTCCTTCACGGGAAGACAGTGGTGTCTGGTGACACTGGGTGGAGGCCTTGAGCCTTCCCTCTGGAGGCGGGGGGCCAGAGAGCGGGACTCTAGCATCTCTCATCTCAGATGTTGAGGACCCACACACACACCCAGGACCTACCAAGAGCCGCTCGCAAGTCAGGACATCAGAAGCATCAGTTTTAGAATCAAATCTGGGTCTCCATTCTGACTTGGTCATCACTTGCTGTGTGACTTTCCTCAAGTTCCTCAAACTCTCTGAGCCAATTAGCTATAGAATGGCATCAACAAAAGTGCTTTTGCTGAGTCGATGCCACAGTATTTGTCAAAGATCAGCAAAGTATGGCCTGGGGGCCAAATTAGCTGCCACCTACTTTGCTGCCACCTTTTTTTTAGAATAAAGTTTTATTGAAAAAAAGTCATGCCCATTGATTACTTATAGTCGATTGCTGTTTTCGTGCTACAAAGGCAGAGTTGAGTAGTTGCGGCAGAGACTATGAGCCCCCCCCCAAAGCCTAAAATGTTTATTCTCTAGCTCTTTGCAGAAAATGTTGCTGACCCCTGAGACATGTAGAAGCCCAGCCTGGTGCTTCATAAAAGTTCAGCATGTGGCAGAGGTGATGGTGAATTTCATCATCGTCATCCCACGGAGTGTGGGGGTTGGCTTTCATTTTCAGAAGTGTGGGTCTTGCTTCTCTTGCTTATTTCCTTCCTCATGGCCTCTGCCCTCCTCACATTCTAAGTGCTGGCAATTACCCTGGGGACAGGGGCCTTTCCTTATGCTGCTGAGCACACAGTAGGTGCTAATGACAGCACCTCACACCCCCATCAGGACCCAAAGAGCCTCAGCCCTTGGAGGCCTACGAGTCACTTGACAGATGGCAACACAGGCCCAGGAGGAGGAAACCACAGACGCAGACCCCCAAAGCAGACCTGTGGACTCAGGATTGCCGTGGCTGAGCTCTTCTTGGCAGCCAGGGTTGCAGGGCAATGTCGAGAGAAGAAAATGGCCCCACTATTGTGGACCAATCACTGGAACACAGTAGGCTGCGCCACCTTGACCGGGGAAGACAGGGCAAGACCCCTCCCCACCAAGGAGCGAGACAAGTTCAGGGCCGGTGCCATGCATCCCGCTCCTGCCTTCTTAAACCCAGCACCAAGCACAGAAATTCAGCCGCCCTTATGAAGTCAGCTAAAGTGGTGTGCTGGATTTGGCCAACTGAGGGACACCTTCTCGGTAAACATGGTGGATTGATACTATCCCCTTTCCTGTGCACAACTCGCCCTTCTCACAACGGTCATTTAATCCTCATGGCAAACGCTGTCCCTGTGTCACACGAGAGGAAACTGAGGCTCAAGCAGTTGAGAGGAAATTTCTGGTCTCCAGGACCAGGGAGCATGATTCAAGAAGGAGCCCTCAGGGACCTGCTGGCCACCTCTTCTTCCAGCTTGCTATTCACGACCTATAGGCACCAGCCTACACCACGTGGCTCATTCTCTCTGAGTGGCAACAAGGACTCGAAAGTAGCCTTGCCAGTCCAGCCCACAAATACCTCCAGTCTGCCCTCCTGGCCACTTGGCCTCCTGCTGGCCTTTCCCTATAGGCCCTGCTTGGAGGAACTCAGCGCAGATAGAGAGCCTCCGGCTGGAAGCACTGCAAGTGGTGTTTACCCACGGGCTCCAAGTTAGCAAGGCCCATACACCTGTCCGGTTGTGCCAGCCAGACGTGCCGAGCCTTTGGCCCTGGGAATTGAACCTCTACCACGGCCTACACATTATGCTGCGGTCTTAATAGGCACTAGTACAGTGGTTCTCAAAGTCCCAGGGACTCTTTTGGGGGGGGGTCTGTAAAGTCAAAACTACTTCATAATATCTCCACAATTTTACTAAAACATTTATTTGATTTTTTTATTTTTTATTTTTATTTTTTTTTTAAGATTTTATTTATTTATTTGACAGAGATAGAGACAGCCAGAGAGAGAGGGAACACAAGCAGGGGGAGTGGGAGAGGAAGAAGCAGGCTCATAACGGAGGAGCATGATATGGGGCTCGATCCCACAATGCTGGGATCACGCCCTGAGCCGAAGGCAGACGCTTAACCGCTGTGCCACCCAGGCGCCCCATTTGCTTTTTTTTAAAACTCTCATTCTCTCTTAAATAGGCAATAGAAATTTCCAGAAAATATATGATACATACTGATGTCATCACTTTATTGGCCAATGGAATGTACTTTCTAGAATTTTCAAAAGTGAGGTCTTCAGGGTTATTAAAAACAAGACAATAGGCCCAAGATGGAGTCACTGATGCTAAGCCCTGTATCACCAAACCAAGGCTTAATTGAATTACAGTCCTGGCCTCTTCCAGAAATGGAATCTTAAATGAGTTGATCAAGAATAACCTGGGCATTGGGGCACCTGGGTGGCTCAGTTGGTTAAGCATCCAACTCTTAATTTTGGCTCAGGGTCATGAGATTGAGCCCCATGTTGGGCTCTCCACTCAGCAGAGAGTCTGCTTGAGATTCTCCCTCTCCCTCTGCCCTTTCCCTCTCTCTCTCTCTCTCTCTCAAATAAATAAATACATCTTTAAAAAAAAAAGAATAACCTGGTTAGCACTAGTGAGGTAATCTGGCTGATAGATAGACCCCTGCACACCCCCTAAAGGAAGATGACCTTGCCACAACCAATCCACTCTTTGCTGGTGTAACCTCCTGTTCCCACTCCCTTCTGCCTATAAATGTCTTTCACTTGGTGCAGCTCCTTGGAGCTCCTTTTCATCTGCTAAATGGGATGCTGCCCTATTCACGAACCGTTGAAAAGAGCCAGTAAGATCTTCAAAATTTACTCAGTTGAATTCTGTTTTTCAACAGTGTGCTCAATAATTTTTTTTTTTTTAAAGATTTTATTTATTTATTCGACAGAGATAGAGACAGCCAGCGAGAGAGGGAACACAAGCAGGGGGGAGCGGGAGAGGAAGAAGCAGGCTCATAGCGGAGGAGCCTGACGTGGGGCTCGATCCCATAACGCCGGGATCACGCCCTGAGCCGAAGGCAGGCGCTTAACCACTATGCCACCCAGGCGCCCCATTGTGCTCAATAATTTTTAAGTGTGCAAAGGGATCCTGAGCTCACGATATTTGTAAACCACTGTACGATTCTGATCTTCTTGTCTAGGCCTCACAACAGTCCTGTGAGGTAGGTACGATCATCTCTGGTTTACAGATGAGAAAACTGGGCCTCTAAGAGGAAAAGGGACTCACCCCAGTCACAAGGTTAAGAAGCACCTGAGATTGGAAGCTGGCTCTGTGTCTAGCCAAGGACAAGCTCTTCGTGCCTCTGGCTCTCATAGGAGGACACCATTCTGGGGGTACACACATCATGGCTTGGGAGTGCCTGAGGTGATTTACATGACCAGCTCCTTCCCTCCCGAAGAGTCAGGAAAGGCCAAATCTTTGGGCGTATTTCCTGCTCCTTCAAACGAGACAAGGGGACTGGTCCCTCTGGTGATCCCGGAGATCCTTCCCAACTAGACTCCCCAGGCCCAGGGCTCATAATGCCAACCTGTGAGGACAGGCGAGGGCAGATGACAGAGGGGCCGGCCAGAGTGGGGCAAGGAGGTCATGGGATCTGCCATATCTGTGTATTGCCTTCCCTAAGACTTCAACTTTCCCTATTTTTATTTGGATACAGAGTCCAGTCAGATTTCAATCCAGTGGCTTTGCCAAGAAGAAATTACTTTTTTAAAAAATCAAAACAGGGGCACCTGGGTGGCACAGCGGTTAAGCGTCTGCCTTCGGCTCAGGGCGTGATCCCGGCGTTCCGGGATCGGGATCGAGCCCCACATCAGGCTCCTCCACTATGAGCCTGCTTCTTCCTCTCCCATTCCCCCTGCTTGTGTTCCCTCTCTCGCTGGCTGTCGCTATCTCTGTCGAATAAATAAATAAAAAATCTTTAAAAAAAAAATCAAAACAAAACATTTTCAACATTGAAAGGTTGTCCCGGCCTTCCCTTCCCTCCATTCCCTTGCTACTAATGGCTGTCCCCAGCCGCCTAGGCCAGGACTTGGCTTTGTTTGTGGTGTGCATAAGAGAAGAGAGCACCTGCTTGTCTCTTAAACAAACGGCACCATTTAAAATGGGTCCCAGTGCCATCACTGGTCAAGGAGCCCTGAGAAACAGAATCCCTGACTTTTGTTGGGTTTGTGTGTGTGTGTGTGTGTGTGTTTCATTTTGTTTTGTCTCGGATATTTTGTTATTCTGTGTGTCTCAAAAGAGGCCTGGGTGGCCCTGGGAAGGCCTGTGTTCTTAGCTCACTCCCCTCCCATGGGGCTTTTGTGAACTTGCTTCTTGTGTTGGTCTTATTGTTCTTGCCCAGAGATTTGGGCTGTAAAATAAAGAGATTGGATTTTTAAAAGGAAGCAAATATGGCCAGAATGAAGGTGCCTGAGCAGCTCGATTATACCTGTGAATGTCCGTCCTGGCAGCCCTTGGGACCCGCGTCCTGTCTCTCTCACAATGGGCCCTAGCTACTAAGTTCAATCAGCCAGAAACCTGGGACTCATCCTTGACCCCTACTCTTCCTCACCAGCCCATCCATCCCACCTCTGAGGTCTGTGGATTCTGTCTCCTTATTGGTCTTGAGTGTTTGGGGTCACAGAAAGATAAAGAGTTCTGGCATGGAACAGGCCTGAGTTTGAACCGCAGTTTGGCTCCTTTGGTTCTCAGCATGACACTGAGCCAGCATGCACCATACTGTCCAGGCTCCATACCCACAGTCTCCCCCATCGAGTGCCTAAGGTCTCTCTCTGCTTGGTGACCGGAGGGCTTTCCCTGGAACCAAGGGAGCTTCTCAGCCCTAGAGCAGGACAACCCAGGAGCTCTGGATTTAGGCCTTCCAAAGAAGGCATCCCCGAAGAGGGACGGGTTGGTAGAGAAACATCTCAGCTTCTTTGTCCTTTGGGAGTCCGGAATGATTCTGGGTACATGCTTGCTTACGGGGTCCCCAGCAGGATTGAGCCCCAATTGCCCACAGAAGTGCCTGCAACGTCTCTCACGCAAGCTTCCCAGGATCACCTTCCAAGTAAACTGCCTGTTCCCAAGTCCTTGTCCTGGGATTTGCCTTTGGGGATGGGGCCTAAACTACAAGAGCAGATGACTCAATCTCCAGGAGCCTCAGTTTCCCCGGTAAAGGTGGTGGCAATATCCCCACTCGCAGGGTTGTCAAGGAGTAATGATGTGTCATAATCCTTACAATGGCAAAGTCGAGAAATGTATCTGCGGCCTCCCTGCACCCAAGTCCACCACACGCTCTACACACCCGAGGTGGGTATGTTATGAAGTCTCATTATTTCCTAACCGCAGTGGGTTAATATCCAGTGCCCCTGCTCTAGGGTTTGGAGAATCCGTGTCACACACTTGCACCGATGTACTGATGTTCTAATCTGGGCCCCTGTGCCAAATGAAAAATGCCTGCTGTAGAAAGGAAGGGGGATGGAGAGGTCTCTGGGTGAGGAGACCATTTACCATTCCTTTGCCAGAAGACGTCAGATCCTTCCAGAAGCAGCATGCAAGAGCAGAGTTTGAATCCTGACCCCATCACTCGATAGTGGGGTACATTTAAACAATTTACGGGGTCTGCTAAGGCCCTTTTTTCTGCCTTGCAAAATTGTAGTGAGAGTGATACCTAATATCTGTGACCCCTCGGAGGCAGCTGTATTGCCCGCCAGGGGCGCTGGAAGGTAGTGCCCGTCCAGGAGAGCTGCCACTGCGGCTCCCCATCCCCTGAGTGTGCACCTCTTCCCTCCTCCTTCCATTTCCCCCTGCCTTTCCTGTCGTCCTTCCTTTCTTGCTCCCGTCTTCTCTCCCCCTCCTTTTCTCTTTGTCTCACTCCTACTCTTTCTCTCCTTCTTCCCTAATCTGTTTCCCTCCTTCCCTGCCGGTGTCCGGTGTCCGAGGTCTCGGACCAGTCATAGTCCTTGGCCCCTTAGGAACCACCGTCTGGGGGATGGAAGCCCTCCAAACCCCATCCCTCCTTCAGTGTGCACCGGGGGCTGGCTTCTTCCGCTCCCAGGGTACGCGAACTCGGGTGGATGGAGGAACATTCTAATCACTGACTCCATCCACATCTCTTGGTTCCATTCTAGCTAAGGTACTCCGTGCGCCCGGCGTGCTGGGGTCAGCGCCTGCTGGCTTGTAAGAGCCCGTGATTCAACGCTCAGGAGTTTTGCAAGTGGCTGATATCACACCGGTAGCTTGCAATTGGCCTTAGTGAGTATTTACACTACAGAAATTGGCACACACTGCAAATCAGGGATTTTCTTTTTCCCAGAGAGCTTCTTGTTAAACAATTAGCAGACACCACTGTATAAAACATAGGCAGCGGGACAGGGACAGATTTGTGTAGAAACGGGCCCGGCCTTCCAGGACTGCAGAGTGGGCTCGGCGATTACGGACAGCATCTCACAGGTTGACAGTCAGGAGATGCATTTCACATTCGCGCTGAGTGACCCAGGGCAAGTCACTTTCCTTCTCTGAATCAGTTTCCTGTCTGCTAAATGGGGATTAAAACAGCAATACCTCCTGCCCTTTCTCACTAGACGATCAGGTGACTCACCAGAAATGATACACGTGGGGAAAAAAAACAAACCCGTTGAGCTGTTCCAGTCATCACAGAGACATCTGGAAAGTGTGAGGCTATCATCCTCCTGAATGTCTCACACGCACAAGCACCCACCTGAGCAACGACTTCTGCCTCGCCTGGTGAGACTGGAAAGAGCTTGACAGCACGACCCTCCGCAGAGTGTGACTGAACACATGGGGAAGGCAGGGCTTGGCGGACGTCTGGTCAGAACGTCCGCAAAAGTGTGCTCGTGGGTGGGAGCAGAGAAGGTTCTGGCCTCCCTGACCCGCCGTGAGAAGGCTGTGGGTTTGGGCAGCCTCTGGCAAAGTTCCTTGGAATGTCCTCGATGGGTGAGGACGAATGGCTATGACTTGGTTGGGGAATCTTGACCATAAACGTGCTGATTGAAGAGTGAGGCAAGAGTGACCAGCTTTCCAGACTGTAGATTCCTCGGGGGGCCACTGGTCTAGCATCTTCTTTAAGGTCACCCAGCCACGGCCCCACTCATCTCTGCGAGCATCCAGCACCGCACTCTCCCGGCGTGAAAGTCGGGCCACACCATTTACATCCGGAGCCACAGGCCCTGCGGTTTAATTATAGGAAAGCACTTACGTCTTTTTCTCTAAGGATTTCATAGTATGCCTCCCAACCAAACCAGAAGACCTCCCAGGGCAGGGACTTCTGCCAACTGAATCTGCGTCTCCCGAGCTCCTCCGTGCCCTGGATGGCTCGGTACATTTGTCAGAAGAGCTGCCATCGACCACGTGCTTGCCACAGACGAGGCCACACTTCACGCTGTGGTGGCAGCATCACCAGGTGCACAGAAGGCGGCCAGCCTGGATCTGCTGGCTGGTTCCTCAATGACCCAACCAGGCAGGAGGTGGAAGTAGGTCTTTCTTACAGCTAGGGAAACTGAGGCATGAGGAGGTTAACACACTGGCCCCAAAGCACAAAGTAAGCGGCACAGCCAGAATTCACACTCCAGTCTATCTTAAGAGCCCATGCTCTTCAGGACCATGTTCTTAAGCAAAAGTGAGGCGAAGCTGTGAGCTCCGTGAGTGGTATAATGGCACCAGCCTGGCTTCACAAGCTAACGGCAGGTGATGAAGACGACCGGCTCGCAGTGAGTGCCTACCACCAAGGTCTTGCAAAGAGCTGCCTGGTCCAGGAAGTGAGGGCCTAGAAGGTGCTGGAGCGTCAGAGGAACAGTGCTCAGGTAATCACCCGCGTCATTACATAGGGTGACTGTAGGCTTGGTTGGTTCAGGTTGGCCATTGAGACGGTGTGACTTGGTGGTGCAAGCCTTCATTTCAGCTCTTTTTTCTTTCATCCCTCCCTTCTTCCCTCTTCTGGAGGGCGCTGGGCGTTTGAGGGGTTTTGTTTTTTCATTATCTCTTCTTCACTGTGTGACTGTGGCAGAATGTTCCTGGAGCTTCCAGACAGAGAGCACAGTGTGCTCTGAAGCTGCGGGACACGCTGTCCTCCCAGGCCAGGCAGCCACTGGGGACTGTTAGCATAGAGGCAGCACTGGCCACTCCAGGGTCGAGGGGAGCTGGTGGGAACCCCAGGTGTGGTCATGGCCCAGTCCCTTGGGTCAGCCCCAGACAGGACACCAGGGTCATGTATGTATGTGGGACTGTAAACTCCGCAGGGACCAGAACTGAGATGAAGACCAAAGGGCTCTGCACCAAAGTCTCATTTCTCCCCCAGCCTACAGCTCTGAGCTTCTTCTCAGCTTCCAGAAACAGCCGCTGAGGTCCAAGACCAGTGCTGGTGACCAGGGCATCTCAGTATGGTCCTCCCTGCACCTCTCACTCCCCAGTCGCACCAAGCCATCGTTCAGAATGCAGGTCCCCACAGGAACACCTACCATTTCGTATACTCCCTACAGGCCAGGTACTGTGCTAAGCACTTCTTATGCAGGTTGCCAACTAAAATCCAGGCCACCCAGTGAAACCTGAGTTGCAGATAAATAATGAATAGTTTTTTTAAGTATAAGTATATCCCCAAAATGGCATGGGACATACTTATACTTTTTTTAAAAATTCACTGTTTATCTGAAATTCAAATTTAACTGGGTACGCTGTTTGCTTTGTCTGCTAAATCTGGTGACCCTTGGTCTTATTTCCACAGTTAATCCACTCAGTAACTATAGCGAGTAGTTAATATTCTTGTTTTACAGAAAAGGAAACTTAGTGAGGTGCCTGGGTGGCACAGGTCATGATCTCAGGGTCCTGAGATCAAGCCCGGTGTTGGGCTCCACACTCAGCATGCAGTGAGCTTGTCCCTCTCCCTCCCCCTTTGTGCACTTTCTCTCTCTCTCTCTCCCTAAAATAAATAAATAAATAAAAGATTTTTTTAAAAAAAGAAAAGGAAACTTAGCACAGAGCTTACAAACAACAGAGCCAGGACTTGAACCCAGAGTTGTGGGGGAGGTGCCGGTTCCAAAGCCCAAGTCACACGTGGGTGTTACTGTGTTCGATGACCTCGAGGGCAGGAGCAGGTCCTGCGTAAGCCTGGAGTAACTGAACTACTGTCTATCCTAGTTTCCTCCTCTGTGCGCAGGGACCACACAGGGGCTGCCTCACGGAGGGGAGAATTGAGTAAGTTCATGCATGTCAAGGCCCACGTCTGGGCCTCGTGTGGGCCTGGGCCATGGCACGTGCTCAAGAGACGGTAACTGGAACTGCGTCTTGAGCAGAAAATAATGATGAGCCAGCCGTTGGTACTTTTTTAGAATGATGGCAGCATCCCAGGAAAGGAGGGCGGGTGGCATTGCCCTCAGATTCCTCATGCATGAGGCACACAGAAGTCGTGTGGGGTCCACAGGGGTTTGGGGCTAGAGCTGAGATTAGAACCCTGGCACACTCTTTCCTGGTCAACACTCATTTCCTTGTGAGACCAGAACCATGAGCCAATATCTCTGTGGGGACAGATGAGAAGGCACAAAAAAAATTTAAAGTCATCATAGGAGTCCCCTCTCCGTGAGGAGAAAGAGATTATGGCTCTTCTGTCTCGTGTTTCCCCCGTGGGGCTGGGCTGTGCATGTGTGAGTGTAGAGAGTGAAAATAAAACCCAAAACAGACTCTGGAGTGAGTGCTGGAGTAGGATGTGAAGACCCGTCCCCACAGGCCAGGCGTTAACCCTGTAATGGCTAGATACTTAGGAGGTCTAGGGAAATGGGGGTCAGGGTAAAGGGCAGCGGCAGCATGAGGCCCTCAGGAAGCTCAGGGCAGGGGCTCTTCACCAACCAAGAGGGACGTATTTCAACATTTTAACAGTCAGCCACAGCCATGTGTGTTGGTGACCCTCAGACCCATGTACTGGGATGTTCGTTTAATAGACTGTCTTCCCCAAAGAAAAAGGAAAGCTTGAGGGATGGTGCGTTTGAGCCATGCTTGTTGAATCCCCTGAGATGGTGCAGGAGTCCTAACTGTCTCAACTACAGGGTCAGTTCTGCCGAGACCAGTCTCTGCCAATCACAGGAGAGCCTGGCCACCAGTCTCCTAAAACTTCATGTCACTGTGATTTCAACAAATCTAGAATAACTGTGCTGTGCTGCCTCAAACAGGAAGAGTAACTGTGAAAGAGCCCTGGCGTGGATCTCAGGGGGCTTGGATGCTGATCCAGGGCTCTCCCTGGCTATGAGACCTTGGGCAAGCCTCTTCCTGATCTTGGTTTGTGGAATGAAAGAACCTGGTGTATTAGCCATGGCTCTTTTGGTTACAAATGAAAGACAACAAGCTCAAACAGGCTTAAACCCAAACCTGGATTTTTGGGGGCTCACATACTGAAAAGTCCAGAGATAAATTGGCTTCAGGTACAGCTAGATCCAGGATCTCAAAAAAGCTCCTATGATTTGGTCTTTTCCTCACACTTCCTACTCAGGCATGCTCACTCTATTTGGAGACTCCAGGAACTGCAGCCTGACATTATCCTTATAGCCAGCAATTCCATCAGAAATACGCCTTTTCTATTCCAATATATCAAAAACAAACAAACAAACAAAACCCCTCCTTGGACTGGTTAGAGTTATGTGTCTATCCTAAATGAATCAGTGGAATTAGAGGACCTGAATTTGCCCATTGGCCAGGGCTGGATTACATGCCCCACCCCTGGAGCCAGAGGCTAGGTCAGCCCCATCCAAAGGTCTGAGGATGCAAGAGAGTAAGTTTCCCAAAGAAAACCAGAGGGAGAAAGAGAAGTGAGAAGGGAGGCCAGGAAGGCAGGAATAGCAGGTGTCCACTACAGATGGCTCTGAGGGGACTTCTGGGTCTAACAGTCTGTGGCTTTAGGGAATACAGTTTCCTGCATTCTGTCCTTTGGAAGCTTACAAAGAGGAGTACACGGGGGAGAAGGTGGTGTTTTCTGTTTAGGTCTTTACTGCTTCTCCTTGCACCCATTTTATCACTGTCCTATGTCCCCCAGGGAAGAGAACAAAATAAGGAGTTGACCTTGCAGAAAGTCAGAAAGCCACTCTTGAGTGGGATTTATGGAAGACATTCTGGCTCACCCTGCCCGAAGAGTGGGTCTCCATGCAAACAGTCTCTGTACCGATGATGACAACCAGGGAGGGGTGCACGCCGTCAGCATCCGCGGCCGTGCAAGCAGCCACGTTTCCACAGACAGAGCAATTCCCTTCCCTCCACATCTACCCTGAAGAGTCCTCTGGTCCTTAAATCAAGCTCCAGTCTGATTTGTATGTTGTAACGGTGACACGCACCGTCTGGCTATAACCAGATCCAAACACCAAATGGTGAACTTGTTTGAGAAAGTGCAGTTTTGTGAGCAACAGTAGAAGGGAAAATGTTAATAAAGGGCAGTCTGCTGAACGGAGGTTAAATACTTTCATACTTCTCAGCTAACCCAGAAACTTCCCTGAATTCTCATTAAAATTTTTTTTAAAAGTTCTCTGTAATCTGATGTTTTACCTCATTAAATGCTGCAATTTGAGAAGCAAGAAAAGGACGGAGTTGAAAATTGGCACCTGGTTCAGGTCACTGAGCTGTTACTCTGTGCCTGGTTTCCCTGTCGGGGAGGGCTCAGCACAGTGACAGGGAACCAACGAGGCAGGGTTCGAGATTTCCTGTGGCCTCCCAGTAGCCTTTTCCTCTCTCAGCCCCAATCCACAACAGCCCATCTGGGCCTTTGCTCCATAATTCTCCACAGCTGCTCAGGACCATAACATTCTGCCCCCGCCTTTCAGGGATCTGCCGCCATATTGGTTTTTGAATCTTGGTTAAAAGACTGAGAAACCCAGAAGCCGTCAGTTCCTCTTCTTTGGAAGTATTTGGTTTCCTTTCTTTCTGTTCCTGACTCATTTTCTCCTTTCCCTTCTATATTTCTACTGTTATTTCTTCCTCAGTTTTCTTCCCTTCAGTGACGGTACTGAAATTTCTAATAAGAAAATATAGACCAGGGGCTCCTGGCTGGCTCATTCCGTGGAGCGTGCTACTCTTGATCTCGGGATTGTGAGTTTGAGCCCCACTTTGGATGTAGAGATTACTTAGAAATAAAACCTTTAAGAAAAAAAGAAGAAGAAAAGAAAATATGGACCAATTTAAAAAATTAGCTAGTGTAATATGTCCAAAACTACTGATTGTGCACTTTAAGTGAATGAATTGTGTGTCATGGAAGTTATATCTCAATAAAGCTGTTTTGTTTTTGTTCTTGTTTTTTTAAAGAAAGGTAGGAACTACAATCTGCTCCAATGGGGTATAGGAGCTGTATTTACACAGCAGTGTTGGTAAGACTGGGGCATCGCTATCCACATCCCAAAATGGAGATTGGGCGGTGCACTCACTCAACTTGGAGTGGCAGCTGTTCTTCTGACTTTCTTCCAAGGGCCAAAATGGCAGACGAGCTTGAGCTTATGGCCAAAATTGGGCGGGGAGGGGGGTGGTGTTCTGTGTACAGAGACACAGACACATACAGGGGACAATCTTTTTTTTTTTTTTTTTTAAGATGTTATTTACTCATTTGAGAGACAGACTGAGCAAGAGAGAGCGCACATGAGCAGGGGCAGAGGGAGAAGCAGACTTCCCTGCTGAGCAGGGAGCCCGACGCAGGGCTCCATCCCAGGATCTCCTGGGATCATGATCTGAGCCGAACGCCGACACTTAACCGACTGAGCCACCCAGGCGCCCCTAGGGGACAATCTTTCTACTGCCACGTAAAGTCCCATCTCCTAAGTATCCCTGTGTTTGGAATCTCAGAGGTTAAATTCAAGTAACAATGGCTTGCCTTTCTCAGAACTAGCTGGTTAAAAGGTATATGACTCATAATTTGACGGGGACAATTTGCTTTCATCTGTCTTTTTCCTTATTGACATCACTTCCTCCGCCTTTCCGTATCTCAGAGGCGGCCATGGGATTTGGCAATATGAGCACAGCCATGTACAGGGAAGTGATACAGTCTCTTGTTTGAGTGTGGTGGCCATACTCAGAGAGGAGTCTCGGGGCTCACCTATGCTACCCCAGGCTTCCACACACCACCTGCCCCAACCCACACACTCTCAGCTCTGTATAGGAAATTCACCACTTTATGGCCCCACATAAAAGTGCCATTCTGAATAAACACAAAAGCCATCAAAGGCTCTTGAGCTGCTGGTCTTAAATATCAGTCATGCTTCATCGCGGGCATACACGACCTGTTCCTTGCATGATATCATCATATAAAGAGTGAGGGCCTTAGGGGCATCTTAATGAGGTGATAATGAGGAAGAAAATGTTCTGGTTTGGGGGGGCCTGGTATTCACTATAATGTTCAAAGTAGGTTTAATCTGACGTTGGACTCCTTGCTATACAGTGTTTACAAAGAGGAGGGGGGAGGGAAATGAAGATGGCATTGAGGTTGGGGTGTGTGTGTGTCTGTGTGTCTGTGTGTGTGTTGAATTTTATTTCTTAATCTGCTTTTTATTACTCTTGAAGATCTGCCCAAACTATCATAAGGCTTTTCTTTTGATACAGATTACCCAAGTCCTAGAGCAATGGCTCCAAAGAAGCTTCCTTCTCCAATATCCAGAGCTCTTTATGCTCCCTTCCTCTGTGTTTATGCTGTCTTCCTTGCTGTATTATGCTGTTATTGTTTTTGCTTTGTTTCCTAAGATGTCATTTGTTACTCTTGAAGACCTGCCATTATTTCAAAATCTTTTCTCTTTATATGATCCATCATGAAGCAATAGGGTGAGCGAGCTTCCTACTTTGCCGTACAGATGGTCTTTATTCTCCCTTCCTCCTTTTTTCTTTTCAAACACTTGGAATAACCAGACAGTTGAGAAAGTTCTTTGAAATGGGAAGTAACAAACTTTGCCCGAGTGATTTAACCTCTTTGAGGTTAAAGATTGCCTAGAAACCAAGGTGGCATTATTGTCACTACTGAATAAGGACAATATGTGAGTTCAATCATTCATTCATTCATTCATTCATTCATGACTTAAATACTCCCCTGGGAGTATGAGAGGTTTTATTTATGTTTATTGCCAAAAATTATCTGGTGCACCGGGGTGACTCAGTTGGTTAAGCATCCGACTCTTGATTTCAGCTCAGGTCATGATCTCAGGGTCATGAGATCGAGCCCGGGGTCAGGCTCCACACTGAGCATGGAGCCTGCTTAAGATTCTCTCTTTCCCTTGCCCTTTGCCCCTCCTGCTGCTACACGTACGCTCTCCCTCTCTCTCTCTAAAAGAAAATTATATTTGCTCTGTGTCTTCACTCATTTTACTAACAGGATTCCTGAGTCTTTTCGTTTTTTGTTTTTTTTTTAAGTGATTCTCCTATTAGAAGAATTTCAAAGTTTTTTTAGTCATACTCATGAATCAGTTCTCATTTTTGGTCCCTTGCTTCCACTGGCAGTTAATTCAGTCCACAGTCAACCGTCTGCCCATCCATCCATCCATCCACCCACCTATCTAACCATCCATGCACACATCCATCTGCCCATTCATCCATTCATTCAACAAATATTTATTGAGCACGAGCTAGGTACTCAGCGAGGTGGCTAGCTCGGGATACAGGGTAAGTCTGGGTATCTGTCCTCTGGGAGGAGATAGTCTGGGGAGCGATATAGACAAAGAAACAGACAGTTGTTTTACAGCATCAGGTGCAGCGCAGAGCCCACCGACAGCACAAAGGACAAGCTGGCCAGAAAATCTCAGAAGGAAATACTATCTAAGCCAAGACCTAAAGGTAAGAAGAAGGAGGAGAGACAGAAGTGGGTAATTTTTTCAGAAAAAAAAAAAATTCCACAAATGTATCCACTACTTTACTGAGCAAAGGAATTCACCTTGCTGAGCCCTGAGCCTCTTAAATAATGACAGATTTTCACTTAGTAGGACAATGGATTTGGAGACAAAAAGACGTCAGTGACTTAGGACAATTCGCTTACACTTTTGGGGGCTCATTTGTAACAAGAGCAAAATAATAATTCTTAGCCTACAGTGTTGTTGGAACAATTACATGTGTTATAGGCAAAGTCCCCAGCACATGAGTGGCTGTCACAAATAGCAGATTTTATTACCATGAGAAGCACAAAAACATATCTTAGTTCTTAAGGGTGGAGGTGGGGGTGGGGTATGCACTCCCGGGAAGCTTTAAAAAAAAAAAAAAAAAAAGTAAGGACAAATAAACAAACACACCCAGACTCCATCCCATGAGATTCTGAGTCACTAGGTCTGGGGTGGGTCACTAGCATCTGGATTTTTCTAAAAGCTCCATAGGTGATTCTGGTATTAAGCTGTGGTTGTGAATTGCTGCCTATTTTCATTATAGAGCCGCCATTTTAAGTACATTAAAACCACAACTGAGAACATAGTAACTATGATTTAAAGTAACTATTAAAACAGCATGCTGATGACCAGCAACCTTCCTTCCTGGGTAATTGAGAAGGGACTTAGGAATCAGTGGAAGTGGAACTGCAGAATTTCTCAGGCTCTTAGAAATGATGTCTGCAAAAATGTCTGGCTTGAGTCAGAGTGGAATTCAGCTGTCATCTTTCTCTTGACCGACCACCATAACCCTTTGGTAATTGATCTAGTAAATTAGTAACTCATATCATACAGCCGCTTAAACTTTCTAGAGTTTGCCATTACTTGCTGAAAATAGACATCTGGCCATAGAATTTCCAGCATAACTAGTAAAAAAGAATTCAGACAGTCATTTGCTCGTGAAGTCTCAATATTTCAGTCCGAGTCTGAAATTTCAGTTGTTGGGGTGGAATTCTTAACAGTGTGTTTGTAAATGTTCTCTGAATGGAGGGCGTCCTGGCTCTTTGTCTCTGATTCACTTCCTCCCTGGCAGACAATACAAATGCAATATTGCTAAAATCTGGATTTGCCTAGAGCTTGAGGAGGGAGAATCAACTACCGACAACTTGCTGGAAGAATCTCAAGAATTAGCAAGTTTGGATCTTCAGAGGTGGCTTTGTTGCTCTGCAGACAGAATAAGGTGAGACTAAATATTTTTTTTAATATTTATTTATTTATTTATTTACTTTTTTAAAGTAAGCTCTCCGCCCAATGTGGGACTGGAACTCACAACCCCAAGATTAAGAGTTGCATGGTCTACCAAGATTAAGATTAACGTCTGCCTTCGGCTCAGGGTGTAATCCCGGCGTTCTGGGATCGAGCCCCACATCAGGCTCCTCTGCTGGGAGCCTGCTTCTTCCTCTCCCACTCCCCCTGCCTGTGTTCCCTGTCTCGCTGGCTGTCTCTATCTCTGTCAAATAAATAAAATAAAATCTTCAAAAAAAAAAAAAAAAGAGTTGCATGGTCTACCAATTGAGCCAGCGAGGCACCCCAAGAGACTAAATATTCTTTTTTTTTTTTTGAAGATTTCTGTATTTATTTTAGAGAAAGAGAGTGTGCATGGGGAGGGGCAGACGGATAGGGAGAGAGAGAATCTCAAGCAGACTCCCTGCTGAGCGAGGAACCCAATGACCCTGGGCTCCATCCCAGGACCCTGAGATCCTGACCTGAGCCGGAATCAAGAGTCAGATGCTCAACTGACTGAGCCACCCAGGCACCCTGAAACTAAATATTCTTGATTTGACCTGATCATTCTGGAAAGGAATAAGCCTAGTGTATAACTCTCTCCAAATATGGTCCGAGGAACCTGCCTGAGGATCAGCTGAGGGAATTCATGGAACATTCGGAGCTCTGCACACCGTCCCCGCCTCACCAAATCGGTATTTCTAGGGGTGAGGGCCAAAGCCTCTCAGGTGGTTTTTATAGTCACAACCACCTTATGAAAAAAAGGTGAAAATCTCTTTTTAGTACACGTGTATTTTGCCGCCATAGAATTCTATTCCTGCACTTAGATTCCCACGGGGAAACCCCATTCACTTTTTAGACTTCAGTTTCCTTTTTTATAAACGGCACTAATACATAGCATAATTAAAAGGGGACTTTTAATTCCTGTCCTTCTTACCCCAAAGACCAAATATGAAAATATTTTGAAAACTAAAAATACACACTCCTATCATTACTGTCATCTCACAGATGAAGGATCTGCAGTTTGAGATGCCTGGCGAACATTTTTTTCTGGCCAAATGCTCACCAGACTTCTTAATTTGGCTGTTTTTATTTTTATTCAAAAGAAGGAGGATGTTTCCATACACGATGAGCCAGCTAGCCCGAAGCATAAAGGAGATGGTTCTGAGTTTGCAAAGAAAGACAGAGACCTCTCAAGTCCTTAGCACATCAATCCAGAACTGCATAAATCACATCTAGAGCTGCTGCCGAAGGTGGGGGCAGCCCCTGATTCTGCTCCCCAAAGCCTATCATGTTAACCACACCCAGGAAGCAGCTTAAGCCCAGCTTTCTCAAACCAAAGCCATGTCCACTCTGTCTGCTTGCCTGCCGAGATTTTTTTTTTCTTTTTCTTTTACTGGCAAATAAATAACCTGTCTGTAGAACAAGCCAACCTGATGCATTTTTTTTTAAGATTTTATTTATTTATTCGACAGAGATAGAGACAGCCAGCGAGAGAGGGAACACAAGCAGGGGGAGTGGGAGAGGAAGAAGCAGGCTCATAGCGGAGGAGCCTGATGTGGGGCTCGATCCCAGAACGCCGGGATCACGCCCGGAGCCGAAGGCAGACGCTTAACTGCTGGGCCACCCAGGCGCCCCCTGATGCATTTTTTGATAGTTCTTTCCTAATATTCTAATCTCTCAGGCCCCAGACATGAGTCCTCACTAGAGGTGGAAAGGCTTTGTCTCAAGTTTAATTGATATATAAGAACCCTCCATTATCTGCCTTCCGTGATCCATCTGAGACTCGAGTCTAAGAAAGGAGGCTGTCTCCTTCACAAGCCGCATTCCTTGACATTCTCTGAAGTTTACACAGAGGCCGCCGGAGCTGGGGTGATGCTTGAGGTGGGCCTGCTCGTGGCTGCCTGCGCGGTCAGTCACCTGAGATCTCTGTAGGGCTTTTCTCTGGCATAATCCTCTAGGTGTCTGTCCAATTTTTTATTTTTTATTTTTTACTTTGAATAGATCTGTTTTCCAGGCCTGGGGGAAAGAACCACAGGTGACAGGACCGTGGAAAGTCCTTACCGACCAGGGTAGGAATGAGGAAAGACTGGGGGAGAGGGAAGGGAAAGGGAAGAGGGAGAGAAGGGGACCCAAGGCTTAGCCTCTTTGGAGGAGGAAGTGATTGCCTGGGGCTAAAAAGTGGCCTCACCTGCCTTCTGCTCAACAGCTCCCTCACTGATTTCATTCGTTTGTTCACAGGCACGGGCTGGGGGGTGGGGGCGGGGGTGGGGGTGTGCTCTGTGCCCTCCTTAGTACAAGTTACTTAGCACACTACCACAGCCTGGGGTTGTAGCCATAGTGTTTACAAGCTGGGGGAGTTTTCCTTCGGCTTTGTTTGGGAGAACAAAGGGCCAGGAGCCAAATCACGCTAAAGCAACAGGGGAAGAAAATCCAGTTCCACCTGGCTCCTCCTCGAACAGGCTCCCACCCCTTTGGGGGCAGGTGGGGGCAGTCAGAGCCCCTAACCACGGATTTGGAAAGGAAAACCCTGGAGTCATTTGATCCAGGCTTTCAGAGCTGCATTTCACCAGGAACTAGAAGGTGCCTTCCAGGAGTTAACCCTTTCGTTCACGAGTACGGGATGGAAACCGGTCAAGGTACTGAGAGGGTAGGTTGTATGAACTTGGAAACAAGGATGTGATGGATGTGATGATGATAATGGTTTCTGGCTTTCATTCATTCAGCCTCCTCCATGGGAGGCACTGTGCTTCGTGCTTGACTTGTATGAGTTCCGTGCCTCCTCACAGCAGCGTGAGGTGGGTACGGTTATTATCCCCATTTTACAGATAAGGAAACTGAGGGTCAGAAAAGTTAAGAATCTTCTTCAGAGCCATCCCCTAGGTGGTATAGCTGGACCAGTACGGGTTTATCTCCTTTCTCCATTCCTTTCAAACACAGGAATTATAAGATGTGCTCACTTCTATTCAAAACATTCCATGTAGCTCGTACTTGATGTTCTTCTGTGCCAGATTATCTGGTAGTTTTCTGTGTCTGGCCTGATTAGACTATCTTGGTCCCAGAAGTCCTCTAGTTTCCTGTGCTAACTAGTGAAGGGGGCACAAAGGAAATGTGAGCTTGAGGATTCTTTTGGCCAGTGTCTTGAGGCCACCCAAGGACCAACTAGCTTTTTATTCCTGAAAGCCCAAGCACTCAAGATTCCAATGGGGTAAGCACGGGCAATGAGTGACATGGATGAAAGAACAGATAAGGACAAACAGAAGAAACACAAAGGAAACTCATGAGAGTTCAGGAGACAGCAAAGGTTGTCCCGATTACCAGAACTACATCTTTTCAAATTCTTCAGTGGTGACCAAGTTCTGCTCTTTAAGAGACGCAGGAAGAGCAACCCAAAGGTCTTCAGAGCCACATCTGGTGAACCAGGCTAGGGACAGAGGTCAGAGATGCCTTCATACAGTAAACAAAACAAAACCAAACCAAACCCATGACAACTGATGAGTTTTTAGGGAATTGTGGAACATGGCACAATTCTGGAATGAATGTCTTACTTCCTTTGAAAGAACACAGTGTCTACCTAGATATTTCTATATGGGTCTCTGTTAAAAAATCAAATGTCAAGACTTCCATATTCCATCCTCTTTGAGGTAGAACACTATGTTTGCCTCCCAAGCACCCACCTGTGTACCTGGAGTTGAGCAGACACTCACTACAGGTGTGTGGTTGAAATGATGAGCACAACACTTACATCTGACAGTGATTGAGCTTTGGGAGATAACAGAGGAGTCCTGGAGGACATAGGAGTACCAGTGGGCAGGCAGCAATGGCCACACCACTGATCAGGCTGGTAGAGAAGGATAAAATGGATGGTCTCACTTGGAAAGCCTAACAATGTAGGAAGAAGAGTCAAGTAGGAACTGTAAACCTGGAGAAGGAAGCCAGATTGTGAACCAGAAGTCAAAACAGAGACAAGGCCAGGGTTGGTGCTTAAATATCAAGGAAAGGGGGCGCCTGGGTGGCACAGCGGTTTAAGCGTCTGCCTTTGGCTCAGGGCGTGATCCCGGCGTTCTGGGATCGAGCCCCACGTCAGGTTCCTCCGCTATGAGCCTGCTTCTTCCTCTCCCACTCCCCCTGCTTGTGTTCCCTCTCTCGCTGGCTGTCTCTATCTCTGTCGAATAAATAAATAAAATCTTTAAAAAAAAAAATATCAAGGAAGGATCCAGGCGTTGCAGCGTATTGGGAAGAGTCCAGGCTTTGGAGCTAGGCAAACTGAGGTTGAAATCCTGCTTCCACTACTTAATGGCCTGAGCTTTGGTTGAGTTATTCCTATCTGCAAAGAAAGAGTAAGAAAGCCAATCTTGTGCTGATTATTGCTGTATAACTAAGTATCTCAATAATGCAGTAACTTAAAACAACAGCCACGTTATAATACCACGCCATTCTAGGCAGGACGTGGCTTGGCGATTCTTCTGTTCCAGGCGGCATCAGTTGAGGACACTTGGTGGTATACAACTGGCTGGTAGTCTGCTCTGGGGGTTCTTAATGACATCATCACATGTCTGGGGCCTTTGCAAGCACGACTGGCAGTCTGGCCTCTGCTGGGACTGTCACACAAAGCCCCTGCACCAGGACTTTCAGCACGGTGGTCGTAGGGTAATTGAACTTCTTATATGGCTCCAGTGAACAGAGAGAAAGCTGCACAACTTTTTAAGACCAAACTTTTCACTGTGATCTGTCGGTTCAAATACTCATAACTCTACCCAGATCCAAGAAAGAGAGAGAGAGAATATTAATGAATCATTGTATTTAAGAGAAAAATCAGATCATTATTATTTATTCATACAACTTCACAAATTATTGTTGAGCTCAGTGATATGAAACTTTATATGTTAAATATGAGCAAACATATCAGTTATGAAAGCACAACCCCATCTTTTGTTGGAAAAAACATTAAAGAATTTGTAGCCGTGTTGTAAAATCCATACAGTACTTTAGGGTAAAGATTAAACAGAACACATGTAGCGCAATATCTGACACACAGTAGGTGCTTATAATATTAGTGTGTCTTCCTCATCTTCTGCTCTCAGAAAGAGGAAAAAATCTAAGTATATGATCTGGATTTCACAACAAGAGGAGCTGTATCAGTTTAGGATGTTTTAGTCAAAGCAATAGAAAATTTACATAAAGTGCCTTAAATAAGATCTTTTATTACCTTATATGACAAACCAATTAGAGTTAGAATGACTCCAGGGTTGATAATTTAGTTGCTCAATGATATCTTCAATGAAGCAGGTCATTTCTAAGTTTTCATTTTATTATCCTCAGCCTGCGAACTCATCCTCTTACATGAGATTCCCTCATAATCTCAAGATGGCAGCCACGGTTCTGGGAGTCTTATGAAAATGAGAGCATCCTCCAAGCTCTGTTTTCCTTCTCATGAGCAAGGGAAACTTTTGGAGAGGCTCCCCAGCAGACTTTCCCTCACATCTCATTGGTTCAAGTCCAGACCATTCATTTGGCAAGAAGGATGAGACCACCATGATTTGCTTAGGTCAATCAATCTACAAAGTCCTGGGGTTAGGAAAGTCCAACCTTCCTGACAAGCTGTAATCACTTGGGTAAGGTGAACAAAGGCAGGTTGTTCTTATCCAGAAAGAGGAGAGAATGCATTGTGCAGATAGCCAAAAGTGCCTTCTACCACTCACCCCATGGTTTATTCATCTTACCCTTTGTTCTGTACATGGTTCACCATACGAGAGGGTACTTGTCATGGCTCAGAGCTTGACCATATTCTTGGAGGATGTTGGAGGTCATTCTCTTAGCTATCAGTGACAGGAGACAGAATGGGAGGGAAAAGGATGCAAAGATATGAGGAGAAATCCAGATCCAAAGTATCTGAGACACTGGATCAGAATGAAGCCAATAGAATAAAAAGCTTAAAAAGGCAAGGAACTAGATTTTAGTGTGATCATCACTGTTAGCCATCTTTTAATTACTCTGGGTTAGGCCAAAACTAGGATTAGTATGCAGGTAGAAATTATCTCCACCTTTATAGAAGAGAAATATTGAAGAACAGGAAGGCTGACTTTTCTGGCCCCATTTTCTACCTTGGAATGGAACCTGAAATCTATGGATGGCAGCTATTGGAAGTCTCTTGGGAGCTTCTGAGCTTGAATGATAGGGATCATTTTGCTGGTCCATTTACCTGGTTCCCCATTGCTTCTAGAATAAAGACCAAAATCCCTAACTCAGTCTTTGAGGCCTTCTGTATTCTAGACAGGGCCCCAGAGTACAATCGTATAGATGTGCCATGAACAAAAGTGCTTGGCTGAGAGGTAAGTGTGGGCTGAAATCCAGCCCTCACTCCAGTTGCCAAGCCATGTGCCCCTAGGTCTTTGTGGGCTCTTGTAGTGTCACTGGGCTTCTAGCAAGTTCTGGACCTAGCCCTTGCTTCCTTTTCCGTTCTCAGCTCACAGAGTAGTACTCCAAGTTGTTTGTGCTCTTTTCCACTGACTTTCTCATAGTTCCCCATACATACTGTTATCCACAGCAACAGAACAAACCACCCTGATACTTAGTGGCTTAAAGCAATGACAATGTTTATTTTGCTCACAAATATGCAATTTTTGGCAGGGCCTGGTGGGGACAATTCATCTCTGTTCCACTTGACATCAGCTTCAGAGGTCCAAATCATCTGAAGGCTCATTTACTCACATGTTTAGAGGTTGATGGCCTTTGCCAGCTGGGTCATCAGCTGGGACTTTCCATGTGGCTAGGCCCCAAGGGAGCCAGGTGGAAGATGTTTAGATTTAATCTTGAAAGTCATATGGCCTCATCTCTGCTGTAGTCACAGGCCCATCAAAATTTAAGAAGAAACATAGACCCCCCCCCCACATCTTCATGGATGAGTATCAGGATGACAATGTAAGAAGAGCTGTGGGATACCCCATAGTGATGCAGTGATCATTAACAAATACAATCTGACACACACACATTTTCCTCAGGCCACAGGGCCTTTGCACATTCTGTTTCCTCTGCCTACAACATCCCTTCTTCCCCTCATTAATGCCTACTCATCCCTTATATCCCAGATGAGTCATCATTTTTTCAGGGAAGACTTCCCAAACTCCCTGACCAGGTCCGTTCCCCCTAGTTTATGGTTTCTGATTCTTGTCCCAGTTATATTCTACATATGTGCCTATAAAAATATATGTGTATAATTGTGTGCATATATATACATAAACGTATTTATACACACAGTGCATACATACATAGATGTGTATGTGGACGGACACACACATACACACCAACGTCTGTCTCTCAGTTAGATGGTAAGCCCCCCATAAAGGGGAACTGCAGAGTTTGGTTCTGTTCATCACGCTAGCGTCAGTGGCTAGTACTGGGACTGGGATACAGCAGATGCTCATACATTTATTAAATGAAAAAAATGCACAGATGCCAAAGGCTGAATTTTGGAGTCCCTTGTGCTGGGCTATGATTTGCTGATGGCTGTGTTACCCCTGGGGCAGAACTATTAAATCTAGGTAAGAAGAGAGACACAGAGAAAGATGTTTCTGAGTTTGATGCTGGAGTAGCAGTTGAGCTCAGTTGGGGAAGGTGTTAGTGTTCATCTCTATAGAATGAATCCCTTCAGCCTGGCTCCCCCAGTCCTGCTAACAGATGCTAACGAGTTCATTTCAGTTGTCTCTACAGACAGCTCAGGTAGTTCTAGCTTTCCAAAAGAAATTAGGGGAGACTTGGAATTCTGGGCCAAATACAGAACTAATGAATAGTTTCCAGGTGGGAGCCAGCTCCACCTTCAACTTCCCTGTCAGTTCGAGGCAGGGGAGACCTCCAACCTGTTCTGACTTTGCACCAGGATTCACAAAACATGCTCTGCTAGGACGCACATAGCTTCCTTCACCAGGCAAAGGCTTTCTGGTTCAGGAAGCATAAACCTTAATTATGGAGGAGGGGAAATGGGGCAGAGCCTGCAATGGGGTGGGAAGGGTTTCCAGGAGGGGCATGGAGAAAGACGAAAGTTTTGTAACCAGTTTTGATGTGAAATTAATACTCCCTAACACATTTGCCCACAGCATGCAGATTTACAAATCTCTCTGCAAGAGGTAACCAAACACAACCAACATGGAGCAGAGCAGAAACCAGGGTCCTCCCACCCCTGTTCCAGGGGGGAGCCCACAAGCCCAGGCCTCCCAAAGAACATGCTCCTGCTGTCATTCATGCTTGGACACCGACTTCTGAAGGCCTGAGAGCAAGGTGGGCCTTGCGCCATCTGTCCCACACAAAATCTATGCCCCCGGAAGGGGGAGTGGTTAAAAAAAAATGAAGTAATGAGGTGCCTGGCTGGCTCAGTTGGTAGAACTTGCAATTCTTGATCTCAGGGTTGTGAGTTCAAGCCCACACTGGGTATAGAGATTACTTTAAAATATAGGAACTAATACCTGAGGTTCTGAGCAGCAGTTCTTCAACTTCTTTCATGTCGTGGTCCCTTCTGGCCATCTGGTAAAACGTATGAACACCTTCTCAGAGTCTATATATATATATTTTTAAATGCATTAAGTAAAATACATACAGCAGATTGCAGACTTCCACTGCTGACCAATATTAAAATAAGGATCAGATTTAACTTTTTTGCCTGAAATAACTAAAAAGTTAGACACAGTATATGAAACCGTAGTTTTTGAAACACTGAGTATCAGGCAACAGTATCAGTGACCCTGAGGTATAGGAAACAAAGTAGGCGAGCACTGTGACCGCCCGGAGAGTTTCCAAACTGTGTACAAGGACAGGTAGCTGGTGGTCTCCCCGAGTCGAGGAGAAGAAGCTGGGAGAAAGGGGAGGCCAAAGTGGCTAGTATTTACAATGCGGAATATCCAAGAGAGTGCTGCACAAAGAGAACACTCGAGAGATCTGGAGAGGGTTTCCACTGAGTCTGCAACCGAGTACTATCAGCACACTTGTGTGAGGACACGGCGCAAGACAAGAAAAGAACCACCTGGGGGGCACTTGGGGGGCACCTGGGTGGCTCAATCATTAAGCGTCTGCCTTCGGCTCAGGGCGTGATCCCGGCGTTATGGGATTGAGCCCCACATCAGGCTCCTCTGCTGGGAGCCTGCTTCTTCCTCTCCCACTCCCCCTGCTTGTGTTCCCTCTCTCCCTAGCTGTCTTCTGTCTCTGTCAAATAAATAAATAAAATCTTAAAAAAAAAAAAAAGTAAAATTCGCAATGTTTAGTGTGTGGTAAAAAGTTCCCAGGATGCAAAGAAGCAGGAAAATAAAACCCATATGCATGTGAAGATCAATCCATCAAAACTGATTCAGAAACGATAGCGTACTGATGATAGGGGCACGTAGGTGGCTCAGCTGGTTAAGCATCTGACTCATGATCTCAGCTCAGGTCTTGATCTCAGGGTCATGACTTCAAGCCCTACACTGGGCTCCACGCTGGGCATGGAGCTCACTAAATCCATACGTAAATACATAAATAAAAGTATATGAAGCATCATTGAGCTATGAGACAACCTCAAATAGCCCCCATGTGACTGGGGTCCTCAAAGAATAAATGATTTGAAGAAATAATGATCAAAACCTTTTTAAATTTGATTTTAAAAATATCAACCCAAAGACCTAAGAAGTTCAACAAACCCCCAGCACAAGAAACCTGAGTAAATTTACACTACCAAGATGTATCTTAACAAAATTGTTTAAAACCAGTGATAAAAATTTTAAAGTAGCCAGACATAGAAGACATACTATACACATAGGAACAAAGGTAAGGATGACAGTAGAATCTTGTGGAAAACAACCAAACTAGAAGACAGTGGACTGTCTCAAAGAAAATTGTAGAATCTTTAAAGAACTGAAACAAAGCATTAAACAATCCCCTACTGGCAACTTTGAAATTTATACTCAGCAAAAGTATCTTTCAAAACCAAAAGTAAAACAAAGACTCTTCTTAGACATACAAAATTTGGAAGAATTTATTACCAGGATACCTATAGCATAAGAAATGTTAAAGGAAGCCCTTCAGGAAGAAGAAAAATTACCCATTGGAAATCCAGATCTGCACAAAAGAATAAAGAGTACCAGAAATGTTAACAGCATGGGTAATATAAGATGTTTTTTCTTTATTATTTAAATATCTTTAAAAGATATTTGTTTAAAGCAAAAGTACTCACAGTGTATTGTGGTGTTTGTAATATACGTGGTGGTAAAATATATGAATAATAACACAAAGGCTGGATGAAGAAAAATGGAAGTATATTATTATGAGGTTCTTACACCATTATGTAAAGAAAACTAATATCACTTGAAGGAAGACTGTGATATATTAAAGATATATATGCTATAAATCCTAAGGCAAGGGTACCTGGGTGGCTCAGTCAGTTAAGCGACTGACTCTTATTTCAGCTCAGGTCATGACCTCAGGGTGGTGAGACTGAGCCAGTGGGAAGTCTGCTTGAGATTCTCTCTCTCCCTCTGCCCCTCCCCCTGCTTGCATGCTCTCTCTCTCTCTTAAATTAATAAATAAGTCTTTAAAAAAATTTAAAAATAAAAAACCTAAGGCAACAATCAAAATAATATAACAAAGTTACAGTTAATAAGTTAACACAGATGATCAAATGTCCTTTTAATCCAAATGAAAGTGAAAAAGAGAAAAAGGGAACAAAGAACAGATGTAATATAGAAAACAAATAGCAAGATGGTAGATTTAAATCCAACCATAACAATACCTACATTAAACATAAATGGTCTAAAGACTCCAATCAAAAGGCAAAGATTGTCAGGTTGCATAAAAAAGCAAGGCTTATCTATATGATGCCTATAAGATATGACTCTAAGTATAAAGACACAATAGCTTAAAAGCAAAATAATTGAAAAAGATATACAGTGCTAACATGAATCAAAAACATGAATCTCAGGGCACCTGTGTGGCTCAGTTGGTTAAGTGTTTACCTTTGGCTCAGGTCATGATCCCAGGGTCCTAGGATCTAGCCCTGAGTAGGCCTCCCTGCTGAGCAGGGAGCCTGCTTCTCCCTCTCCCTTTACCCCTCACCCCCCACTCATGCTCTCTCTCAAATAAATAAATAAAATCTTAAAAAAAAAAAAAAAAGAGTAGCTAAGTTAGCATCAGAGTAGATTTAGAAGCAAAGAATATTACCAGAAATAAAGAGAATAATTTTATAACTATATTTCTGTATATTAACAAAGAGCATCTAGAAATTGAAATGTAAAAATAACATTTACAATAGCATAAATATGTAGTTTCTGGACTAGCATCGAATATGAAAAACTTAGGGATAAATCTGACAAAAGATGTACACTAAAAATGACAACATTTGTTAAATTAGAGAAGTTCTAACCTGTCATTCCTGAGGTACGAGTTGCACATAGTGACTTCCTTCCAAAGTATACAGTATAGGGGCACCTGAACCTGGCTGGCTCAGTGGAAGAGCATATGACTCTTGATCTTGGGATCATGAGTTCGAGCCCCACATTGGGGGTAGGGTTTACTTAAAAAAAAATGCTAACAACATTTTAAACAAAAACAAAAGCAAAATGTATGGTATGGGAAAATGGAAAAAAAGAGACACTGGGCAGTGAAGAAACCTGACAAATCCATCTCAGCCAGAAAGTCAAGGCCAACATCAGCAGTCACAAATCATGTTGACATGCGTACATTTGATATGATATCATAAAAATGGCACTTTACCTCTATGGTTTTCCTTCTGATAACCCACTTCTCCAGTCTTGTGAGAAAAACATCAGAAAAATTCCATCGGTGGGGTATCCTCCAAAATACTTGGCCAATACCTCTCGAAAGCACAGAACATTGGAGAAACCATCATACCCAAGAGGAATCTAAGGAGACATGACAACGAAGTATAATGTGATATCCCGGATCAGAAAAAGGATATTAGGTAAAAACTAAGGATATCTAAATAAACTACAGACTTTAGCTAAGAATGTAATGTTAATATTGGTTCAGTAATTGTAACAAATGTCTCATACTAATGTAAGATATTAACAACAGAGGAAACTGGGCACAAAGTATATGGGGATCTCTGTACTAACGTCTCAATTCTCTTATACATCTAAGATACTCGAAAAATTAAAGTTTATTCTTTAAAAATGAAGGAAGGTCTAAATAAATGGAGAAATTGACTATGTTAATGGGTGAGAAGACTCCATTTTGTTAAGATGTCAGTTGTCCCCAAACTGATCTGTATCAGGGATAGGCCAAATCCAGCCCACCACCTGTTTTTATAAATAGCGTTTTACTGGAACGCAGCCACACTCCTACGTTTCTGTGTTGGCTATGGCTGCTTTCATGCTACAATGGCAGAGTTGAATAGTTGCAACAGAGACTGTACGGTCTAAAATATTTACTATTTGGCTCTCTACAGAAAAAGTTTGTTGATCCCTTGATCCAGTGCAATCCCTCTTAAAATCCCAGGAGGCTGTTTTATAGAAATCAACAGGCTGCTTTTAAAATTCATATGAAAATGCAAGAGACTATGAAGAGCCAAATCAACTTTTTCAAAAAAGAACAAAGTTAGAGGAGTAACACTATCCGACATCGAGATTCATTATAAAGCTACAGTAATCAAGACAATATGGTATTGTGTAAAGACAGATAAATAGGTCAGTGAAAGGGAATAGAGGGTTCAGAAATAGACTCATACATATATAATCAACCATTTTCCACAAAAATGCAAAAGCAATTCAGTGGGAAAAGCATAATATTTTCAGTAAATGGTGTCAGAGCAATTGGACATCCGTAGGAAAAAAAAAATAAAAGAACTTAGATCTATACCTTGCTTGCACTGTATAAAAAACATTAACACAAAATGGGTCACAGACCTACATATTAAACCTAGAACTATAGAACTTCTAGAAGAAAGCACAGGAAAAAAATCTTTGTGACCCCTGGTTGGGCAAAGATGACTTAGATCTGACTCCGAAAAGATAATCCACATAAGCATAAAAATTGATAAACTGGGACCTTATCAAATTAAGAACTTCTTCTCTTCTGAAAACATTGTCAAAAGGATGAAAGGACAGACCAAACATGGGAGAAAAACATTTTCCAATCAATATCTGATAAAAGGCTTGTATCCAGAATATATCAAAACTCTCAAAACTCCATAATAAAACAATCTGATGGAAAACAAGCAAAACATCAGCACAGATTCGTCACCAAAGAGATAAAGATTGTAAATAAGCATAGGAGAAGCAGCTCACCACACCGCAGTGAGACACCACCTCACATCTATTAGAATCCCTAAAATTAAAAAGACTGACCACACCAAGTGTTGCTGAGGCTGTGGGGCAACGGGAGTATTCGTGCACCAGTGGTGGGATACCAATACTCCGGAAAGAAGTCCGGCAGTTTCTTATGAAGTTGAGGGCAGACTTCCTATTTGCCCCAGCCGTTCCACCCCTAGGTCATTACCTGAGAGAAAGGAGAGCCTATAGCCACACAGAGATTGTACACCAATGTTCAGACAGGGCAGCTTCATTTGTAATCACCAGGAACTGGAAACCACACAAAGACCCATCAGCACTGAAGGGATAAACAATTAATGTTTAACTGCACAGTGTAACACCGTTCAGAACAGAACAAAACAAAACAGGAACAAACCAGTGATACACAAAGCAGTTTAGATGAATCGTGACATAATTACGCTAAATAAAAGAAGCCTAATTTTAAAATAAGAGTACATTCTGTGTACCTCTACTTACATAAATTTCTAGAAAAGGCAAGCTAGATTTTCCTGGGGCTTGGCATCTGAGAAGGGGCAGGAGGGAGGAATTCCAAATGAACACGAAGAAACCATAGTAGGTGATGGACAAGTTCACTCTCTTCATTGTGGTAATGATTTCACAAGCGTAGACTTATGCCAAAATTGATCAGTTGTACACTTGAAATATAGGTAACTTATTATATGCTCAATTGTACCTCAATAAAGATGTTAAAAGTAAAAAACAAATTAAAAATACACATAGGATTACAAAAGAGCCCAATTATATTGAAATACAGCTATCAAAATATTTTTTAAAAACAAATTTGTAATATAATTACTTAAGTGTTTATTAAGGCAAGTCTAAGAACTATTGTGATTTAGAATTAATGATGAATATAAATGATATTTTGTGGTTTCCATAACCATCATAATGTGACATGAGAATATCTGTGATTTCCAGTAGTGTTAAAGTCACGGTGGCCCACACTAAGGAAGCGAAGCCAAGAAATGCAGAGAGAAACCGGGTCTTGTTCACATCAGCATCACTGGAGCAGGTATGCTGGAAGAGCTGAAGTTTTGTTTTTAAGCCTTGTCCTTTTGTCGTTGTCTAGTTTGGGCTTGGGGATTAAGGCCAGCCTCATAAAGTGGATTAAGTGGTTTCTCTTATGAAAGTTTGTTTACATAATGTGGGAAGAACATTTAGGCCTAGCAGTTGTTTGCAGAATTATAGATTTTTGGTTTTATAAATTATATTTTACTATTATTCCCATATTATAAGTAATATGTGCTGTGGTAACCCATGAAATAATTAGGAATGTTTAAATGTAAAGTTAATAATTTTTTTTAAAAAAAGCTCACAGTTATTGCACTACTGCTACAGTTTGCTGCCCACATTGATAATAGAAGGAAATGCTAAATTTCAGCGAGAGCTCAGTAAAAATAAAGATGCAATGTTTTGCCTCGAAGTTCACAAACCCCAGGATTATGTGCACATCAGGAACCCCTGGAAAGCCTTTGGGATAGACCTGGGGTAAGGGCTCAGTTCAGTGGGCAGAGCTGTTTCTCAAAAATGGCATTCATCAGTTTTCTCTTCCTTCTTTCAGTAAGGTTGACGGCTTCAGGGAAGAATAATAATAATAGCCTGAGCCATAAGCACGCTTCTTCAGGAGGATACATGGGATTTGCCCACTCCACCCCCTTGACTTACTCTCCAGAATAGATCTTCAGCCTTTGGTTTTCTCCTAACAGCCATTCCTATGTCAAAGAGGAAACATTTCCTTAATAAAGGCCACCCCCAGCTGCTTCCAGAGAAAGCAAGCTTGAGTCCACAGTGAGGGCACTTTATCTTGAGGAAATTAAGTAGAGCAGAGTTAAATAGAGCCTGGAGTTGCCAGGGGCCCCTTGGCTTAGGTATGGAGAGAACAGTCCCCTTTGGTTCCAGCACCTTCTATGAGCCATGATCATAGGACTCAGCCCTCCTGAGTCCTTTGTCTCTGAAGGGGTCAGGTCTTTCCTGTTGAGTTCCCAGTGGGAGCTGCTAGCTTTGGAGTGT
The DNA here is from genome assembly GCF_017311325.1 of Ursus maritimus. Taxonomy (NCBI): domain Eukaryota; kingdom Metazoa; phylum Chordata; class Mammalia; order Carnivora; family Ursidae; genus Ursus; species Ursus maritimus. The sequence goes on along the minus strand of NW_024426885.1, from coordinate 17,387,552 downwards.
AGAGCACAGTTAACTCAGTCTTCCCCCCCGTGCTGCTCATAGGAGCCCTAATTCCCTTTAAATGCCTGTATTTGGCCTGCAACAGGGATTGGACTATTTCCCTGATTCGTTCATGGTCAGGCCACCCTGGAGGCCCGCCTCCCACTAGTCTGTGATCTTCCTCCAGGCTTCCTCTGTTTGCTCCGAGAATATTCTTTGGTCTTACACCCCTCAGCTGCCCTCCTTACAAGGTCCAGTAAAGGTTCCTTTCTGCCTCTGGCCTGGTCATCACAGAAGCTTACCTTGCTGTCCCACCTTCAAATTAAAAACACACACCAATGTTGTCAAAGATTCTTGGTACATGTTCATGTTTATTTATTTATTTATTTTTAAATCTTTATTCAACTTTTAAACATCACCAATAGGCACTAACAAACTTTTTTTTTTTAAGTAATCTCTACCCCTCAACATGAGGCTCGAACTCACAAGCCCAAGATCAAGAATCATTTGATTTACTGAATGACCCAGCCAAGTGCCCCTGTTTTCATGTTTAAAGTGTTCTCAGGAAAATCTCTCTCAGTCTTTCCTTACTTTTTAAAAATACATCAGGAGTTAAGGACCCACATTTGCATTTCAATTCTGTGGCTTTGACCCCCTACTCTTGTGATCCTCCCTCTATTTAGGAAAGGGCTATCCGCCACCCAGGTCGAGCTCCTTAGAGTAAGGGAGTCCTAGGTAGGAAAGCATCATCTGAATATCTCAGGGTCTTCACTGGAGGGATTGGGAAGTGGCTGGTACAGGAAAGTGGAGGGAAAATATATCAGGAAAATGGAAGAGTAAGCCCCCTTCTCCCACACTGTCTAGACTCCATCTCTTGGAGAAGTTGTGTTCAGCTTATCTGGGACAAGAGCCATCAATGTTGGAGGTGAATTTTCGAGGCTGGGGCTCCCTGGGGAGGGTGGGGTGTTCTAATTTGAGGTGGCCAGGGGCTAGAAAGAACCAGATAAGGAGCCCTAATCCCCAAAGAGAGTCCTAATATACAAGGAGCCTAAGATACAAGGGTAGGGGGTTGGGCTTGTTCATGTTCCCAAAAGTCTCCAAAGAACAGATGCTGGAATTGAGGTGGAGGTTGCTATTCCTTTACTGACCACCTTCCCCAGCCTAAGAATTGGTAGCTGGGTATTCGTTATGTGATTGATGATTGACGGGAAGAATTAGTGAGGCCAGCAAAGCAGAATAGTTAGGATACAATAAGGAATCACAAGTCATTCATATTTATCATTTCTCCTGTTACTGACATTTTAGCTGCTCCGAGCATTTTTGAGCCAAACCAAGTGACTGGACAACAGATCTTTGCCACTACTGACTTGGCTGGAATGTAGGCTCTTACTTGGCACGGGGACCTACAACTCGCAAATGATCCAGGTTTCAGGCTCTCTCTTTGAATCCTCAGTTGGCAAAGGAATAACACTTGCCAGCATGCTCTCCATCTTCCTGCCCAAACTCTGGAGGACAGGCATCAAGCTCCAGGCTTAGAAGCAAATCTGAGTGGACTTTGCCCCTAAGGGGGAACTATGGAGACATGGCGGGTGGAGGCAGGAGACCTAGGTGGATCTGGACAGACCACATGCTAGACTAGGGGCTCTGAGAAAATTAACACCATGTTGAGTTCAAGTTTTAAATTTTTAGTATTAAGCACAATGTCTTGGCACATGACACTATATTTAGTAATTCTTTATTGGATTGAAAGGAACTATCTAATAATGATATTAGCAAATATGAACATGGATTCTGTAGGATTATGAAGCTGGGAAATAATTTTTAAATTAATTGGATTGTAATAGGATAGACAAAGAAATAGGTCCAGTAACTCTAAATGTGAATAATAAAATGAAAATGCTTCTAGAAGGTAACATAGGAGGATATCTTTATGACTTTGGGAGAGGTCAAGATTTCTTAAACAGCACACACACAAAACTAATACCCATATAAGTTAAAAGCTTCTGTTCATCCAAATGTACCATTATGAGAGTGAAAAACCAGCCACAGACAAGAAGAAAATATTTATCAAACTTATGTCTGACAAAAGCCTTATATCTACAATATGTAAAGAATTCTTACAAATCAATAAGAAAAGACATACCATTTTTTAAAAAATGGGCAATGATCTTAAATAAGCATTTTACTAAAGAAGACATCTAAATCAGTAAGCATGTGAAAAGGTGTTCACAATCATGAGTTATTAGGAAAATGCAAATTAAAACCATAAAAGGGAGGAAACTGACAAAATTGGTGATACAAAGGGATCTCTCTGTGCATTCTTGAATACATTGGTTCAACAACTTTGGAGACATTTAGTTCTGCCTATTAAAGCTGAACATGGGGCGCCTGGGTGGCTCAGCCGTTAAGCGTCTGCCTTTGGCTCAGGACGTGATCCCAGAGTCCTGGGATCGAGCCCCACATCGGACTCCTCTGCTGGGAGCCTGCTCCTTCATCTCCCATTCCCCCTGCTTGTGTTCCCTCTCTTGCTGGCTGTCTCTCTCCGTCAAATAAATAAATAAAATCTTTTACCTTCCTCTAAAAAAAAAAAAAAAAGCTGAACATATGCATACCCTGATGTTACAGAAATGTTACCCCTAGGTGTATACCCAATAGAGAGGCATTTGTATATTAACAAAAAAAACATGAACAAGAAGATTTATAGTAGCCCTCTTTGCCTTGGCTGAAAACACCCTAAAAGTTCATATTTATTGTATATGTACATATTTACAATATACAAGTAATAAACTTATAGTGGTTACATATTATAAATTTATCTTCCACTGTAGATGAAATGCCTGGCTGGCTCAGTTGGTGGAGTATGTTAACTCTTAATCTCGGGGTTATAAGTTCGAGTCCATATTGGGTGTAGAGATTACTTAAAATCTTACAAAAAAACATTTGTTATATACGGTAAAATACTGTACAGTAATGAAAAAAAAAATGCCCCCACATTGTTGTTGTTTATGTGTGAGTGTCAGAGGGAGATCAAGGGTAAGCTTTATTTATACTCTCCAGTTCTTACAACTTTGCATAAAGTCCTCATCCCTACCTCAGAGATGGCAGAAACTTTAATAAGAGATCCACTCCCATAAACAATACAGTGAATTTAATGTCTCCCCGCTTGGGAGCGGAAGTTACACTGCACAATCTTGGAGACACCCCAAAGTTTGTCTGGCACTTCGGTACAGAAAAGTTTTGGTGGGGCGCCTGGGTTGCTCAATCAGTTAAGCGTCTTTGGCTCAGGTCATGATCCCGCGGTCCTGGGATCCAGCCCCACATCAGGCTCCCCGCTCAGCAGGGACTCTGCTTCTCCCTCTCCCTCCTCCTGCTGCTCCCTTTGCTTGTGCTCTCTCTCTAATAAACAAATAAAATCTTTAAAAAAAAAAGGAAAAGCTTTGGTCCCATCTCTTGCTGGCCTGGGATACTAAGAGGCACTTAAAGTTGGTTGCTCAACCCCTTTGGGCTGGGGTGAGGCAGAAGGTGGACAGGGAGGTGGTCTGGGACAGATGGACGGACCATGCGTGTGGACTCAAGTCCTTGTCGATAGAGGTAGTTGATCCTGGGTGGCTGCTGGGGCCGAGGGCAGCCTGAGGGCCCAGGCTGGGTGAATGCTGCCCTGGTGGGTTTCGTCTGCCCAGTGCACCAGCTCACTGTTCTGGAACCGTAGCTGGATCTCTCCTGAGCCCCCTCCATGGAGTCGCAGGCGTGGACGATGTTCCTCCCGACGCGGATTCTGATGTGCCCCGACGGTGCTGGGGCCAGCCTCAGCTGAGTGAGTGTGTCCTGTCATGGCCCTTGAGGAGCAGACCGCATTGGGGCCTTCCCAGACCACGGCGGCCCTGCGGCCGGAGCTCATGCAGCCAATGAGGGCCGGGTAGCCGGGCTTCCTCTGCAGGTCAGGGTGGTGCTGGGCGAGGCCTGTGGGGCCTGGACCATCTCCATCCCCGCCAGCTTGAAGCTCCTCCAAAGCGGTGGATCCCATCCCCCATGAGCCACCGCTGCACCCCCTCTGGCTTCCCTGCAACTAGGGTCCGCTCCCGCGTCCCGGAGGACCCTCTTGAGTTGGGGTGTGCGAGCAGGCTCCGGCCGTGACCTGCAGGCCGCTCAGCAGGCCCTGTGGCTCACCGCGCACCAAGAAGCCACTGTGTCCCTGGCCTGCGGGCTGTGGGCTGCGTGCAGAATGCTGCCGCTACATTGTTGAATCTCACGGCACCTGTTGAACAAAAGAAGCCAGAAAAGAGTGCATATGATTCCACTTCTATGCGGTACGAGAATAGGCCAAACTGATCTAGAATCATAAAAGACTAGAGGTTGCTTTTGAGGTTGGATTGCCAGATAAAATACAGCCCACCCTGTGGAATTTGAATTTCAGATTAAAAGCAAATAATTTTGTATTGCAAGTATGTCCTAGGCACTATTTTGTTTGCTAAATCTGGCAACCCTACTTGGAGGGCACGCGAGGATCGCTTCTGCGGCTTTGATAATATCTTATTATCCTAATCCAGGTGGTAGTTACAGGGGTGTGTCTAGTAGTAAGAATTCAGCAAGGCGAATGTTTATGATTTGTGTACTTTATGAATGTTACCCTTCAACAAAAAGTTTTAAAAGTTTTCCTAGAACGACACAGGAAAGGAGTCCTGGGTTCAAATCGTAGCTTTTTTGGCCTAGTTTTTCCAAGTCTCAGTTTCTACATCTGTAAAACAGAAATCATTTTAACCAGACCTATCCTCCTCACTGCACTTTGTGCAAGAGGAAGTGTGAGTGTGGAGCTGAGATACCTGGTTCCGGGCAACCCAGCTGGTGAGTGGCTCTGGCAGGCTACACCTGTCAGTCTACAGCCCACGTGGTTCACCCCCTCCCTGCCCTGCTTGCATATTGGGAAGTGCACCTAAAACTGTAAAAGGCTCTACAAACATCAGACTTGACTTATAATTCTCTCTCTCTCTTTTTTTTTAAAGATTTTATTTATTTGAGAGAGAGAGAGAGAACAAGAGGGGAAACGGTCAGAGGAAGAGGGAGAAGCAGACTCCCCTGCTGAGCAGGGAGCCCAACTTGGGGCTCAATCCCTGGATGGCAGGATCATGACCTGAGCCCAAGGCAGCTGCCCAACCAACTGGGCCACCCAGGCACACCTTGAGTTACAATTCCTTAGGGCAGGAAATTTTTTAAGATTTTTTTTTTTTTAATTTGATAGAGAGAGAGAGAGCACAAGCAGGGGGAGTGGCAGGCAGTAGGGAGAGGGAGAAGCAGGCTTTCCGCTGAGCAGGGAGCCAGATGTGGGACTCCATACCAGGACCCTGGGATCATGACCTGAGCTGAAGGCAGACACTTAACTGACTGAGCCACCCAGGCGCCCCAAGGGCAGGAGTTTTTAATAAGAAGTTCAGAGAGTACAGTTGACCATTGAACAAGGGTCCACTTATTTGTGGATTTTTCTTCTACAGTATAGGTTTGTAAATGTATTTTCCTTATAGCTTTCTCTCTCTCTCTCTCTCTTTTTAAAAGATTTATTTATTTAGGGGTGCCTGGGTGGCTCAGTTGGTTAAGCATCAGCTTGTGGCTCAGGTAATGATCCCGGGGTCCTGGGATTGAGCCCCACATTGGGCTCCCTGCTCAGCGGGGAGTCTGCTTCTCTCCTCTCCCTCTGTCACTCCTCACTGCTCGTGCTCTCTCTCAAATAAATAAAATCCTTTTTTAAAAAAGATTTATTTATTTATTTGAGAGAGCACACACATGTGCGTGAGTGGGGTGGGGGTGGCAGCACAGACGGAGAGGGAGAGAGAGAAATTCTAAGCAGACTTCTGCTTAGCACAGAGTGGGTTGTGGGGCTCAATCTTACCACCCTGAGATCACCACCTGAGCCCAAACCAAGAGTCGGACATTTAACCGACTTTGCCACCCAGGCGCCCCTCCTTACAGCTTTCTTAATAGCATTTTCTTTTTTCTAGCTTACTTTATTGTAAGAATACCGTACGTAATACATACGACATACAAACTATGTGTTAATTGACTGTGTTATCAGTAAGGCTTCTGGTCAACAGCAGGCTATTAGTAGTTCCTTTCGGGGAATCAAGAGTTAAATGTGCATTTTCTATTGTGTGGGAGGTCAGTGCCCTTTTCCCCTTGCATTGTTCAAGGGTCAACTGTATTTGCAAAAAAAAATTTAAGATTTTTATTTATTTGAAAGAGAGAGAGAGAGGGAACATGAGCGGGGGGAGGGAAAAGGAGAAGCAGACCACCTGCTGAGCATGGAGCCCAATTAGGGTCTCAATCCTAAGACCCTAAGTTCATGACCTGCACCCAAGTCAGCTGCTTAACTGACTGAGCCACGCGAGCACCTGTATTTGCACAGTTTTAAGTGAGAGCAGATAAGAAAGCCTAAAGCTGACTTTGGATTCTGAAAGGGGTCTCTGAAACCCTTCCCTGAGAAACGGAAGAGCTAGCCGAGCCCCTGATCTGAAAGAAGCTCCAGTCCAGAGTAGCCAGTAACAGCCTTGACAGGACCAAAGTCCTGAAGTCCTGTAACCTAGAATTCCTCTTCTTTCCTTTTGACCTGGCTTCCTCCTTTCTTTCCTCTTTAGCCAGCCCTAGGCAAACCACTTCTCCTGGGGGCCACCTCTCAGCGCTTCCCATCTGAAAGCAGGGGTCTGGGGTGGGAGGGTGGCAGGCCTCCCTCACCAGGGAGCTGTGCTCTTGCTTAATTAGTGTTTACAAAGGGCTGCATGTTATTAAATTAATAGACAATGGAGATCAGGCCTTGGGGGTTTTTGAAATCTGTCCTGCTGCCTTCCCTAACTGGGTAGGAGGGATTTGCTTGGAGCGAGAGAGAGAGGAGAGTGACTGGGGACACTCTTACAGTGGGCCCGCCCTCTCCCAATGGACAGCACCACAAAGAGATCCTGAAGTCTTCCCTGCACCTGTCCAGCTTGTCTTTGGTTTGAAAGCCACCATTCCAGGTGTGTGCATTTTGAGTGCAGGTACTTCTCTGTAGAATCCAGCTACCCTTGAGAGGCGTGACTAGGAGGGACAGAATAACAGTGTAGAGCTAAGGCCTACTGGGCCCTCTCATGGTGCCAGGATGGTGCTGAATCCGGGCATTTGATCTCCATCTGGATACAGGAGGCAAGAAACAAAATCTGCCCTGATTGGAGGCCTCTGCAATCAAGGCAATTTGACACATTATTTCATGGAATCCTAATGATAACACTCAGACATAGGTCTTATGTCCACACTTTATAGATAAGTAAAGAGTCAGAATGATTTTTAGGTGGGCCCCAGGGCACACATTCAGACATGGCAGAGGCAAGAGTTGAACACTTCCGGGGAGATCAAGATGCCTTCTTATGCGGGGCATGGGTTTTCACCAGGGAGTGGAAGTGCCACGGTTTAGAGAAAGTCCCCAGGCCACTCTGAGCCAGCCCCGGGTTGACTGGAGGAAGGGGGAGATGGTCAGAGAACTGACTTACTAAAATGGTTGAGTTCATCATATTCCTTCGGCGAGGGTGTTCGGTGTAGAGCAGTGGTTCTCCACTGGGGGTGATTTTGCTTCATACCCCCCAACCCCAGGGGACATATGGCAATTTCTGGACATTTTGTACTGTTACAACTGAGGAGGCAGTGCCAATGTCACCTAGAGGATAGAGACCAGAGATGCTGCTTGGTACCCAAGAACACACAGGACAGCCCTGTACAACAAAGAATTATTCAGTCCGAACCATCGGTGGCGCCCAGGTTGACAAACCCTGGCACGGTTTTGGGGTGGGGAGCGTAAGGAATGGGATAAGTTGAGGAGAGAGCCCTGGGAATCCCAGAACCATGAGTGTGGGTGGGGGCCTTGAGGACAAACTTTCTCCACTTCACAGTGAAGCTGGAGGCTGGGTGTGAGTTGTACTTTAAAGGAAACTATTTATATTTTTGCCAAGGTCCTCTTTCTACCCCCAATAGATCACAGAAAAGTTGTGAGGGTAATTCTGTTGTTGGGTTGACCCAGGAACCAGTGGCAAAAAAAAAGACCTGAACTCAGGCATCAGGAAACTTGAATTCCAGTCTCAGCCTGGCTCTCACCAGCCACAGGATCTCTTGGTCAGCCTGCATCTCTTGGACCCTGTTTCCTTACCTTGAAAATGGCAAAAATTATATTTGCCCTTTCTACCTTACAAGGTGTCGTGAGCCGCAAGTGAGACAATGTATGAGAATGGGTTTGTAGAAAGACAGTCCCCTTAAGGAACAGAGGGTGCTGCTGCCCTGAAAACTGCCAGCAGGTCTCTGAGCACCTTTTGGGTGGATGGGGTTTATTATTATGATGATTTTTAATATTTATTTATTTGGGGGGGAGGGGCAGAGGAGGGACAGAGAGACAATCTCAAGCAGACTCCCTGCTGAGTGTGGAGACGGATATGGGGCTCGATCTCAGGACTCCGAGATCATGACCTGCGCTGGAAACAAGACTTGGATGCCCAACGGACTGAGCCACCCAAGCGCACCTGGATGGGGTTTATTATTATTAATTCTCTTTCTTTTGTTTTTTTTTAAGATTTTATTTATTTATTTGACAGACAGGCAGCGAGAGAGGGAACACAAGCAGGGGGAGTGGGAGAGGGAGAAGCAGGCTTCCCGCTGAGCAGGGAGCCTGATGCGGGGCTCGATTCCAGAACGCTGGGATCCTGACCTGAGCCGAAGGCAGATGCTTAACGACTAAGCCACCCAGGTGCCCCTATTATTATTAATTTTCAAATTAAAAGCATGAAATGAAATCTTTTGTCACTGATGTGCTTTGAAATTCAAGTATGAGAGTAAATTTGACAGTGGTTCAAAGTTATACATTAGATGCAATGTCAGCAGCAACTCCCTCGAAATATCCTCAGTTTGAGCGAGTTGGAATGTATACAAGAGAGAAGGAGGAGGAAAGCCAAGGCGTTTATTTCTGAAAAGAGAAAAAAGCATTATCTTCCTTTGTGATTGTGCAGATAACCCATGCCCAGTTGTTAAAACAAAACCAGATAGTATGTAGAGGCATAAAAATGAAAGTCAGAATTCCATCGTCTAGAAAAGAAAGTGCTGTTGACATTTTGGAGCACATCCTTTCAAGTATTTTTAATCAACAATTTCACTTTTTAAAAAAGAACTCTACAGTACATGCTGTTTTCTTAGCCAGCAAAAAATAACATGAACAGCCCGAAGATCGCATTGGAGAGATGCTGCTCGTACAGAGGAGGGGTACGCAAGATTCCTGCGAAGAACAAAAGGCTGAAAGACATCGATAGCAGATCTGTCCCTAAGAAACGCCCATCTGGCTTCTAGATGGTCATCGCACCGGCTGTTGGGGGTGGGGGTGGGCAGCAGGGCCTGGCTGAGCTAGGAGGGTCTCACAGGCAGATAGAGGTGCCCTCACTCACAAGGCTTCCTGCCCCTGATGAACGCTGGCAGGAAGAAGGGACAGTGGGTGGGATCTTTGCTGGTTCTTCCCTGCCCAGGACTTGGGTTGCTCCAGGAGCAGAGCCCTTGGCTGGGTAGGAGCAAGGTATGTTTATGCTTGTGCTGTGCACGGACAAGAAGAATCTGGAACACCGCTAGAAAGCATGGGAGAATCAGTGTCTGGGTACGCACCCCTACAGAAAGACCACGTTTCGAAGCCGGGTGTTGCTAGGAGGGGCACCCGTGCCTCTTAGGGGGTTTTGAGGTCATTATAACCTCTCACTCTGGGCATCCTGGAACCTTTAAGAAATAACGATTAATGCCTTTCCTCCAGCTCTAGGTATTTACAGTGTGCCCTCAGGCTACCCAGAGCCGAGTTTGCTCCAGATGACAGTCAGCTGGAAGCCTTGCTCCTGCTGAACCCCGTGCTGCAGGCTGTTGTCTACACTGCCATCCAAACTCACTCTGGACCCCGGAACTCATCATTCATCCTTCTTCCTTTTCCCTTTTCAAATGAAAGTTTCATTAGGAAACGTAATCCATGAATATCATTGGAATTTAAAGAAACAACTGGGATTTTTGCAAGAAGGGGAGCCTGATTCCAGTCTAGTTTCAAGTGATTCCATCAACATAGAGCTAGTCCTTCCTCAAGGACAGAGGAGGGCTCAAAGCTGCTGTGCATTCCGGGGGTTGAGGGGCAGGGAAGAACCAAGCCTAAAATCTTCACACTCTGGACGTGGAAGTCTCCTTGGATCCTTCACCTCCTTTATCCCATGATGCTTTTGGCCAGAAGCAGGTGTGTCAGCCCGCACCTAGATAAGTTACAAGGGGAACAATGGTATTGTCCTTTGCTGAAATTTCACCTGCTCTGTCCCTTGAACAGATGTAAACCACCTTTTGAGATTGCTCCATGCTGGCTGACATTGTCTTTGCCTCAGTTTAAAGTGCCCATGTTTTTCTGGAAGGTGCTTGGATATGCATGACATTTCTGAACATAACAATGGGCTTGGGCCAGCAAGGAGGTTTTGTAAGAAAGGATGGGGTCACTGAAGCTATTTAAAAAAAGGGAGAGAGAAAGAAAAGAAAACCTCAGGCATTGTAATATGTTAAATACAGACCCAATTATTAATTCTAAAGACTTCTACAAATCAACCTAGTTGAAACTTTTTTCACCTTTTTCTGCCTTTTCCCCCCTTCTCAGAAACATTTAGACCTACCTTATGGCAATGACTATCGGGAAGTCTCTATCCTGTATATAAGGGTAGCACAAATAATTCAGCATAAAGCAGCCCAGTTCCTGTAGCCTGGCATTAGGATAAGTATATCTTAAGAAAGTTCTTATGCAGACTTGGCTTCAGGCAATAAAACGTCATAGACGTATAACTGTAGCAAGTGAAATTTCTAGGGAGCAAATTAGGCTGAAAACATCTTCTAGAGATGGCTAGAAAGGAATCGTACACCACCCCAAAAGAAGGCAAGTTATGCGGTAAATGTTTCATTTATTGGCCTTCTTCCATTACTATTAGGGTTAAAAGACATCTTGTCAATAAGAAAGGTATATTTATGGAGGACTGATGTCTTTCGAAAGGCTGCTCCTGTCACAAATGCCTATAGTGGTAGTGATCAACTTATGAAGGCAGATGATGAAACTCTGTACAAATGCATACCTCTCCCCATTAACCCTTGGATCATCAGGCATTATTGTCACTTTATTACCCAGACCTGTCATTAGCTGAAGCAAGGTGATCAAGCCAGGCACTTCAGAAAAATGCCAGAACAGAACAGTGTTCCTCAGGGTTTCAAGAAGAGGGAATGTGCCTTTCCATGTCCCTTGACAGAATCATTGGGGAAAAATAAAAGGATGCCTGTGAAGTGGGCCTTTTTTACCTACCCCTTCCTCCTGCTAAAATTGAAAACTCTCAGAGGTGTCCAATTTTTAGTGTTCCTATGTTGGCTCAGGGAGTAGCTTTCCTCAAGGTCCAAATAAGGAACCATCACCCACGCAGAACAAAAAGCAAACAGAAAATCTCACAGTGGAAGCAGGACTTCGGCTTCAAAACATTTCCCCATTTTATAGCTTCCTTATGTTTTCAGATTCTTTTTTTGGCTTCCCTCAGTCAGCACACTCCCTGCATAGATAAGTCCAACCCAGTGGGTAACAGATCATCCATCTTGGAACCCAGGTCTTTATGGAAAAAATAACACGGAACACATATACACATACACGCATACAGGTACGCGTCACCGTCGAGGGTCATTGAGTGGCATCTGGCTGAGCGGTTGGGGGAGCTGAGTGTGCTTGTCAGCACGTAATCTCCACTTCTGGTGAATCTGAGCAGACTATCCTTGTCTTTCCTAAATTCCAAAGCCAAACTTCCAACACGCTTTGTCCTCTTTGCTGGTGTGCTGGTGAACCTCTTAGCATAACTAGGATGTGGGCTGAAACTATGGACTCACGGGCCCCCTGAGTGTTAAAGAAGGACCCAGGGAAATACCCAGTCCAACCACCTCATCTGTCAGGTGAGACAGTTCTCAGAGGACAGAGGTAATGGTTGGCTTATTTCCACCATCCCCGTCAAGCACATTCCCATTTGTTAGAGGGCACCTACCACTCCGCCATGGCTCCCCCATAGGGGACCGATGCCCGAAGAATGATTTATACCAACTGAAACCTCCTTTCACACTCCTCAATAGGGATGAACAAGGAAGTGTCCCTGGGAAACGTGACCTGTTCACTTAATTTTCAAAGGAAAATGCAGATTACTAATGTCAACAAGTGTCCACGGGGATTTAATAGAACGTCAGCTGAAGGGGAGGAAAAAACAGAGGAGTGAAGAAGCAGAAGGGCAGTGGATGAGGAGAAGCAGGAAGAAAGAGAAGCTGAGGTGCGGTCTCCTTAAGACTTCAGGACCTGGGCTGGCCCCAGGAATGGGCATCAAAGAAAGTGCCCCCCCCCCAAACCCTCTGACTCAGGCCAAAGTCAGAACTGGTCTAGTTTCCTCCCTGTGTTCTTCGAACCCCCTGCTATTGGGGCAGAACTCATGGTCCTGTAAACTAGGAGTCATCAGTATCTGGAGAGAGACCGTTGCCTCCACACCTGGACAGAAGCCAACTGTTGTTTAAAATTCCATACCGAATCTATAAAATACGTGTCCACATTGTGAGCCAACCTGACTTGTAAAAAAATGTATTATACTACCCTGCTTTTTGCCAGTTGCAATTCCACACCCTCTCCTCCCCCGCCTCCCAACCAGGCATCACCTGAAGCCCTTTCAGAGACTTGGGGGTTATTGACCCTCTGAGATCTTGAGGGTCTCCCCAAGCCTTTTGATGGCACAAAGCAATGAAATTAAATGTGGCACATGTGCTATCATGGAATAACTTTTAATTGCTTAATTAAATCAGAGATTTAAAGAAGGAAAGAGTCAAGAGTTTCCTTTGAATGAGAAATATGAGGATATGCCAAAATGGATGAGGTTACTAATCATCGGAAGAAAGCCGTTAGTATTTACATAAGCTAAAAATGCAGGCCAGGACATTAAAAACAGTAGGTATGGGCTTTAAAATTACCATTCAGTGTATTTATGAGCTTTTATTATCCGGGTAGTCCTATAGAGGACATAGAAGACCTCATTATCCAACTTAATTCATATCAGGGTTAGATTAAAAAAAAAAAATACCACTGCACAGGACAAAGAAATTGCCATAAAATTGAGTTACTATGAACGTGTTCCAGTTTAAGTAAATAAGCCCTTAAAACAGGCTATAGGAAAGTCTATGCTGTACACAGACAGACTCAGGCCACACTAGGTATGCAGGTGACAATTAGCAAGTGTGAAAAGCTATGGTCATTCGCTAAATGTGTAAATCTAAAGGCAACCAAGTGAAAAGACCTACGAAAAGGAAACTGTTAAATCCATTTGTACATGGATTTAACAGTGAAGCATTTCATTCTTCATGTTTTTACTTGGTGTCTTGAAATAATCCCCTTTCTGTCTCCACTCTCCCTCTTAGAAACTGTGCCCGCCTTATTTATTTATGAAGTCTGAAGGTTAGTCCTACCTGCTGAGACTAATTAGCCCTGTGCTTTGTATCCTATGCAATCCTGTCTGATTAAATGTACACATTTGTTTTACTTCTTTTCTGGCTCCTTCTCACTCTACTTCTGATTTTCTGATTAATATTCAAGTTAGGAGTTACAGTGATTCTCCTCCGTAGGCGCCCCCCCCCCCATTTTATTTTGCCTGCATCTTTACTCTTTAGAGTGCTAATGTGGTTGCGAATTTTTCCCAGTGCAGAGGAATTCACTGGCCTTGTCGATCTTGGTATCATTATTTTTAGTAGTCTTCTTTCTGAGACCTTAGCCTATAAAACAGTTTTGCTGAAACCCAAACTCTCTAAATATTACATGGTAAATATGCTTTCTTTTAGAAATCTTAGGTGCTGATGGGCCAGTTGGAATGTATTTGAGTTTTTTTTTAGGAATTGGTGGGATAATTTAGTACATCATGGACTGCAGACCAACACTGTTCCTAAAAGATAATTTGCTAATTCCTATTGATTTCTTTTTCTTTTTTTTTTTGTGTCCCCCTTTTCATGTTGTAGTTTCCGGTCCACTTCTCATTGGATATTTGCAAGAAAATGGGTGTTCCTGCTCCATCATCCAGGAAGACTATGTTTTGGGAGAGTCGGGCCTTTTCCTCTTTAACATAATTCTGTTCCCCATTTTGTAGCAAATCTGCTCCCCAGGCGAGGGCCTAAAAACAACAATACCAGCCTCAAACCCCAGGTTTTCCACCTCCTCCCCGAGCTCTTTCAGCATCAGCTTGGTTAGCAATTTCCTGCCAGAGCCATCTACATCTTGATTATTTGGCCAGTCTTTTGGGGATTTCATTTCACACCCCCTTGGAGAAAGACTCCAGCACCACTGATCCCAGGGGTTGGTGAACTTTCAGTTTTATTTTTCCTGGCGGTGTTAACGCCCAAACTTTTCACCTCCAAAGGCAGAAAGGACTTTGAATCCTAGCTCATTTCCTACCACCTCCAACATCAGTTACCAAAGGAGGGAAAAAAAAAAAAAAAAAAGAACAACACTTTACACTGAAAAGAACCACGTATTTTTCCTTAAGGATATTTTTAATGCCCCTGACTAACACTACAGTATTTGATTGTTTTTTGGATAAAAAGTCATCTTGGTATATTTATTCTAGTGAGATTTAAGATTTAATGAAATGACTCACTATTAATAAACAAAAAGGGGAGGGAAGACCTCGTGGGCTAACAGTTTCTTTCACTGCAGATGACCAGGAACTTTGCCCAGCTCCCCACTTCCCCAAGCTCTCTCAAAGTGGAGGGTTGATCTTTCTTTTTGACCACTTCTGTTAGATCCCCGCCCAAGGGTGGCTGATTTCCCCGCTGGATTAGCCATTAAGCACCACCCAACCCCTTCCCCACGGTACTCTCCTCCTTTTCCCCTTCCTTAAGACTTATTTCTAGTATTTCCAAAGTGCACTTTTTCTGGGCCTCTCCCCATCCCCGCCCCCCCAAGTGGGCTTTCCTTCCGCCTTCCTCGGCTCGGATTCCTGACTCGGTCGCCACCCCCTTCCCCTCCTCTCCCACTCCGCATTGTCCTTCCGAAGCCGCCCCCTTCCCGGAGCGAGTCCTGTACCCTCGCCCAGACTCGCGGGCTCGCACCCACTCAGCGCAGGCCTCTCCCCTGCGCACTTCCCCCTCCTCCCCCGCCCCTCTCCTCCTCCCCCGCCCCTCTCCTCCTCCTCCTCTCCCTCCTCCCTCTCCCGGCGCCCGAAAGGATCATTGTTAGCCGCCCCCGCCCCGCCCACCCCGGCTGTTTATTTATGCACACGTCACTGGGCCGGCCCCGCCCCCCGGCATCTCATTAAGCGAGTGTGTTCCTCTCGCCCTGTCAATAATCTCCGCTCCCAGACTACTCCGTTCCTCCGGATTTCGATCCCCCTTTTTCTATCTGTCAATCAGCGCCGCCTTTGAACTGAAAAGCTCTCAGTCTAACTTCAACTCACTCAAATCCGAGCGGCACGAGCTCCTCCTGTATCTTCGGCTTCCCCCCCCTTTGCTCTTTATATCTGACTTCTTGTTGTTGTTAGTGTGTTTTTTTTACCCCCCTTTTTTATTTATTATTTTTTTGCACATTGATCGGATCCTTGGGAACGAGAGAAAAAAGAAACCCAAACTCACGCGTGCAGAAGATCTCCCCCCCTTTCCCCTCCCCTTCTCCCTCTTTCCCCTCCCCAGGAGAAAAAGACCCCAAAGCAGAAAAAAAAGTTCACCTTGGACTCGTCTTTTTCTTGCAACATTTTTTTGGGGGGGGCAAAACTTTTTGGGGGTATTTTTTTTTTTTTTTGGCTTTTCTTCCTCCTTCATTTTTCTTCCAAAATTGCTGCTGGTGGGTGAAAAAAATGCCGCAGCTGAACGGCGGTGGAGGAGATGACCTAGGCGCCAACGACGAACTGATTTCCTTCAAAGACGAGGGCGAGCAGGAGGAGAAGAGCTCCGAAAACTCCTCGGCAGAGAGGGATTTAGCTGATGTCAAATCGTCTCTAGTCAATGAATCAGAAACGAATCAAAACAGCTCCTCCGATTCCGAGGTAGGAAAAGCCCCTCGGGCTGGTGGGGTCTCGAGTCTATTTCCTGGGCTTGGCAAACGGTGCCGAGAGGGGAGGAATCGGGGCCGGGGGCGCCGCGGGGCCGGGCGGGCGGCGAGTGCGCGCGGTGCCACCATTGCAGAAACTTGTAACCCTGTTTTCTCTCCCTCCCACCCCCCCACCCCGCTGATCCTTTTTCTCCCCCTTCTCCCCCCTCTGCGTGGCGTTTGCCCCTCGCCCTCCCACCTCCACCCCTCCGGGAAGGCGGAAAGACGAGCCTGCCTCAGCCCAAAGCTTCAGACAACCTAGGAAAGTTTGAAGAAGGTGAGGCAATTACCCGCGCCGCAACCGCCCGGAGAGCTTCCCCCTGGCCTGCGCCCCGCGCCCCCGGCCCGCGCCCGGCCTGGCCTCGGCGCGCGCCGCGCCCTGCACAGGGCGCCCGGCTGACCATGGACACTTTCTAAAAAGTTTCTCCTCGCTCTCTCCCACTCGGCGCGGCCGCCGCCGTCCCCTCGCCGCCCCGCCATGTTAGCGGCCAAGAGGCAAGATGGAGGGCTCTTTAAGGGGCCACCGTATCCCGGCTACCCCTTCATCATGATCCCCGACCTGACGAGCCCCTACCTCCCCAACGGATCGCCTGCCCACCGCACCGAACCAGCCATAATGCCTCCCCGCGCCCGGCCCCGCCTGCTGCCCGCCTCGCCTCTGCCCGGGCCCCGCATGCGGCCCCTGCCCTGCCCCCTCTCTCCCCTCCCCTCCCCTCCCTCTCTCCCTCCCTCCCCGCCTCCTCCCCTCCCCGCCTCCCCTCCCCCGCTCGCGGCCCAGGCAGCCCGAAACTCTCCAAACTTTTCTGCCTTTTGTGGACTGGATTTGTTTGCACTTCGCCATGTTCTTGCTTTCAGTTTGCTGCCTCGTGATGTTGGGGAGACCTTTCTTTCCAAGCAGGGCTTTGTTGGGTGGGGGGGAAAGAGAAGAATTTTTTTTTTCTTTTGCGCTCTTATTCCCCCTCCCCCTGTGGTGGTGGTGTTTGTTTCTTCACCCTGGGAAGATGACTGTGTGGCTCTTTCTTTTCGCTCTCTCTCTCTCTCCCTCTCTCTTCCTTCCCTCTTCTGTGGCGTCTTGGGTTTTCCCCGGTTAACCCCTTGGCTGCCGCTGCCGGGGCTCGAGTGACTGGGCTGCGCCCGACGCGCGGGGTAGAGAGTGGATTTTCCTGCAGGCGTTGGACTGGAGAAGTAGCGAGCGCGCGGAGCCCGGGGCCTTGGAGAAGCGCCTCGGCTTTCTCTTTCGGCTGGTTATTTATTTAGCTTTCTAGTGGTGATCGCTGGCTCTCAGTCCCCCTCCCCCTTTCCCCTGGAAGGTCACGCTTCCCAGACTGGTCCCACTGCAAACTTGGGGGTTCTGGGCTGGCTTTTCTTTGGCAACCCCGCAGGGCCGCGAGCGCCCTGGGCGCGGTGGCGGGCTCGGCTGCCCCGCGCGCTAGCTGCGGGCTCTCCCGGGCCGCGCGGAGTGGGAAGGCCTCTGTGACCGGATTCTTGGTTTGTGTACAGACGGGATGGCCTCCTCTGAGCGGATTCGATGTATTTCTAGGGAATTTTGGTGTCTTGGGGTTTATAGCCGGGTCTGCGTTCGCCAGCTTCTGAGAAGGCCCTCAGTGGGCCCTGGGGGGGGGGGGGAATCAGAGACCATGGTTTGCCGGCCCAAGGGTGTATAGAGGGTGAGGGAGGCCAAGGGCACCTCTCTTTCAAGGCAGTGGGCTGCTTCTCGCGGGCCACCCAACTTTGGGGGCCCCAGGGCGGCACCGGGTGCCAGGCTCTGCGGGTGCTTCCCGCAGCGTGCGTTCCGCGCCCACTCCAGACATTTGTTAATAAGTCTCATCCCCCCTTCTCCGACCGGCCTCTGCCCCCTGCCCTCGCCCTGAACCCCTCCCTCCACCCCCACCCCCTCAATCCCACCCTCCTCTAAAAAGCCTGAATTGCCAGTCTCTAGAATCAACCTCTGGACGTTTGTGCCGGGTTTCCCGGGAATGTCATTTTGCACCTTTTCTGGTTTGATCCCCCTACCCCTTATTTACACACACTACTTTTGTTTTTTCTTTTTGGTAACTCGAGATAGCAATTCGAAATAATGTATCCAGTGTTCAGCAGCCGTGGATTCGGTGCTAATGGCCGAGGGCTGGCCGGTTGGGAGGCGATCCGATCTACAAGTGTTTTTAAGCATTAAAATATTAACTATCAGGTTTTACTTGTTTTTTGGGCCCTGGCAAAAAGGGCAAGGGCATGCCAGACCGGTCATTTTTTATGGCTAGGAAAGAGAAATAATTATCCCCCCTCCCTCCTTCCCTGTACCCAGGCTTCTGCATGCTTGGGAAGCTGGTAGAGCGTTTCAGCCCGACCTCCTCCTGCAGGGCCAGCTCCTTCAGGCTGCTGGGGCCGGGCTGTGGGGTTGCAGCTGTAGGGGAAGCACAGACCGGTTACGTTGTATTTTTCTTGGGAGCTCATGGGCATCTTAAACCGGGAGCATTCGGCTCAGAATCAGGGTTTGTGTACTAACCAACCTGACCAAGCCGCATTCCAAAGTAACCCTGAGAATTTCTTACTCTCCTCCCCTCCCCCCTCCGATGGATTCCTCTCTGGTATTATTTAAAAATCCACTTAGCCATCCGAAAGGCCATCTGAATATTGAGATTTGATGGCGGGCTTCTTGGCCTTCTTGACTCTTCAAACTCCCAGTCTGACCGCTGGCAATCTTGCCACACTGTCGCCTAAAACTTGAACGGTTGTGTTGTGCTGTAATTAGGAAACAGGGAAATTGTTAAAGGCAAATAAATGATTTCCCGGTGCGAAAGGAAGGCTCCCAACCTTCCGTCCCCTTTGTGGGCATTATAGGAATAGACCGCTGTAGTTATTTTAATTGTGGACGTAGCGGGTGGCCTTGTGCTGTGACATCAGATTGAGTATGAGAGGACATTTCTGAACTCAGTAGGCAGTTTTGAGATTTGCATGTCAAACAGCAACAGATATCTTTGTGTGTACGGTCCCTTCCTCCTTCCTCTGTTACCTGGGTCAGATTCTTTGCTCCAAAATTAAAGTTATTTATTTAGGCCAGTAAGCAGAGCCATAGAAATGGGGACGAGAGGCTGTTGCGTGTCACTCCTGACGTCTTCGATCAGAGGGCCAGCTTGCAATTCCAGATTTGAGGCAGCTGCCGAGGGCATCTATAGGCAAGATAGGGGTCTTTTCACGCTCATCTGGAATTCGTAGTGCTTCGTAGAGTGTGTTTTGAGGGCAAGGTGGAAAGACAAACTAGGGGTGCTTTCTTCTTTTCCCGACCCTCCTTAGTGGTGGTGTTTTTGCTACAGTTTCTGTTCCTTGTTAGTGTACCTGTAAGCAGCTGCATCCTTTAAAAAAGCGAACTCTCTGGATCCCTGATTTCTGCTTTTCTATTTAAGAATGTAAAGAATTAAGGAGTATCGTTAAATCAGCTATGATGAATAATACATTATCTCAAGAATAATGCTTTAATTGCCGAAGACGCCATAAGGCTCGATAGTAATAATTTTATTTTAAAACGACAAAGCTTTCTGCATAACATTAATTTAACCTTTGATACAGTAATAAGAAGGGCTTTTAAAAAGACAGATTCGAATACAAAACTACGTTAAGGAGGGAGGTCTAGTTAAGTAGATGGGAAGTGATAGAACAGCAAATATTAGAACTGTGGTAACATTTGTATACTAACGATAAGAGGATTGTTACCATATTAAAGTTGATAGGAAAAAGTAGTTTCACGTTTCTTTTTCCCTCGTGCCAAACGAGAGGTAGGAATGGGGTGGTCGGGATTCTAGTTAGTCTGAGGTTTCTTTTTACAAGACTTGATTACTAGAGCTCTCGCATCTTTCATCCCAAAGTTAGTTGCTTTTTAACTGAGCTGTTTGCTACTAGGTTGAACAAATAAATAAGCAGCATCTTGAATTCATTTTTGAACTTGAAATTCAGCATTTGAAAGAAACCAAGAGGGGCCTATTCATTGGGGTTTTATTTAGCCGGGCAAACAACTTCTCTTTCTGGCTTGTGAAAAATGGATGTTTTTTTCCCCTCACTCAAACAACATAATCCTTTCTAATACAAAAGATTTAGACCTCAGAGTGTGAAGGGTTAATGGTGGTCCTTCCCTGGTTGTCCTCTCACCCCCCACCTTCACCCCTGATTGTTTTGACAACACTTTTCAAAGTGTGACATTCCAAGCCCCTACATAACAATGTAATATTACTGTAATTACACAGGTCATTACATTTTAAATAGAGAACAATAAAATGCTTATCGCCCTGAAAAAGAACAGGTGTTCTTGCCCTTCTTTGGTATTTATGCTAATTGTGTTTCATCTCCTTCAGAAATATTTATGGCCAACATGTTTAGATTCCAATCTCAGTGCAACAGTATTAATTCTGTGCTAATCTTTATAGGTTGGGGTTTAATGTCTGCCGTATGGATTATGGGCTCAACATTTACCCAATAAGTCATATTTTAATGATTATAAATTTAATATGCCAGCGCTTTGCAGTGTGTTGAAATTAAAGCTTTCTGAACCCCCAGAAACAAGCTCTCAGGCAGCTGGGGGCCTGAAGAGCTTATCTGGAAGAAGTGTTTTTGGAAACTTTGGATTGCTTAAGGGAAGTAGCTTTTACTGATGCCCCCTATCTGATTGAGAAAAGATCGGGAGGCAAACAGCTCCGGTTCTTGCTAGGAGTTTTCCACCTTGATTTTAATTTTACTGATACGGATTTCATTTAGAGTCACTGCTGGAAGCTGGTCAGCTTTCTGTTTCTTAGCAAGCTGTGAAAAAGTTACAGGAAGGTTTCCGGGGGCTGGCAGATCAAGAATGCTGTTCTGTTAGCAGCCCAGGATAACTGCAGTTCTGCGCGCCATTAAAAAAATATTTGCTTTAGAAAACTAGCATTTTAATAGTTGCACCAGAAGCTGTGCTTTCAAAGATTACAGTAGAAGCCTTTGCGGGTTTTGAATGCCTCCTCACATCCCACGAGGTGCCTGTGTGCATGCAGAAAGTGCCTAGATTTTCCTTGGTTGAGAAATCCGGGTGCAACTTCTCTTACACATGCACAGTGGGTAAATGAGAAGGTATCTAAGAGGATTTTACATTTTGTCAGATGTTTCACAACAGGGGCCCCCGAATCACATTAAAAATGCACTGTAGAGAAAGGACAGCTGCAAATTTTTGTGTGGACGCGTGTTTCTGGACCATGACTAAAACTCCGAGGACCTATTCCCCAGCTGTCTGGAAGTTATGTGGAAGTTGGTTTATTGGCAGTTAAGTATGAGACAACCTGGATTTAGCAGAGGCTCTCTCCTACACAGGAAGTAGATGACATTATATTGGGGGAAGGGACGAGGCTTGCAGGCAAGGAGTGATTTACTCCTTTTTTGTTTTGTTTTGTTTTTTTTAAACCCTGGCGTTGCCAAATAAATAAGCACTTTCCAAGGAAGTAGGTGTAAGCTTTTTAGTCTTGGTAAGTGGAATTAGATAATATCTTTAACCGCATTTATAACTGTTCTAAGGTGACACATTTCAGAAGTTTTGAAAGGAGGGGTGAATCAAATTCTTGGAGGCTTTTCTTTTTGAAGGGTTGTGTAATGTGGGCATCTGAGTTTCGTCTGCGAGTGAATATTGGCAACCGTGTAAGTAAATCTTCAACTCTGACTTATAATTGAGCACATTTGTGAAGGAAATGGTTAATTTTACAACCAAAGGCAAACTTGCACCTCGACAGGTCTGCTGAAAGAAATGTGCCCCAGTCCTTTGCTGGCAAGCGCCACAGGGTCATAAATCCACAGGCTTTATTTACAGCCCATAACACTTATGAATGTTAAGATATTTGACGCCACGTTGGCCTTATAATATTCAAGGTCCGCAGACATTGGCAGTAGCTCAAATTTCTCTCACTAATTATAAGCAATGAGATGGGGGGTGAAGAACAGGGGAGCCCATCTCAAATGCTGCCCTCCCCCCTTCTGTGACCCCCACCTCTACAATCTGAGCTGACTGAGACAGACACCCTCTCCTTTGGCAGCTGACTTGTACTTTTCCTCTAGGCTATTGTTATACACATTTATAAAGAGCAGTTTCAGGGATGGAAATTCAGTGGGGGCTCTGCACAAATGCCTTTTTCAAAAGCAAAGTTGCTCTAGCTGTTTGCATCTTTCTCCTTGTCTTCTGGTTTCTCCTTTTTCTTTTTTTCCTTTTCTTTTCTTTCTTTTTCTTTTTTCCTTTTTGGACCGTGTTGCCTATATTGTGCGTATTTCCCAGAATACTTAAAGAAACCCGATACGAGAGACTGCTCTTTAATTTATATGATGTTCACTGAGCTGGAAGGGCACATATACACGTTGCATAGTGCAGTAGTTAACGTGAGGGTTTAAAAAAAAAAGTTATGTGGGTGAGGAGAGTTGATTAAAGGAATTTAATAGATGAGAAAAAAAAGTTCCAGGTTTCATTGGGGATGGCAAGGCCACTCATTTGGGAAAAGTGCACTGTTACCTGGGGGGAAGAAACACAGAAAAAGTAGCCAGAAAGGCAGCAAAAATGCTTGATTAAGAAAGATTGGAAAAAACAGAAGATGGGACAAACATTTAGGCTTGGGGGAATGGCTTGATTGAAATTGGGGATTGGAAGTGTCTCATGAGAGGTGGGAGTACCATGGTGGGGGGTGCTGTTAAAAACCATTGCTTTGCTCAGCATAGAGTGGCTCCAATCCACTCCTCACCTAAAATGCTCTATCCAGCCACAGATACGTTTCCTCTCAGTTATTTGTGTGAGGGTCTGGGGGTGGGGCATCTGTGGTGGAGACCCCGAAGAGAGAGAGAAGGCCAATTATCCTCCCGATTTTAATTTATTTTTTATAAAAAGTGGGCTGTTCTGGTGTGTGTATGTTACAAAGGGGCCACATGGTAAAGGGGGAGTGGGATTGTGAGGTGCGTGGCTAAGTGTGGAGGGGGGCTGATGGCTCTGTCATTTCTGGCCGGATCCTTCCCTCCATCCAACCCAAACTTAAAGACCGAGGCTGAAAGGTTTTATTTTCTAATCAATGGAATGCAGAAACTTACTAGCCCTCAGGGACAGATATGAATCCCTGAACAGCTCATTACAAAGATGGGGCTGTGGGATCTATGAACGGGTTATCAGCCGTGGTCTTCTTCGGTTTTCCCAGGATAGGTTTTTCTTCCTTAGGCACATCTGATTTCGGGCTGGTCATTCAGCCTGTTATATTTTATTCTTTTTTTTTTTGGTCATGAAGAAGCCCCAAACAGTTCTGTTTATAGGGGGTGGGCCTGGCTATTATTAGTGGGATCAGCTCTGAAGGAGTTAAAATTGGTCGCTAAAGTTTGGCATCATGAAAATAAATTTGAGGCCCGGTAGGCATTAGCAGGGCACAGCACATTTACAGAGCTTAATTAGTACGAACTGTAATTGTTCATGGTCTGCCAGAAGAAGTAATGTTCAGGAAAAGTGGAGTCCCTTCTCTTGCAGCCTTCAGTTTGAAACCGATAAATCACTTGCATATTTGTGTAGTGATTCAAATGGAGCTAGGACCTCTCCCATCCCAACATGTGGTAAATTGTAAAGTCAATGAATTGCAGATGTAGGCTACAGTGAGATTCTCCAAGAAAATGCAGAATGAATGGGAAAGAATGATGCTATAAATATTTACCGAGAAGATAACTAGGTCCCTGCGTGCTGGGCCAATTATGATGTACTAAATATATTAGCAAAATGCTTAAAAAATAGGGAGGATTTGTGTGGGTCTTCGGGTGGGTTGGTTTGTTTTGGAAAGTGAAATAAAAGGCGCAATGTTACTGTCTTGTCAGTTTTATTAAGCCCGAATCACAATGGCAAACCCAGGGAAGGACACATGAAACCCACATTAATGCAAATTAATTCGTTATGAGTTGCAGAGCTGTGACTGCTAAGTGGAGTAATGATAGGGCATCATTTTAAGAGTGTTAATGTAGCAACTTTTAATGAAAAATGCTGTGTTAGGAACATGTCTCAGCATCTTAGCCCACGTGTTTTTATATGCAAGAAATGTGTTACGTACAAGAGCAGGAAACTTGATTCACTTCATCCCCCCCCCCACGTTTAAGAACTTTAATTATGTTTTGATGTTTAAAGAAAATCTTCTCGTTTTCCTTCCAACATAGCCCAGAAATGCCTATCCCCATAACCAACTTTTCTTTTTGCACCAGATTGCAGCACCGAGTGGAAAAACAATGAATGTAGCCCCCGCTCCGCCCCCCCCCGTAGACCTACATCTCTAACTTTCTTGAAGTCATTTTTTTCCTCCTTTTCTTTCATGGAGGATTTGGTCTCAGGCAATGTTGCAAGGCTTCTTTCCCCAAATCTGAGTAGGTGGACGTGTATGGAAGCTGTAAAAGTTAATGATCGTTCTCTGACTCATAGCTGATGGTTTCAGGTTGAGGAAAAGAAAAGAAAAATTTAATGAGGGTAAATAGACCTTGGATGGAACAGCGAGACAGTAGGAGAGATTGTTCTTGTGTCTAAAGGTATGCGTTTTGTTGAAGCAGAATTTCTGAAGGAGAATGCCAGGAAGTAAAAGGGGATGCCTTTGTTAAGTTGTTGTTTCAGGATGGTACAAATGTTCGGTGTCTAGATCTGGGGAGGAATGTCTAAGCCGGCAAAGCTACCAGTCGGTGCTGGGTTTGCTTTCCTTGTGGAAGTTAGAGGCCCCGTTGGCACTTTTTAGAAGGGCAGTCAGTAACCCAGAGCCCTACTCAGAAGTTTATTTCCCATTAAATGGAAGAGGTTCGCCGCATAGGACTAGGGGTGCTGTCTGTGCCCTTAATAGTGACTGATGACCTAAAAGAAAAAGTCTTAGATGTACTAACAGCAGCAAAAGTATTCTGTCTTTTAAGCTAATGACATGGGAATTAAACGTCAGGTGGCTCATGATAGTAGCTACGGGGTAAAAGTGGGCCCTAAATCCCCCAAACTAAAACCTTTTAAAAGGGGAATGAATCTGGACTTTTTTTTTTCTTGAAATAAAGAAAGCCAGGTGATTCATAAAACTGAAAATAAAGCGTATGCTCCACCTCTTCCCAATTTAGTGGAAGGTATAGGTCTAAAAAATGAATCTTCATCGCACTGGAGTTCACTTAGTGTTGGAAAAACCAACACAGTGTTTTACTTACTTTAGTCCCCTTTGAGGATGAAATCTCTGCGGTTGAAAAAGTGCTTTTCCTTTTTCTCTCATCTCTGGATATCTCTGATGTCTAGTATCTGAAACATCAAATTAAGGGCCAGTAGTAGTGATTAGAAATAAAACAAGAGACATCAAGATACGGTAATAATATGGGAAGCAGTTAATTGTCAATTGTTGGTTTTATAATTGCCGGGGAATTGTGCAAGCCCAAGCTGAGCATCGCCCCATCTTCATGGTTCTTCCTCCGGACAAGTGAGGGCCAGATCATTTGGGGGTGTTCGAATGGGTGGGTGGGCTTGGCCACTGTAAACAAGCACAGAGGAAGGGAAGGTTTATTTTGTTGGAAGTTTCATGGGAAGGAATTAAATGAAAAGTATCCTGGAGTTCTCATTTGGTGACGCCGCAGGATGCCCCAGGGAGGCACCATGGTGAGGGCGCGATGCATGTCCACGGTGTAACAGCTACACTAGCTGGTGGAGGAAGTGACGCGGGGTGCTGCAGGTGACCGGGAGCAGGGCGGTCCCAGGGGTGGCGGCATGGGGGAGCCTGGTCCTCGAACTCAGATGAGCCTTGTGCTGGATCTCTCAACCTCCCTCCCCTCATCTTCCGAAAAAAGAAAAGGCTGCCATCTCTTGTCGTCCTTGCCTTCCTTAGGGGTTTTTACAGAGAGAGAAATACATTGCTGTTCCAGTCCAGAATGCCAAGTGTTTACTGGGTCCTTGCATTTTGTCTTTGTCTTAAAAAGCTAGACTATAACGAACAAGGCATCTTTGTGTTTTACGGGGAATCAAAAAGCCATTGAAAGTCTATGTTTAAGAAAATAGTATTTGGGAAAAGAGGGGGTGGAAACCCAAAGGAGAAACAAGAAAATTGTAAGTCTTTGTCACTGTAGCTGGGGGAAGTTTAGCTCCCAATGTGTCCCAACACAGTGGTTACTGGCTGGGAGTAAAGATCTGATTGGAGCTTGTGCTGTGTATTTCTGAGCTGGTCCACGCTGTCTATGTGGCTGGACACCTGAGGAGGGAAGTTACATTGCTTGGGGGTGTTAGGATGGTGTGTGTGTGTGTGTGTGTGTGTGTGTGTGTGTGTTAAATTAACTTTGTCCAGCTGGATTCTTAAGGACCTTGCAACTACATTTTTACTGTTTTAATTGTAGCATTCTCTCTGGGATTGTGTTGTCGGGTGGTGATTGGACGCAAGGATTAAGAATGGAACCGGACAAGTGAAAATTGAATTTGGATTAGCCACAGTTTCATTAATTCATTCATAAGCCTGTGATTATATGAAATTTTGTTTCCACGACATATACTTAGTTATCAGGTGTCCATTCAGTTTTAATTGACAATCTGAGATTCCTGTGGTTACCCTGAGTACAGATTGCCTAGGGGCTCTGCAGCGTTTGTGGGAAGAAAAGCTTGGACAAGTTTCCATTAAGCTCTGAATCAGGCAGTTGGAAAAGAGAATAAAACCCTGCTGAAAAGGGGGACACGTTGTTACTGTTGCCTCTCGACTTAGAAGGAGAACCCCCCCCCCCAAGAGCTGCTCTCCAGCCAAGAATTCCAAACTCGCAGAGGAACCTGGCCCTAGTACAAAAGTTGTTTTAAGATGATGTGGAATTGTCACAGAAATTAGTGCAATCACTGTTTACTGACTGGCAGTTTTCACAGAAAGGACAGGAGGGCAAAGGGTGCAAATTCATCTTTCTTTTTCCGTGATTCACTTCAGTGAACTGTTTCTGAGTGGGGGGGGGGCGCTGTGGGGGGGGATTATCTTCACTTGCTCTGTGTACATCTTGTGTTGTTTTAAGGAGTGTGGTTCAATCACTCTGCTTTGACAGGTGAAAGAAAAAAAATATAGTTTTTGAATTCATCTGTACTGTGCCCCCTTTTAACCTTGATTACTACGTTTTGGGGGCAAGCGGACTCATAGGCAGTGTTTTGATTGTTCATTTGGAGTAGATAAAATGATCTCAGAGCCCATTGTATGCTAAATTGGGGACTTAGAACCTTTCCCATGAGCAATAAAAATTTAGACTTTTTAAATTTGATTACTTCTGTGTTGTGGTTATTTTGAGTTGGTTCAAAAGTTCTTATGTGAATTTCTTTTTATTTTATTTTTTTTGTCTTTTTGTTTTTTAAAAGTGTGTGGACTGAATGATTTTTCATGCAAGGACCAAGATACAAAATAATCAGATCTGAAGGCCCCTTGCAAGCTGGGTTATACTTTGTTACAATAGCAGAGAAGTGTTCTGGCAACAGCCGTAGGACAAGAGCAGTAATAGCAGTGGTTTGGAATTGCCACTGATGCCCATTGCTATGAGGGGAATGGGCAGTGATTTCCCGGACCGTCTAATCCCTTCTTATTTTGTTCAGATATTGCAAATTGAAATGCATTTTCAGATACTGTTGAGATCTTTAGTGATTGTTGTATTCTTTATCAGATAAACCAGCAGATGGTGTTTGTTTTCCCCATCCGTAGGATCCCAAGAGGAACAAGTATTTTTTGGGGAAAGGAGAACTTGGTGAGGAATCTCAGTATTCCGTTCTATTTGGGGGCACCCACTTCTTTGATGGGGGTTCTGTAGGGCTTCAGAGAGAAAGGCCCAGGAGGGACTTTCCCCTCTGTTGTGGAGAATCTGAGGGAGCCAGGGACAAGCATTCACCCAGGGGCCACCGAATAGGTGGTCCTTAGAACACTGGGTGGCTCTTTGGCAGAGGTTGGCTCTCTCTTTGGGGAAGTGTGGATTCCTAGAGTGCAGACTATAGAGATGTGCCGGGACTGATAGCTTAGTCATTGGAAAAGAATGTATAAGGCTTCGGGTGGCCCCTGAATTCTGCCTGCCACATTTGTTTTCCCCAAAATAGAATTGTGTTTAGGAGCAAGAGCCCAGTTATCAGAACGGTGGGGAGCTTGTACCTGTTGCAGTCTTGTGACTTCTCAGAACCCTCTCTCACAACCTTCCTTCTCGCCTGCGTGTCGCAATTCTGATGACTTTTTGCAGCACACAGTTAAATTTTCCGCAGCACCCTGCTCAGCACACTGGCTTCCTTTATGTTTTAATGGGCATCCGTCTTTCCTTTTCATGTCATTGATTCTCACTCCCGGCCCCCTCCCCCTCCCTTTTTGCTTATTGAATAGGTGCTTTTTTTTTTTTTTAAACTTTACCTAGATTATTATGATCATCTTATCCATAGCAACAAATAAAAATACACAGGTCTTGATTGAATGCCAAGGCTGCAGTTCAATCTAGGAAGGTTTGTCTGCTATTCATAAACTGCTTAAGATGTTTTCTTGTAGTTTGTGACATAAGCAGAACGCTTTGATTTGGTTTCTTTCTACAGCTCCATTTTCAGTCCGGGAGCACACATTACTCTGCGTACAAAACGATTGAACACCAGATTGCAATTCAGGTAGGAAATGCAAGAGATCCTGAAGCTTGAATTGTCAATATGTAGGTCTCTTGTGTCTTTTATTCTCTGCCCCTTCCCCCAATCTAGATGATGATGATGATGGTGGTGATGATGGTGGTGGTGGGGATGATGATGGTGTTGATGATGGTGGTGATGATGATGGTGGTGATGGTGATGATGGTGGTGACAATGGTGGTGATGATGATGGTGATGATGGTGATGATGGTGGTGGTGGAGATGATGATGGTGTTGATAATGGTGGTGATGATGATGGTGGTGATGGTGATGATGGTGGTGACAATGGTGGTGATGATGATGGTGATGATGGTGCTGGTGGTGGTTGATTCACTGGGGGAGGTGGGAAGCAAAGAAACGAGCAGAAATGCTGCCAACATGATTTAAAGATTATGGAAAGAAAGAGGAGCCTGTGTTTTTGGTTAAGTTTCTTGGTCAGGCGTAATGGGCAAACAGATCCCAGCTTGGCTCTTGTTTTTGGCTTAGGAAAGAATCTTCAGTTGGGCATAAGATGAGGTGGCCAACTGTGAACTGAAGAATTGGGCGGGGGGGGGGGGGTGGGGGGGGGGGGGGGGGGGGGGGGGGGGGGGGGGGGGGGGGGGGGGGGGGGGGGGGGGGGGGGGTTGAGGGGTGGAGAGGGAGAGGAGGCTCTGTGACAGCCAGAGAGTTGTTTCCGGTGGTTCCAAATCATGTTAAGTGGTGCTAAGAATATAGCTTTTGACCTGATTGTCCTGAAATGTATTTTCTCTTGGACCTGTTGATATATGTCATTAAAAGTGCTGGAAGGGAGAGGTGACAGATCCCAGCTTCTGATGAGTGCCCTGTTTCCTGCTCACGTAGTACTTCCATTCTCTTAAATCCAAAGGCTAAACAAATCACGGACTAATATAGACTCCGAGCTGAACTGATGCCAACAGAATGCAGTAGTGGAGGGAGAGCAGACTAATACAATTTTCGTCTGTCTGCCTTGCCTGGCTTTGCCAGGATGGATGTTACGCATGGTGTAACTAATGGTACCAAAACTTCTTGAGTGTTCTGCCTTAACCCTTTGAAGAGAGGCTTTTGAAACCTGTTGTGTGATATTGAAGTCTGGCTCTTGGTCTTCTCTTCTTGGAAGTTGATACCAGTTGGTTGAACAATTTCTGTTGTTCCATTGCACCCTATCTTGTAGTCACCCCTGGCAGATAGTGTGTGTGTGTGTGTGTGTGTGTGTGTGTGTGTGTGTGTGGTCTCACCGAATAGAGCCACGTCGCATCTTGGTAGCTCTGCTGTTTCAAATCCTCATCTTCCTGGATAAGACGCTCAGACCGCCATGTGCCCCAGCTAAACTGTGAACTCTTCCCCCAGTGAAAAGTATGACTCAGCAGGCATTTTTTGTTTGGTGGATCCCTAATATTTTTGTACTTATTTCAAGGCAGCAGTAACTTATTTTTAAAATATTTTGTTCACTTCTGCAGTGTGCTGCTGATCTCCCTGTGTCTTTGAGGGGCTCTTGATTTTTACCCCTCCACCCCCAGATAGTTTCAAGCCTGATGTCTTGAGCTAGACACGCAGTTGTCCTTGCTGGCACATTTCCTGGTGGACCCTTCTTCCTTTTGATTAGCGGCATAGTGACTCTTGCCTCCAGAAACTGGTTTAGACTCAGGGTTGGATGGGGAACCAGCCCAGACCCTAAGTCTTGAGGAACGGTTGGGTGCACCGACAAGTGTCTTGAGGCCTCCTGCGTCTCGTGGAGTGCTGGAAGATCCTGTTGCCCGGGGGGTGGGAATTGTTGAGGTTCAATAGCATGGTGATCCCTATCTTGGTGTGGAAAGGCTGGCTGGGGCCATGTCACTGGGAGACCAGCCGAGACCAGAGCAGCTGTTGTGCCTTTACACCCACTGCTGAAGTGTCCCTTGTTGGACCGAGCAGGTCGTCTTTCTCCAAACCACCTGGCACGGCGCAGGCCATGTGAAGCTCTTTCTCAGGAGGAAGATGGAGTAAATTACAGACCTCATTGTTTGGAGGACTGAAACCATTACTATCCCTCCATGAACAGGTAGTATTGTTCTCCCCTGCTTCTGTTGGCTAAGGCTTGATGCCCATGTGGGCAAACAGAGAGACATTTTATTAGAGACCCAGCACCGGCATGCTCCGAGTTCATTCTCCCCCAGTCTCTGCTGGACCGGGAGGAGGCCAGGCCAAACGGCTTCTAGCTGTAACTGGAGTTGGGTCATCAAAGGATAAATAGCAGAAACCGGAAGAAGCGAGGGAGGAAAGGGGAAATCTCAGACACAAAATTATTCCACATGCATGTGGCAGCCCGACTGCAGTGTGGGGGATACAGTGAGGATGGTAGTGCTTTGGGGTGGAGTGCAGCTGACGTTCTCCCTTTGGGTCATCCTCCAGCGTAAGGCTTACATGGCGATGTGACTACCGGGGCAGAACTTTCTTTCCCTGGAAACTTATAACTGCCCCACCTTAATAAATACTGTATTTCAATATGAGCTGAGCTTGTTGCTCTCCTAAGCTATATCCTAAAATAACCTCGAGTAGTGTGACACCTTGTATCACGTGAGATCCATACCCCTTTCCTTTCCCATCCCCTGCAATCTCCGGCCTCGGCCAAGTTCACCATTTATATGAATGGCCTCCAAGTGATTCTGTAGCCACGTCCTGTTCTTGGGAAAGGTTTGGACATAATATCAATGGCTGTTTTGGGATCTTCCCTGCTTTTGACAATCTCCTAACTCCTCTCAGCTTTGAAAGACAAGAGTAACACAAATGGCCTTGTTCTCCCTAAGTGGTTAACACAAAATCTAACTGGAATGACAATTAACAGGCCTTAAAAAAAAAAAAAAAAGACATAGTTATTTAGCTCTACTGACTTTTAAAAAGTTTAATTGAAGCGCAGTGTAAGTTTAGCACAGTGCACAGGTCTGTAGTGGAGAGGCGGATGCACTGTTACGTGCGTGAATGTACATGAAACCATCGCCCTGACCGATGTATTGAGCAGAGTTGGAACAGATTTTCTGTAAAGGGCCAGATAGTAAATATTTGAGGCTTTGCAGGCCCAGCGGTCTCTATGGCAGGTACTCAGCTCTGCCGTTGTGGTGCAAGAGCAGCTAAAAATAATACCTAAAGGACTAGATGTGGCCTTGTCCCAATAAAACTTTATTTATAAAATCAGACAGTGGCTGGATTTGGCCCACAGACTGTAGTTTGCTGGCCCCTGAGAGAATATTAGCAGCCTCCCAGAAGTCTTGCTTGTTTTCCTCCCTTTCCAGTCATCTGGCTCTCCTCCCCCACCACCCCAAATCTCACTAAGGAATAGTTTTATCTATTGCCATGGATTACTTGTGCCTGTTTTTTAGCTTCATTGAAATGGGATTGTCTCATGTCTGGCCCCGCTCAGCATTATGTCTGAGTTATATTCCTGTTATTGTATGTAGCAATAGTTTGCTCTTTTTTTTACTGCCATTAGTATTCAGCTAGGAGTATGACACAATGCACACATCCTTTCTGTGTTACTGGATTTTTGGATGGCCTCCAATTTTCTGCTATTATGAATAAGGTCCTAGTAACATTCTCACCCGCATCTTTTGGAGGAATACGTGTGTCCGTTTCTGTTCTTCATATCCAAGAGTGGCCTTGGGGAGACATGGCGTAACGTGTGTGTTTTGCTTTGCATCGATCTTTTGAGAGAGATTTGAATGCCGGATTTCAGGTGTTGTCAGTGCGGTGCCCTGGCAGAGTGGTTGTAGATATGTGGGTGATACAGAGGAGGGAGCAGTAAAATGAGCTAGGTGTGGTCGGAGGCCAGTTTGCCTTCACACAGCCCCTTGGCTTTTGGCCCCAGTTCTTAGGAACTCCTCCCACTGTCTCCAGTCACCTGGGAAGATTTTGCAGGCCGAATGCAGAGGCGGACGCACACACTGCAGGTGCCTCCCTGAGAATGTGGATGAATGCTTAGGCATCCCTGTCGCCTCCCTGAAGACAGCTTTTCCGAGACTCCTCCACTCATCGTTATTCCAGCCTGAAGAGCAGTGTTGTAATCAAGGTCAAGACCCACAGAAGAGATTTCCCTCGGTTTTCAGAAGGGCTACTTCAGAACCAATTAAGCCTTTGTTTTAAGAGTATTTTGGCCAAAGGTTGATGTTTTAACACCAAGTCAGATGTGATTTAGGAAAAAATAACTCCACACACAGCAAAAACAAACTGTGTAGACCTTTCATGGTTGTTTTTCTTTTAAGATGTGAAGTGGTTTGTGTGTGTGTGTGTGTGTGTGTGTGTGTGTGTGTCTGTATGTGTGTGCATGCACACGCTTGTGTGTGTGCGCAAAGACAACCAGGAGAGGCTCCAGAAGAAATGGACCATTTTATTTGTTTATACAGCTGAGTGGTGGAGACTTTGCAGTTGGTGTTGCTTTGCTTCTTATCCTCAGGCTTTTGCAAGTTCCCATCTGAGCTTTCCCAAAGCGTATCCCTTCTGCTTGGTCTTAGCACTCACCTGCCATGACTCAGTAAGGCCCCAAGGACCCTCCTCCAGGGCTTGTGTGCTTTCTGGAGTCAAGGAGGGAAGGGTAGAAACTTCAGAGTGTCCTGGCCCCATATTGGCCCCTTATTCCTGGGTGTGGACTTGACGTTTAGTCTTGTCCATGTCTTAAAATCATTCAGATTCCACAGGTACTGTGGGTGGCAGTCCATCTCCTTGTCCAGGTAGACCCTTGGCATTTGTGATAAAAATGGCCAGTTAGTACCAGTGGATTTGGCCAGGATGTTCACGGTAACGCAATTTCTGTATCTGATGGCTGTCTCTTGTGTTCTATGCCTGTCCTCTTGCCACGGGTTCGCTGGCCTTTCAGTTCTCGTGAGGATTTGCTTTCTTTCTTTTTTTTTTTTTTAAAGATTTTATTTATTTATTCGACAGAGATAGAGACAGCCAGCGAGAGAGGGAACACAAGCAGGGGGAGTGGGAGAGGAAGAAGCAGGCTTATAGCGGAGGAGCCTGATGTGGGGCTCGATCCCAGAACGCTGGGATCACGCCCTGAGCCGAAGGCAGACGCTTAACCGCTGTGCCACCCAGGCGCCCCGAGGATTTGCTTTCTTGATTCAGGGGCAGATCTGGGCTAAGTGGGGGGACTCCCAGAAACAACTATAGTCCTTAATATAGTCACTGCCTCAATTTTCCCCTCACTCCCACTGCCACACCTGGCTGGGAGAGTTCATGTCCACTTGCCACAAAGAGTGAAGCCTGTGTGCACGTGCGTGTGGCTGGGAGAATGGTAGAGACCCAGAGGGCGTTTCACCAGGGTAGTTTCACAGAGCCTCTGGATGCCAGCTAGCACATTCGGGAGGCTCATTCACTTGCTCCGATGCTGAGTTGTAGCCGAATGATCTAATTGAAGTCCATACCTCAGAATGTTCATTCATTCATTCAGAAATATTTATGGCACATCTAGTGCGTGCCAGGCCCCTGCAGAATTCCTCAGTGAACAAAACGGACAAAAACCCCTTGTTCCCATGGAGCTTAAATTCTAGTGGTGTTTTAAATACTGATTTGTAAGCACCCCGTTTTCCTTGGTCTGACCGAGTAGGTTTTGGGTGCAGTCTGGGAGTTGCATTTTGAATCAGGGTTCTGACGTTCAGCCTACTTAAGTTTGAGAATTGCTGCCCTACAGTCTTTTGAAATCAATCAGTTGATCATTTATTGACTGCTCAGCACCGGCTTAAAATTGAGGGCTGGCCAAGTACTCAGTTGGGATAACTTTTTCTCATTTTGAGTGAGAAACTAGATTGCCTGGAGGTTCTGATGAGCTTTAGGCCTTTCCTTCTCCGTGGTTCTGTGAAGAAAGCCAGATACTTTTGCAAGTCTCAAGAAGAGGCGTTTCTTTGTTTATGAAAGAGTAGCTTGGACGATAATGTGCCTAGTCTTAGGGGTCAAAGGCAGTAACAACAGTTGATAATAATAGCAGCTTACGCTTATTGAATTCTCCCGATGCCTTGGGTCTGGTGTTAAGTGCTGTGTATGAATTATTTATTGATTCTTCATAACAACACAGAAGGAAACCCAAAAGATGTAGTGACTCTTATTAGCATCATTATCTCCCATTTTGTAAATGAGGAAGCTGAGCCTAGGATACCAGAGATATTTTGCCCAGGATCAAGGAATTAGGATTCAAACCCCGGCAGTGAGACGGGATAGAGATACTAACACGACACAGCTTTATGCTAACTACTGTCGGCGGAAAATAATGCTCGAGGGTCCCAGGGTTTCCTCAGTCAGTGGCCACCAGCCAGCTCTCCGGGCTGTATAGGAAGGAATCAGAGCTGGGAACTGCTAAAAAATACAGAATCCTGGGTTTTACTCCTTGACGACTCCCACTCATTAGGGTCAGGTCAGGTCAGTGTTTCACAAACTTGAGCAAGTATCCTCTGGAGGGCACCTGGGGGGTTGGTTAGATGCAGACTGTGCCCTCCCCTCCCCGAGTTTTAGGTTCTGTAGGTCTGGGATGGGTCCAGACATTTGCAGCTTTAACGGGTTTTCAGGTCATGTGGATGCCTCTGTCTGGCGATAGCACGCGGAGAACCTCTGGGCTAGGGCAGTGGTTCTGGACCCTGGCTGCACATCACAGCCCCTGGGGAGCAGTGTCAACAGTGCTTAGGCCCAGGCTCCGCTCTAGTCCCCTGGGATTGGGATCTTTAGGGGGGTGGGGCCTGGGTATCCCTGTTCCAAAAAAGCTTCCCAGGTGATTTTATGTTTTATTTATTTTTAAAAAATATTTAATTATTAGAGAGAGAGAGAGCGAGAGAGCTGGGGGAGGAGCTGGGGCAGGGGGACAGAATCTTGAGTAGACCACCTGGAGCGTGGAGCCTGACTCAGGGCTCCATCTCACAATGACCCTGAGGTCATGCCCGGTGCTGAAACCAAGAGTCTGACGCTTAGCTGACTGAGCCACCCAGGCGCCCCTGGGATCTCTTTTGAAAGGCAATGAAAATGAGGTACAAAGAGGGGATTGCTTCGTCCGAGGTCCCACAACTTGGTGGAGACAGGGCCAGGATGAGAATCCAAGGAGCCCAGCTTGGCTGTGCGTCTGTCATTTGAGAAGTTACTGTCTCCTTTAAGCTCACAGCAATTGTATTACGTTGGCCAGATAAAAGAAAACAGTCTTGTTTTAAGGCTTTTACTTATATCTTTTTTTAACTTCTAACTGTTCTAATTGTATCATTGTATTTGTAGGAGTCGAGATATTTCTATCTGTTCATTCTCCACCACATTATGGCACTGGGGGCCCAGCCTGCATGGTTTGGATGCGGGCTGGTAAGGATGCAGAGAGAGTGTCTGGTAGTCCTTGACTAGAACAGCCCAAAAGGATGAGCACAACTCTTCTGTCAGCCATGCGTGGGCCTCGTAGGGGCAAAAGTAGTAGAGACGTCTGCTCTGTGGCAGTCAGCGGGTTGTGTGTCCTTAGTATCTCTATTTTAGAGGTTGCACTTTATAATACTTTTAAAAAGGTTCTGAGAGTCATGGGGCTGTTTAGTGAAGCACAGAAATCTTTTCTTTTTTAATTTAAAGATTATTTATTTCTTTATTTGGGAGGGAGAGAGACACGGTTAGAGAGAGGGAGCATGAGCAGAGGGCGGAGCAGGGGGAGTGACAGAGGGAGAAGCGGACTCACGGCTGAATGGGGAGCCTAAGGCAGGGCTCCATCCCAGGGCCATGACCTGAGCCGAAGTCAGACACTTAACCAACTGAACCACCCAGGTGCCCCGAAGCACAGAAATTTCTAAGTGGGTTGTGGCTCACATATGCAGGCTTATCAAGCTTAGCACTTAATTTGTCTCTGGCATTTGGTTTGGTGGCATGGTATCAAATCCTGATTGGACAGATAAGTGGTTGCGATTTTTTTTTTTACCTTGAAATCTCAGCACGCTCTTCAATTAGATATGGCAGCAGCCCATTACTCCTGAAGGCTCCACCAAAACCCTTAAGTGGCTCTCAGTGTGCTTAAAATTTAATGAATAATACATGGAAATTAGAAAAAACATATAAAGCTTAAAAGCGGATACATGTGCTGTATAGCTGTATGTCTATAACATGTTATAAAAAGACACATTAGCATCAAACATTTGTGGACTCTTTGAAGTATCTTCATAAAACCCCTGATTTTTAAGGGGTGCATCTGGGACAATACTTGGTTATGCCCGATTCGCCACCGATTGAGGCCTGGGACTGGGTGTGGGTGTGTCTTTGCCTTTGGCTAGTAGTGGGGGTGGCTGAGATAGGATGGCTCAGGCAGTGTCTCCCCACCTCAGCACCGGTGACGACTTGGGCCGGAAAGTTCTCGTCTCACGGGGGACTGCCCTGTGCGTTGTGGGATGTGTCTTTAGCATCATCCCTGGCCTCTAATGTCTTCACGCCACTCGCACCTATCAAAAATGTCTGTAGACCTTGCCAAATGTCCCCTGGGGGTCCAGATCCCTCCCTACCCCGTTGAGAACCGTAGGTTTAGTAACACAGTTGGAAGCGTACTCCCTGCCACTGAGGCTTTCGTGGGAGTACCTCTGCGTTTGAAAGGGACCAGGTACAAGAGGAAGTGGGTGGGTTCAGCTCCTGCTGCTGGCGTCCCATTACCTGGGTTTGGGTCCTGGTTCTGCCAGGCCTCAGTTTCCTAATCTGTCAAATGGGGATCATGGTCGTACCTGTTTGCAGAAGGTTGTTGGGAGATGGAATGAGATAGGAAGTGTGTGGGCAGGGCAGTGGTGCACAGATGAGCCCTTGATAAACACAAGCTGCTGTTTTACCACTGAGAACTGTGTGAGGTCCCTGTTCGCAGATGTAGAATACGCCTTCGCCTGACACGCGTTGTATAGTTTTTATTTCCTGTCAGAAACATCACACATGATAAATTTGATAACCTGGACTATCTCTGCTGGGTAACAAAGATTTATGACTCCTGTTGTTTGCTGTTTGCGTTTCTCTTATGTCACTTAAAAATTCTGCTTGGTCCTTGTACCATTTGACTAGAAGATAAGCCCTTCTGAGATTGTGTCTTTCCCATCTTCACATCCCCTAGAGCACCTTGCAGGAACGCCTAGGACATTGCAGGTGTACAACCAGGGTGTGAGTGTGTTTAATGCATACCGAGGGCAGAAAGGGAGCAGAGGACAGAAGGGGGTTGGGTAGCTGTGTATTAGAGGCAGCTGTTTGCATTTTCCTCTTAATAGCCCCTAACATGATGGGCAATTATACATATAATAATAATATATATCCTATGTAGTATATATAGGATATATATAATCATTATCTTTTGTACTCAGTGAGGTAATAGGAGATAGACCTTCAGCCCCTTTGCTAACTTGACCTTCTTTCCCTGGTATCTCACAGCCTGATCTCAGCTCTCCTTCTTTGCACCAGTTTCCACCCTGTTTTAATGACTATGGCATCACTTAAATAATGGTTAACCATGGTTGGACTGTTCTATATTTTTTTAACATATATATGTAATATAATAATAATATATAACATATGTTATATAACAAACTATATAAAATATAATATTAATATATAATAAGTAAATATAAATGCATAGAACCTATTTATATGAATGTCTTCTAATTTTCAAAATGTTTGGAGGTTAGTTGGTTTTTAAAAGCAATGTTAGCTTTTTTTTTTTTTTAAAGGACACATAGTGTCCTCCACTTTATTATACCGTATTCTCAGACTATGTCAACAGTCATTAATTCCCGCAGGCAACTTTAAAAAACTTCAGTTTTCCTCCTTGTAGATGGATGAACCTACAAGAGCAAATTCATTCCTTTTTGTTCCCAAACCTTGTGCCTCCTGGAATTTTGAGGATGAGATGAGACACCAAAATACATAGCTTTGGTTGGAAATCAGAAATTGTCCACGACTTGAACCTGGATGTGGTGTGTGTGTGTGTGTGTGTGTGTGTGTGTGTGTGTGTGTTGGTGGCCCCACCAAGGGGGATGGGGGGGATTCTTTTCACCAGGGCTTCGGTTGAGGTTGCCCCACAGGGAAGAGAGTCTTGTGTCAATAATAGTTTCTGAGTTGATTTGGGAAGCAGTGTTGATGATTGAAATTGAAGAATTGTGAAGACAATTCATCTTGAGGAACAGAGAACATCGGGTGTGAGCCGGGCTGCTGGGGAGCAGACATTGACATACGGGCCGTCATCAAACTAATTGTTGTTTGAATTACCTGTTATGATCCGATGACAAATCTGCCTTGCTCCTGCCACTGGAGCAGAAAATGTAGCTTGAATTAGCGTGATGTTAGCAAGTGTAAACTGTACTTCAACAAGATGGATAAACCCAATTATGGGGCAGACCTGTAGAGAGAAAATCCATTTAAATCTCGTAATGTTAAGCAGAGCTGTGTTTAATTCATTTGGACCAATTTGGGAATGATGTATGAGTGTTGGTGAACATTAGTCAAAGGGGGGACCACCTGGGGGAAAGGGATGCGCCTGGGCTGCCGCCGCCCTGGGGAGGCAGCTGGGGTGTGGGCTCAGGAGCCCTTGCTAATGGCGGGGGGAAAGCAGAAATGACAAAACGATGTACTAAGTGCTGCTGGGAGAGCAGCGCAGTGTAAATGAACCAATAAGGAAAACATGTGAAGCAGAAATGGAGGAGGTGTTTTCCGTAAATGCTGTTGACAGTCCAAAAGATGAAGGAAATTTGAGGTTCCTCTTCTGCGTTTCCATCCCAGATACCCTTCTGAGTTTTTCCCAAGCCTTGTGACAGGAGGCCTAGGAAGTGCTTTTTATTTTTGCTTAGTGAGGATTGAAAAGAGAGAGAGAGAGAGAGAAAAGGGGCAGCTACATTTAAACTGATAATCTTGGGGCATTTGATTCTCCATCAGAAAGCCGTTAAGAGGGGGAGGATTACTCTGAAATACATAATATATAATATGCATATTGAGAAGAGAGTTTGGAAGGTTTTGTCTGTTTAATTTTTTTTTTTTTCCAAAGCTAGGGAGTGGTGGCCCAGCTTTGCATGTAGTAGGCGGTTCATATATACTGATTAAATGAATGAAAACTTTGAACTTTGCAGAAGTAACTTTCAGGGTTAAATGCTGGTATTTCCCACACCTCAGACTCATTAGGATGTGTAAGGACGGTAGGATCCCAGTTTCACCAGATCAATTCCTGGGAGTTTGCATTCCCAGGAATTTTACACTTTTACGTGAAAAGTTACAGTTTTATTTTTTATTACTGGTTCCAAATTGTTGGTTTTGCCAGGGATGTTTTTAGAAGACTCCAGCTTCCTTTTATTTTGGGAGGAGCTGATAAAGCCCCCTAATGAGTTCTTGTTTGGTTTTTTTCCTTTTGGCTTGGGCATTTTCTTCCTTTTCTTTTGTGGCGTGGACTGGACTTGGAGGCTTGGCTTGTTGAAAGGAGAATCTAAAGACTGAAGTGTATGAGGAACTTGGCAGTGGACGGCCAAGAAATTCATGGTTATGCACTTTTGCCCCCGGTGCCCATAAATCTAACCATTGGGAATACTGGGTGTGAATGAAGGTTACAGCCCTGAGTTTTTCCCTGTAATTGGGATATAGTTCATTGTATGGGCTTGTGGTATACATTTAGCGTCTACTCCAGGCCAATTCTTTTCTCCTAGAGGCAGATTTGTTAGGATTTTACTTTCTGGCTTTCTGCAGCTTTCAACTCAGTTGAAAAACCAATAAAGGGATAAAAAAAAAAAAAAAAAAAAAGACTTTCCAGTAATGGTTCAACACTGAATTCTGAGAATCTGAATATTCCCACCTAGTTTACTGGTAGAATCTAGGTAAAAAACACTTTGGGATAATTTAATCTACCCTTGCCAGAAAAACCACCAAGACATTTAGCCCTCAATTTGACCTGCCTGATGGTGGACTTCCAGTTCAGAACAAGGAAGTAATGTGATTAAACCGGAACCTAGAAGAAACATTGAGATGCGCTTTTGAACCTGCAGATCTTTGCTCTGAAAGAAGGAGCATCTCTTGTGGCCCATGGGTTTTATGGGGGCTCTGTCTGGTTTGGCTCGAAAGCAGTTGTCAGATTTATACTCCTGAGCTTGCTTGGGGTATAGACCATGTGAATTGAGCAGGCAGTGAATATGGGAATTTCTGGAGAACAGACTCTAAAGGAAAAGAAAGCATCCACTTTGTGGGTAGAATGACCTGTATGTGTTAGGGGTAAATCTTTTCAGAGCCCTGGAGGGGTGCTTTCTTGATGAACTTGTTACCTTCTGGTATTATAGCAGAGCCAAAATCTTGCAAGGAATGTGTGCAAAGAGGAATTTTTGTCCTTTTGAATTAGATCCTAAGAGGTAATAAACTTATAGCAAAAGACCTAAATGAAATAGTGAGATAATATCAACTCTTTAGCTTAAAATAAATTATTTTCTGTAGAATTAAAAAAAATTAGCTTCCCTATGGTATCAAGTTCTAGATAAGGGCTTTATTGATGTATGGAATCTATAAGACTCAATGCAGAAGTGTTTTAGGACTCACAAAGCTCTGAACTTAATTCTTATCCTTAAAATCAAAACCAAACCTCCCCTCTTCCCTCCTTCTAGTCTTCAGTTGCTTAGTTTTTATTCCATAATCCAGCGGCTTTTATTTCTTAATCATTGCTGAAGAAGCCAAGAGTTTCTCTGTTAATTCTAAAAATCTCATTGACCTGGGGTATACAGACATTTTTCTTAAAAGAGAATCCAGAGGAAGGTTTGGAAATGCTTCTCAGCTAAAGGACATGTTTACCAAACTCCCAGCGTGCTTTCTGCACCCTATTTTGTTTTGTGTTTTTTAAAAAACTTGTCACTGTTGTCACATTTTCATAATGGTGAGTGAAAGCAGATGACAAACGTCTCCCCATAGAAGACCTGCTTTGTGAAGCCATTTGTTTCCGAAGAATTGGCACTCAGGGCTTGAATTCTCTAGTGAGGGAGAGGCTTCAGGGATGTGGTAGACCTCTTTCCTTGGGAGGGATTCCCCCCACCACCACCCTCCCCCTAAAAAAGCCCCCCCCCCCAAAAAAAGCTGTGTTTTGCTTAGATAGCTTTTCAGTTGGGTTACATTTGCCAGTTTATCTCCATCAGAAAATAAATGTTAATATACTTGTAATTTCTCTGCAGACATGCTACTCCTGACCTGATTTTGTCCTTTTAGGAAAGTTTAGGAAAAAGCACCAAGGGAATTGTTTTTGTAGATTGGGTTGGGCGCCCCAGCCATCCCCAAGCCAAGTGTTACTTAATAGTAATAAGTTGAGATTTGTTCGGGGTTTCCGTCTTCCACCCTTCTTGGGGTTTTTGGCCCAGATGATCCCCTGCAGGTCGCTGGTTTGCACCGTCGATAAAGGAGCCCCACCGTGACTTACGTGTGGCCAGGAACTGACGATCCGACGTGGAGAAAGTACACACACAAACCACACGCCACATGCAAAGCAGATATGGTTTTGATTTC
The DNA here is from genome assembly GCF_017311325.1 of Ursus maritimus. Taxonomy (NCBI): domain Eukaryota; kingdom Metazoa; phylum Chordata; class Mammalia; order Carnivora; family Ursidae; genus Ursus; species Ursus maritimus. The sequence continues at coordinate 17,345,391 of NW_024426885.1, read as the reverse complement.
AGGCTCCGTGGTTCTGTTATCATTTCTTTTTCCGTGAGAGTGGATTTTTATCTTGGGGTCTGACTTCTGCTTTGGTTCATGGTTTGTGGTTTGCATTTGCCATCACAGCTCATGAGTTTGGCTGCTTGGGAAGCCGAGTGGCCAGGGCTCCGGGCCCATGGGAAGTGGGAGGAGAGGGAGCCCCGGGACGGCATTCCCAAGGAGCAGGGAGATTGTGGACCCTGTGTGGTGGGATCCCTGGCGAGTCGCTGCAGGGCCATTGTCACTGTTCTTGTCCCGGATCCTCAGCTGCCACCGGCTCCCCCACCTGGGGTTTCTTCTCTCTCTTTCTGTGTTACTTATATAATGCCTCTGAGGACTATTTTGGAAACATCTAGACCAACTTGTGATTGATCTTCCTGTTCTGTGTATTTCCCCTGATTCCCTTGCTCTCCTCTCATCTCCTTTGGCAGGAAATATTTTTTTGCTCATTAACTATTTTCCAGGTCAGAATTTCCCCATAAAGTATGAACTTTTCTTTATGCCAGTATTTGATTTCCATCACCTTTTTTTTTTTTTTTAAACATAAAGCCGAAAAGTTTAAATTGGGCAAATTACTTAATTGCTCCGTGCCTCCGTTTCCTCGTCTGTGAAAAATGGGCTTTAATAATAGGACTTGCTTGCTGGGCGGGTTATTGTGAGGTTACGGGTGAGGGGGTTAGCCCAGAGCCAGGTGTGGGAGGCAGGTTTCGTGGTATTATTCCTGTGACCAACAGGATGTCCCAGGAACCCCAGCAACCCCACGCAGACAGGGACAGTTGGTCACCCCGAAAACACCATTACTCCACTCTTGCCAAGTTGGCAAGTGGCCTATCTTTTCTTTCCGATCTCCCTCTCCCCTTCCCCCCCCAGAATAATCCTGTTTCTCCTGTGAGGGAGTGGGCCGAGAATCAGGAGGCCAGGGTACCTTTTGAAGAGTGGTGGGGGAAAGAGTTTGTTGTGACATAATTTATCTCCCCGGGGAGGACAGACAAAAACCTATAGGGGAGACTGGGCTCGGCTTCTGATGGGCATGAAATTAGTGACAGCAAGACAGGAATTTGTGGCCTTTTAGTTGTAGTGTCTGCTCTCTGCTTTGGTCGCATTTCTATTGCTTAGATCTTCATTAAAAAAAAAAAATAGATTTAAAAGGCGTCCTCTTTGGTGTCTGAAAGGCAGAGGGCTGGCTCCTGGTTTGCAGACCTAATAACACTTACTTCTTTCTTTATGAGGGAGTTTCCTCGGGCTCCAATGGCCCGGCTATTGTTTGTCTGCATTGGTAATAAGCGTGGAACAGCCCCTCCTCCTCCAATTTGCCTCAAAGACAAGCGGCTAGTGGGTTCCTAGGGCCGAGAGACCTTGGGAACCCGTGATTGGAAGCTCACTGCCGGAGGAAAGCGGCACTTGTGGGAGGAAGGGCCATGTCTTTGCAGGGACGCCTGTGGCCATGGCTCTGGTCAGCTCGCTGGGCTCCCCGAAGGTGGGGGGGGCTCTCCCGGGCAAGAAATCAGTGAGTGGACGGCCAGCTCAGGCCAGGTCACCCTTGAACTTGGAGAACTGCAATGCAGTAAGGAGCTTGTGCTCAGTGATGTAGCCTCAGTGGTGGTGAAGAAATGGCACTGATTTTCCCAATTGACTTGATGGCCCCCATAGTATCTTAAACACCTCCTGGTTCCAGAAGGTGCAGTCCGGACCTCTGTCCTTTGCAGGAGGCTAAATGAAAACACAGTGCTTGGAGCTGGTTCCTGTGTATTGCCAGCTTTCTTGTGCTTCTCCGAGGGCACCATGCAAAGAGATGAGAATACGACGTATGAGGAGTCAGAAAACAGGCTTTGTAGAGGGACGTTTTTACCCTCCCCTGTTTGGCTTTGGGAGGGGTAAAACGATGGACTGGCGTGATTATATCCCACCACTCCTCCCCCGCTTTAAAAGAAAAGGACTTGTATTTTAGCCTTCTTTGTTAATCAGAAAGCTTTGGTATTTTTGTTGGCACAGGCCAGACCTTCCTAGCTGTTCAGTGGCCTTAGGCCGTGGCGGGCGTTTACATTTTCTCTCCCCTCCACGTCGTGGGCATCCTGGCTGATGGCGTGGCTTTTGGCAAGAGCAGTGCTGTGCCTTTTTAATTGGTTAGTTCCTCCAAGTGATGATTTATTCCACACCTATTAAAAACATCTTAATTTACTTCAACAGTTTCCTCCCCCTTTTAGTCCTCCCTCCCCGCGCCCCCCGCCCCAACAAAACTATTTCCCCCAGGTAGCACTTGGCGAGATGAGATCTTGTTCTCTGGGGAGGACTTTGTCTTGGGTACGGCGGTGGGGAAGAATTAATTAAAGTTGAGGATAAAGCTGAATAATGACAGTTAGGGCCCCAGAGCTCAGAACACTGCTAGGTCAGTCACTAAATTGCCTGCTTGTAGATAATGTTCTTTCTGGGTCTCAGTTTGCCCATCTGTGAAATGCCTGCACAGGATGTACGCAGCGGTGGGACACGTTCGCAGCCACAGAAGTGCTGCTTTATTTGGAATTAAACGTTTTTGCGGGCACAAGGAGTCCTCCAGGGATGATGGATCAGAGCCCTGGCACTGATGTTAGACATACCTGGCCTCTCAAGTCACATGCATTTTTTTTCACGTGGGACCTCAGCTACTTACTTAACCTCCCTGAGTCTCAGTTTTATCTGTAAAATGGGCATCAAACCAGTCTCAGAGGATTAATTGGGAAAATCGACGTAACAGCCCAGCACAGTGGCGAGTGTGGAGTACGAAGCACCTGTGGTTTCTTGTATAGAAAGGGCAGTGACTTCCGTAATCCTAGGAAGTTGAAACTGTGGCTGGGTACTTGGTCCATTTTGCTACTAGTGAAGGCAAGTGGACAGGCGTTGTGGTTGGTTTTGGTTTTATCTTCTCTGGTTTAATTTCTTCTCAGAAGCAAGAAGAGATGAACCATATTCTGCTTGTCTGATAGATATCAAAGTAAGACTGAAATGAACTTCAGCCTCCTTTCGTGGAAGGGAACAAATTCGTTGCTACGCAGATTTTAACTCATATTTTTAGCTACCCCCTCCCCCCAACAATATATAAACACATACATTGATTTCTTTTTTTCTGGTATTACTACAAGGATCAGTTTCTTCTGGCCTCATTCCAGAAACAACATGCCTGTCTTTTTTCATCGTTGAGGAAAAACAGTCTGAAGGCACCATAATTCCTTAAATTGGATTTTAATTCTTGATCCCCTTATGTTCGGTAAACAGAGTGATCTATGAAACATCATTGTGCAGGAGCAAGAGCCTGGCAGCCTTGTATTTTTTTTTCCCCCAGAAGGGAAGGCACAGTGTTGGAGCCTCCCCAAGGGTGAGGCAGTGGGTGGGGTCCCTGGAGGTGAATGCCCACCTTCATTGGGGATGGAGACACGAATCCCTTTCCAAAAAATGCTAGTGAAAGTTGGGAGGCCTGCCTGTGAGTGAGCAGAGTTTAGTTTGGGAGGAAGCCCGTAATGTGTGTGTGTGTGTGTGTGTGTGCGCACGCACGCACGTGTGCACGTGTGTGTGCACACACGCGTGGGTATGCAGTGCTTATTAACTCCATTAGTGCCACGGGCAGCTGCCGCTTGAAAGCCTTGGGTTTCCTATATTCAAATCAGAGGCACCCAGAAGCAGAGATAAAGGGGACAGTGTGATCTTCAAAGATGAGGGAATAAAAAAAAAGTCGTGGGGAATATTTTCTGGGTGATTCTGCTCCCCACCTTTTTAAAAGAAATATTAAGAGTGTCAGTGCTTTCTCTCACTTGGCGGTTAGGCTGTGGTCAAGCCATGTAGCTTTGGAGCACAAGACTGATGACTTGCAGGAGAGCAAAAGGAAAACGTCTTGGGCTGCTTCTGAGCTTGCTCGGGGAGTGAGTCAGTCAGTGTTTCTCGGGTTCTCTCTTCCTCTCTCGCCTTTCTTCCTTTCTTTGAGCTAGTTTCGCTCTGAGAGTGCAGACTTGGCACCCACTTACCCAAGAACTGATTAGTTCCTAAAAGAAGCAGTAAGTTGATTGCTTACAGAGATGATGTAAGCTTTGCTCTGGGGTACATCAACTTGGATTTCTCATGCTTTATCTTATAAAGCCTAAATTAACAGCTGGTTTGGTTTGAGTTCTCCGGGATCTGACTAAGGGATTAGAGTCCATTCTCAAGTGAGTCAATCTAGTTTAATTTATTTCAGGTCTATCAAAAAAGATCAATCAAACCTCTTTTGAAAGTAAAGCTATAATCGGCCTGCACACTTAGAAGTCACTGTTGTTTCACTTGGTGTTTCTCTCTGGTGGAGAAATGCTTGGGCTGTGGTTAAGAGGATGTATTAGAGCATTTTCTTCGTACCTCCCTTTCTTGAGGCCTCCACTCCTCCCTGGGAAGATTTTGAGAAGCTGTCATGGTTGAGAACTCCGCCCAGGTCGTGCTGCACTGACCTCTACTGCTCCTTTTCCTCTGGTGATGCTGGATCCCTGGTTTGGAAGTTTCTAGTGCGGCATAATTTAATACGTGGACCTCGACATTCCAGGTCCAGCCCATTTCACATCACCGGTTTTGCTCCTGGGCTTTTTCTTGCAGAGGTTGGTGGGTGAAGACCTGCGCTGAGTTCTTTTTCCAAAAGGTCTACAAGCAAGGAATTATTCACATAGTTTGCAAAGCTAAGGTGACACGTTGTCAGCTATGGCTGATCTAGGGTTTTGTGGGCGCTGGAGGCTACAATCCGAGTTGTCCATTTCTTTCGGGTTGCTACTTTAACAATACTTGAGCATCTACTCATAGCTAAGAGCTCTGCCGAACGTACACGATCTGACAAGAGAACTACCAAGAATAAGGAAGTGGTTAAGAGCTTGATTCTAGAGTCAGACCCAGAGTCTTGGCTTTGCTACTTGGTGACTTTGTATGAGAGCAAGTGCTTCCCTAATCCTCTCTTTGCTTGTCAGTAAAATAGGCAGAATAAAACTATCTCCTCCAAAGGATTGTTGCAATAATGAAATGAAATGATGCTATATCTTTTGCTTTTTTTTTTTTTTTTAAATGAAAAACCACTTTAGGGGAGATACCAGGAAGCCGAAGCTATTTTCCCCCCAAATGTATCACACCAAATCAAATATTTATCGGGGGTCTGTAATGTGTCCGTTGCTCTGGGAATGCTTAGGTACAATGACCTAATCCCGGCCCTGTAGGAACATACAGTCTATTGGGAAGAGAGAAAATACTTAGCAGACAAGGGTGTCCAGAACTATGACTCCCTCTATCTTATGTGCCACTCAGCTTGGTCAAAGGGATGCTTTTTTTGGTCTTTCTTCCATTTGACTGAATGAAAACACAGTGGGTCACTCTTCATTTGCCTTCCATTAATGGTTCCGTAGAATCATTAGAACCATTAGGGGCTGCTCACCCTCTGCTACTCTCAGCCTCCTCCAGGTCCACCAGGTTTGAACTGGAGCAAATGTGAGTCTAGCCTCAGTTCTTCCAGCTGTGAAACGGGGCTGGCATTATTCCATGGCGTGTGTGCTAAGGATGGGGAATACCTCATTTTTAAGGTATTCTTGTGGATCTGTTATGTGTGGAGACTTATTCTTTATTTATTTAGCATTACTGCTCCAGAAAGAACCTTGATATTAGTAGCAAAAGAAAAAAAAAAACAGATGAGAGGTTGTTTGTTGAGCTCTTGCTATGTGCCAGTTTCTAGAACATTCTGTAGCTTTGTAAACCTGATGCTAGGGCCCTGTCCTGCTCTACACTTACTGTGTTGCTATGGAACAAGGGACCTGCTGTTGGGAATCTAGTTGGGTTTCTCTGAAAATTCTAACATGGCCTTGGAGGGCAAATCAGAATCCTTTTGCAGGCAAGTGATTGGATGTGGGTACCTGTGTCTCCCTCTAAAAGGAGAGCCTCCTTTTCCCTCCCAAGTCCAGGCCCAGTGTATATCTGGATCTGGGCCGCTCTGAAATTTCTGCCCGGTGTGAGTGGCCAAGGCCTTGCTCATGAACCCGTGGGACACCGGGGAAGAGTCAGCAACCTCACGTGCGGCTCTCCTTCGCAACCTCTCCTTCCTGTCTCTGCCTCTGGGGTTAACCATTAAAAAAAAATAGCCACAGCACTTTTAGAAAGTCACATGCTGGGTTTCTATATGTCCTCGAAACTGTCTTAATTCATTTTCCCCTTTTACTGGCATAGAGAGAGAGAAAAAAATTGATAGTCAATGCTAATAATCGTGGCATGTAATGTAATTGGAAGTGTTTCATTGCCGTGCTCACGAGAGTTGCCGGCTTCATCTTCGGGCTTGGATGTAGCACTAGACTTGCCTTGAGTGTCTTGTGCAAGCCTTTGATGCAGGTAGACCACATTATAAATCGGCGCGTTGCTATGGTGAGCCTGGCAGTCCTTGCTTGCTGTGGGTAACCTTTTCTACCTTCTCGGACACTGTTTTAAAACACGGCAGCATGATAGCATTTCATTTGATTCGAACCGAGGTGGGGTGGATGCATTGGGAGACTGAGGTCTAAAATTTTTTTGGAGATGATGTTTTGGGGTTTTTCTGCTCACCTGGTGCTGTGGAATATTTTGCAGATTGGGCTTTCTCATTATTAGGAATATGTTTTCTAATGGATGGGGTGGGGGATGGTGGTGGGCAGAAGGCTGGGCTTTCTTCTCTTCCCCCTCCTTCCTTCCCTGAGCATTTCTGCGAATTTGTTGGCTTTGATGCCCAGCAGCTCATACAGTGAAATGAAGGTTCAGGTTGGCATGATGCAGAAATGATTATTCCTGGTAGTGTGTTCCTATTACTGTTAATAATATAAAGACAATTGCCTGCCTCTCAAGACTCCCGCACATGGCTAACAGATAGTTACTTCTCCACGGAGTCAGACACATAGCGATGGGGGACCTGAGTGTTTTATTAGTGGTTGTCCTGCAGACCCCCAGGATAACTCAGATGAGACGTAGATTTATTTATTTTTGTCCTCTTGCTTGAAGGGTAACTTTTAATTACATCCATCAAATGTCAGCACAGTTCAGGTTTGTAAAATTCATTTCCTCCCACCTTTTCCCTGCCATACATCCCCATCTGTTAAATTTTTGGGAAGATATACAATCGCAGGACCCGCAGGGATGTTTAAAATGGACTCCTCAGCTTCCCATACTTCCTTTATGTCTCCAAGTCTCCTTCTCACCTTCGAAATGGGAATAATATTCCATACCCCTCTCACTGGGTAGTTTTGAGCACCAAAAGGGACCTAGTTTGATGGAAGCCCTCTGGGGAAAACAGTATTACTAGACAGGCTTTAAATTAGAGACTGTTCACTGTCATTCGGTCCAGCGTCTGAGTCCTGTGTTTTTATAGCTCAAAGCTACCTTTCCCTTCTTATAACTCTTCCATCAAGGTGAGCCCTGTGGCCTTCCTCAGGGTCTGGATTCCTTCTTGCCAGGTAGAGATTTATGTCCAATTGGTGATCCCAGAGCTGTGGCCACCTGGCTAATCTCAGCACCCAGTGGGAACTCAGTTTCCCTTTCTGGGAAGTGGGGTTGCTACAGAGATCTTGGTAGTGCTGTCCACATCCCTGTGATCCGTGTGAGGATGTAACTCAGGCTCCTAGCTGGTTCAGAAAGCAGGGCACTCCTCCCCCAGGGTAAGAAGAACCACAGGGTGAGTCTCTCCCATTGCCAAGGGTGCTCAGGCCGAGCTACCACTGTAGGGACTGCGATCTCTCTTTGGGGTGGTCCCCGTCCCCCAACCCGGGCTGTGTTACATCTGGATCAGAGTTGGGGTGGGGTGCCTCGGTGGCGAAGGCCTCTTGTCAGGCTGTTCAGCCACAGCCAACTTCCCCTTCTTTGTGCCTGTTAGAAGAAGGGCTTGCTGTGATCACCTGGCCTCCAGCTCTCTGCCTCCGGGCCCCATGCTTGCGAGCCGATGGATTCTGCCTCTGGTTCCCGAGGACACCTCGCTGTGAAGGTGGAGCGAGCCACACGACAGAGGTGGCTGGCAGTGTGCCGAAAGCAGGGCCGTGTGTAGACCTCAGGATGGGCTGGCCTATGTATTTATTTAGAAGTATTTCTAGAGGGTAACCTCACTGGCTAAAAAGCGTGTCTGAACAAGAGCCCCGTTGTTCGTTTGAGCCCTGTTGCCCTGGCAGGATGCAGACTCAGGCGGCCTGTTGGTCAGGCCTTGGACTCGGGGCGCAGCGAGGCCTGGTGGGCGGGGCCCAACTCCCTCCTGGCCACCCGGTGCCAAGTCCAGGGAAAGGCTGCCCATCCGTCCCTGCGGGCGGTATGATTGGGCAACCTGGGGACCAGAGAATGCACGTCGGTGGCATGGATTCCATTCCACACACCACCCTCGCCTCCTCTCCCCAGCCCTGGGAGGGAAACATGCCCTCCGGGAGACACCCAAACCCGACAAAGAGACCTTTGTTGGAGCTGGAGGTGAGAATCTGTGGGCGTTGGGATTCCTGGGTTCGAGTTCCAGCTCCCTGCCAATCGCCTGGGCGCTGGGCTAACATTTCTGGAATCAAAAGAAGTGCAGCCTGCCCAACAAGGACTATGGGAGCTAGGCGCTGCTGGGTGCTAAGATTGCATTGCCTTTGCCAAAGGCTTGGAGCTCCTGGGAGGAGAGAGGGAGGCCTAGGGCGCCGAGGGGAGGTGCTTGGAGCACCTCGAACCAGACTCCAGGCTTCTGTTCTGGCTCCAGAGGCCTCTCCTAAAGAATAAACTTCTGAGTTGGTCCCTTTCTGAGGTTCTGGAATAAAGCTTGTTACTTTGTTACATTTTTAGTGTTTTCCAGACATTACTGATCAGAGAGCTCTTACCTTGCTAAAAACTGAGATTTATCATGTGTTCCACCCCCCCGCCCCCCCTCCCCCGCCGAAGCAGGATCTTCTGGGGTGGGACCTGGGAAGGAGTCCTTATTAACATGCTTGAAAAATGATTTTTGCCACATATTGTCTCCTGCTTAACGCCCTGCGTTGGGCTTTGGACCTAGATTGTGAGGTTCCCCTGGGTACACCTGGACTTGAAGCCGCCTCGAAGCCATCCCACGGAGCACGTCGCACGTGGTGCTGGCACACGGGGGCCCGCAAAAATCACACCCACTGCTTCTCAAGCTGTTGTGAGTAAAACCACAGATTCTTTTCGAAAGCAATTGCTCTGCTGAGATATTTACAAACCATACAATTCTCTTACTTAGAGTGTACAATTTAGTGATTTTTAGTATATTCACAGAGTTTGGTGATCGTCAACACTAATTCCAGAACATTTTCATCACACCCAGAAATAAACCCTATGCGCGTTAGCAGTTGCTCCTCATTTTCCCCTCCCCTGAGTTCCCGGCAGTCGCTATAGATTTGTCTATTCTTGACATTTCATACACGCGGAGTCGTAAGATATATGGCTTTTTGTGTCTGGCCTTTGACTCAGCGCGATGTTCTCAAGGTTCATCCATGTTTTAGCATGTGTTAATTCTTCATTCCTTATTATGACCAAATAATGTTCCATCATATGGATATAGCACATTTTGTTTATTGATCATTGATAAGTTTTTGTGTGGACTCTATTTTCATTGATCCTGTGTGTATACCAATGAGTAGAATTGTTGAGTCATATGATAACTGTGTTTAACTTTTGGAGGGACTGCCAGACATAAAACCTTGGATTCTGTGATGTGCCAGTTATCTTGAGCAAGTTAGCAAAATGTGACTTTTGTTTGCCAGAGACAAAATATATAAAGATTGCTTACTAAAAAAGCGATCGTGTTAAACCTTCTGCTCTCCATTGCTGTAATTGGATGGACACGCATCGGTTACCTTCCTGTAGCCCAGGGGTTCTTGACACTGGCCACATGATACAGTCACCTGGGAACTCTAGAAGCCTCAACTCTAGGCCAGTTAAATCAGAATCTCTAGCTACTGGAGTTTGGATCTGATGTTTCACGAATTGGTGCTGTTTCTCTCCTTTTCAAACCATGGGTGAGGAGAAAAAGCAGAGGTGGGGTTGGTCATGGCGATCAGAAAGAATCTGGGAAGATCCCAAAGCTCGAGGAACGTTGGGTTGCTCGGTGGGTGTAACTGGGAAACTGGGACTTGGACAGGCGAGTGGGAGAAGCTTATGTGGCTTGTGGCTGGGGTGCCAGAGGAGGATCCCCCAATCTAGGCAAAGCTTGGCTATAAGTTTTTTTCAAGCTGAAGCATGTAATTTACCCACAAAGGCAGTTTCTGAGAGATTTGTTGGTCCCCTGACAGGGGCCGGAGTTTGTTGTTTTGTGGTTGTCTTTCTGCCTTGGCCCTGGGGACGTGAGCGAGTACCCCCTCTCCTGACAGTCTTCCCTCTTTCACTGCAGGGAACACAACTGACCAGGCAGGGGGAGACCTCTGTCTACACTGGTTTTTACCAAGTACCAGTGTGACCTTCTTGGGTGTATCACCACACTTCCGGCAGCTCAGAAGGAGGGACTGATCTAGAAGGACCCTTCCCTTGTGCTATTCTGTGGTTCAGATCGTCTTCTCCTAAACCTAGGGCAAAGTGGTGTTTGGTTAAATTGGCTTAAATACCACTCCCTCAGAGACTCCCTCTCGGAAACTTCCTCTTCAGAGGTACTTGTTGCGCCCCTGTCTGCCTCTCGGTTTCCTTGAGTGTGGTAGGACACCCACACACCCTGGCACCTTGCTTTTGCTGTCACTTCCCCCACTTGGATGTTAGCTCCATGAGGGTAGGGACCATCTGCTCATGGCTTTTCACCCTCACTGTCTAGTGGCTCCAGAAGTATTTGTGAGTAAATGAGTTATTGAATCTTTACCTCAAATGTCCATTGACTGTAGGGATGTAGCTTTGAGCCTCTAGGAGCTGCGATTATTTTTCCCCCCATTTAGTAAATTATATTCAAGAAGAATTAATAATAGTTAATATTTATTGAAAACTTCATACCCAGCATGGGGCTAAGGACTTTATGTTATTACCTCATTTACGCTTTCCAAAGCAATCCTGTGAGGTAGGCATTCATTTACAGGCTCCCATTCTGCAGATCCGGAAGCAGACCAGTGAGGGGTGCAGGCTGGAGTAGGACCCTGGCCAGCCCTGTTCCGGAGCCCATAATACTCTGTTGTCCCCAGTGAGTGAATCAGCAAATAAAAAGAATCCTGTACATTGGAAACAATAACATTTGGGGAGGAGGGTGGTGACCCTTTTGGATATGGCAGCCAAAATGAACTGGATCCCCTGGCAAAGGCATGTTATCAACCAAGAGAAGGGTTCTGCTTTCAGTGATTCCCCAGGGTGATCCTGCTTTGGTTTTTGCCTGAAACCCAGAAAAGGGCAATCTGGTGGTCTGAAGGCCTACAATACTAAAGGAGGCAGCTCTATGGCCAGGTGGGACACCGAAGCTCTGAAAGGTTGTCCTCATTGTTGACCACCGCCCCAGACCAGGGCTTCCTGAGCGTTTAGCGGTGGCCACAGAAACCAGTAGCACCAGTGACTGCAATGCTCGCTAGTGATCTTCATCTGGCAAGGCCACAAGTCCACGATGGCCCACTCTCTCCATTCTGGTCTGGTTTCTGGGGAGCACTGGGCTTTCGGGCCAGAACTTAGCAAGTGTAAAGCCAGCAGGCCGATGGGGCCTGTGTAAGTGTCAAGTTAGACCCGTCTGGCTGAGAGGGGTCAGGAGACGGTTTCATTCAACCTCTTTGTTTTCAGATCAGGGAACTGAGAGGGGTTGAAGGTCAGAGCTTCCTCGAGACAGAGCCAGAGCTGGGGTCCGGGGTTCTCGAGGTGGAAATATCTGCAGATTTGGGGGACGTTACAAGGGCGTTCTCTCTTCTGAGACTGGGGGGAGACCTTGTGTTCCTGAGAGATGTTAGAATTTAGCTTGGGGAGACAGGAAACAGGAACGGTGAAGTTCAGGCTCCACTACGATTGTCAGGAGCGATGGTGAGGAGCTAGCTGAACTGAATTCCAAGTGGTTCCAGAGAGTTTAGTGAGGCTCCTGCCCAAGTAGCCTTTTCCACAAGAAAGAACGAAGCAATGGGTTTCTGAAGAGATTTTGTGGTGACATGATATGGTTAATTGGGTCATTTCCTCCCCTCCCTCCACTATCAGGTGATGTAGCTTTAGCTCCTAGAATCTTGGAGAAGCAGCTATGACTGTTAGACTAGTCTTCGGAGCACACCTGAATCGAGCTGGGGTAGGTTGGTTCAGACAGACCACAGGTCCATTAGCATTTGCAAAAGCAAGTGGAAAAACTATGCTTGTTGATTTGAGTCCTCATAGTTTGTCTTGAAATTTCAAGTAACATTAAAGGAGGGTTTGAAAGCTTTGTTCATCCAGAAGGCAGGGGATTGAAGGCTGAGAGACATCAAGACGCTGATGCCATCTGTTGATGGTCACTGTGCTGTCACCCAGAGGCCACAAAGGAGCAAGAGACCCCGGGGGCCTCCCGGGCAGAGAGTTGTAGGGCTGCTGCCTTTCGAGGAGAGGTTGACCCTCCTGTCCTCAGGGAAGAGTGGGTCAGGGACGGGGGAGAGCACTAGCCCATGAAGTGGTTGTGCGTGCAGTGCGTGTCCTGGTCTCATCCTACCTCTGGGCATTTCCTTCTGAGGCCTGGGGGTAGGGGATGGAGCCCAACGAGATTCCATATTGGGTTTTCTTTGCATTGGCTCTTGGGTGTCACATTGGGACCCAGTCCCCTTCCTCTTGGATTCAGGTGCAGCTCTGGGAGGTCAGTGGTGCCCTCTGTGGCTGAGCAACTTTGTCCGTGACCTTGTGTTGTAATCTAGTGATCCCTGGCACCCTCCCCACGCACACGTGTTCAGATTTCACGTGCATTTGCAACCCCCTACAGAGGAGATGGCTCATCAGTTGCCTTGACAGTTCAAGAAAAGGGGGGGGGGTATTTTGATGACCTTCCCGATTTACTCTAGAAGATGTGGAGCGTGGGATGGGGGAGGAGGTGAGGTATGGGAGTCACCGTGGCTCGAGACCCCAGAGCCCAGGTTCTGTTCTTAATCACTTGCTGGTTATACAAACTAGGACCTTCCTTCTGGGCTGTTTCCTGTTTGTAATTCAACAAATCACTGAATTGGACTGTAGCAAACATGTCCAGGGTTTTCACATAAGGAGACCCTCCCCTTTTTAAAGGTATACGTGGGTTTTATTGGAGGTTAGCCTCCGTAACAGGAAAAGGGGGGGGGGGAGAGGAGGATTGAGCAGGGGATGACATCAGATAACAGTGCAAATAGGAGAAAGTCTCTGTCAGCCCCCAACAAATGAGACGGCGAGGATGGGATAGACTCTCCCCGCATCAGAATGTGAAACAACTGTTATTTACTGCGTGGTTACCGAGCTAAGTGCTTTATAGACATTATGCAATTTAATTGCAGTGTGAGGCTCGCTCCTTTTCTGGAGGCGGGAACACTGGCACAGGAAAGGAAAGTAAGTTGTTCAAAGTCACACAGCGCGCAAGGGGTTAGAAGCCTGAGCGCTCAACCTGCCACCTCTCCTCTCCTCAGTATACATTTAAAAAACATTTTTAAAGAGATTTATTTATTTATTTGAGAGAGAGAGCGAGCACTCAAATGCTCAAGCAGGGAGGAGGGCAGAGGGAGAGAGAGAATCTCCAGCAGCCTTCCATACTGAGTGTGGAGCCCAGTGCGGGGCTCGATCTCACGACCCTGAGATCATGACCTGAGCTGAAATCAAGAGTCGGACGCTTAACTGATGGAGCCACCCAGGCGCTCCGTAGCATCATTATACATTTTTACTCTGTATTTGCCTACTGGGAACAATATGTGGTGAGCAGAAGTGCTAAGAATTTGGTAATGCTTTCCCATGGTTTTGTGTTTCTATGAGTCATCACAACATCTACACAGAATTAAGAGACTGCGTTCTGCAGTGTGAGAGGGTATTTTCCATGTCTACTCCATGAGTATCGCTCGTAGATGGATTTGGGGCCTTCTGAAGGGATGCTGTGCCTTCACCAGGCTTTCTTTGTTTGCATGGGACTTCCCAGTTTATGGTTTTTTTTTTTTGTTGTTGTTGTTGTTGTGTGCTGCAGGAGGACCTTGAGTGTCCGGGCCTGTATAACAGACCAGTTGAAACGGTCCTATGTTGTCTGTGTGTCATGTGGCCGAGTGGGCCCATCCCTGATGGTGGGAGAGGCAGGTGTGGCACTCTCGGTGTTGCACCTGAAGGAGCCTGCGTGCTGCTGAGGTCTTTCTGGTGGGGTTCTGAGCCCTGTTATTGTATACTACTTCCTTAGCTTGGTGCCTTCCTTCTCGGGAGCTCTTGGCTTTCTGCAGATGCCATCTCCGTTTGCTTTCTGGGGGGAGGAGGTGAGTTCCTCTGAGGAATTTGCAGACGAGTACCTGAGGTTGCTGGTTAATTCTTCTCATGGTCTGGATGGAAAATGGAATGCACTGAAATTGCAGTTGTTCATCACAGAAGTAAGGCATGTGCGGAAAATGATCCTGGCCTGAGGATTTCCTGCTAGTAGGACTTGCTGCTTCCTGATGGATGTTGCCTATAGAGCTCAGAAACTGGGGATCCTTGGAAAGCCCAAACAGTATGTAGTCTTGTTGATAAATATCTCTGTCTACCTTGTTAAACTGGAAGGAGATGCAGACTGGACTCCGGAGACCCGGGGCCTCATCCTGGCTGTCTGGATTTACTCCTCCAGAGTTCGTTTTCTCTTCTATAAGATGAAGTCGGGAGCAGCCTATTGGCATATGTGTTCTCTGGCATGCTAGCCCTGGGAGTTTCCTCCACAAGGACTGTGACCAAGACGTTCTAGGAGATTTCACGTAAGCAGATGCTCGCGGGAAGGTCTGAAAGGGCCTTCAGGTAAAGAGATCCCGGGAAGCCCTTTGGAGGGCTGAACAGCATACTCTCGGGAAGTGTGGGATCAGATGGTGCTTGAGCAGCCCTTCCAGATCTCGGATCTCCGTCTGTGACAGTTCACAGGCCTCTGCTCCCACATGGTCGCCATGTTGGGAGCCCAAGCCGTGGTAGAGAGGGGCCATTGTACTCTTAGTGTTTGTGGAATTTACTGCCCAGGGTGCATGGCAATCAGGCTCTGGAGGGAGGAAGGGAAGTTGAGACTGACCCAGATGGGGGCATGAGCGTGTTGGCAAGGACAAGTGCACAGGCGTGTATGGAAGGGAGTTGGTCCGTGTCTGGCCAGTGTCTTCTTTGCAGAGGTGAGCAATCTGTAGGTCCAGACAGGCACATTGGCTTGCCTAAGGGTCACGCAGCTAGCCAGTGGCCCAGATTGGACAAATAACTCAGAACAGGGCACCAGAGCTGTTTAATATGCCAAATGGTGCTAGGATGATGTCTCTTCTGGACAGTGTAAGCAATGATGTTTGCTCAGGATGGCCTTTGGCAGTGCTGTTGTTGTCCTTCTACTGGCAAACCGTCTTTTGGGCCCGGAGGGGAGGGCAACAAATCATAACTCTGGTAGAAGACTCTGAATACACGAGCACATCACATGGGTACCTTGGCCTGTGCGATCGATGGCTGAAAATTTACCGCATTGCCTTTGGTTGGACAGGCACCTTTATTTTTCAGTTCCTGGGTTTTGATGTGGTTGGGTCATATTTCTCTCTTCCAACTTCCCTCTCCGTTCTCTGCCGCCACCCCTCAGCCCTCCACTGAGCCAGTAAGCCACAGCCTCTAAGGATTCTGCTTCATCTTTAACTATGTGCGAACTGGGTTTTGACACACACAATTTAACTGGGTATTTTTGGAAAGGCTCTGAGGGAATGCAGAACACTCCGGAGGGCAGGCCTGGCGTCAGGAATGTTTCATGCAACCTGTGCATACAGTGGACGTACCTTCCTCACCCTGCCCTTAGCTGGGGGGTAGAATGAGCTGGCTGGGAGGGCAGGGGAGCTAGGGAAGGTTCGAGAACTCCAGGTTCTCCTGTCTTCGGATGGTTTGTATGAAAGTGAGGCCTGAAAGTTTCATCACCACTGCTACAGGTGAAAGACTTTCATTTGGCTGCTCTGGTCCAACAAAGACTATTTTATTTATGTGTTTCCAAGCCCTTAAAAATTCTTTTAGGGCACATCAGTGGGGAGTTAATAGAAACTTTGAAATAAGAAAAATGCCTGCAGGGTAAGTAGAACCCCAGCCAGCCGGCTCTGAGCTGTGTGTGTTAGCTGGTAGGTTGGTACTCAGAGAAGTGGCTGGTAGACAGGTTACGGAGCACGGTTGTTCTCTCCAATGCCATCGTTTTCAATGATTAAGTGAGGGTTTTTTCTTTTCCTTCTTTTAGTGCAGAGGGAGGACTACTTTAAACTTTTCTCTGGGCATGTTAAGTCCTGGAAGGGTCTTCTAACCTTTCCGGTTTGTGCCACAAAGAAAGCTAGGTGGTGTGTGTGTGTGTGTGTGTGTGTGTGTGTGTGTGTGTGTATGTAAGAGATGGCTTGTATGAGGCTCCCCTTCCTCCCTCCCACAACCCTGAACCAAATCACCCTCAGTGATACTAGTTGTTAGAGATTTTTTGTCTTCTGAGTGTTGAGTTTAAAGTTAAACAGAGGACATGTGAATCCAAGCCAGGCATCACTAAGATTGTTTGTTTTCCCACAAAGTAATTTCCTACAGAATTAAAAATGCCTTTGTAACTCGACTCGGCGTTGTTTCCGTTTATTGGCATGGGTGGGAGGTGCTTTGGGGTCTGAACCCAACTGCTTAGAGGTGAGGAGGCTTGAGGCAAGTCCCAGCTGCTCTCTGGGCCTCAGTTTCTTCATCTGTAAAACGGCACGATAATACCTGCCCTGGCGGGTGGTGAGAATTAAGTGGGGTGACAGGTTGTATCCCCCAGCTCCTGTTCGCAGGAAGAAAAAGCTGTGACTTAGAAAGCCTGTCAGTTGTGTTCAGCTCTGTACAGGGCCCAGGAAATACCAAGGTGGCAGCTTTTAGACCCAGGTGTTTTCAGTTCAGGTGAACTGGTCCTGGAGCATCTCTTCTGTGCTGTGTGGGCTGGTACCCAAGGCGGCTGGCTGGGGGGCTTGGCTTCTCTGTTCTCTGTTGTTCCTTGGGGCTGCTGCCTCCAAATTGTTGAGCTCAGGGGGTTTCCAAATGGAGGTGATCTTGCTCCCCAGGGGG
This sequence comes from Ursus maritimus, assembly GCF_017311325.1. Lineage (NCBI taxonomy): Eukaryota > Metazoa > Chordata > Mammalia > Carnivora > Ursidae > Ursus > Ursus maritimus. The sequence continues at coordinate 17,328,270 of NW_024426885.1, read as the reverse complement.
TATTTGGCATTGTCTGGAGACTTTTAGGATTCCCACTTCTTAGGGGCTGCTGCTGGCATCTAGTGGGCAGAGGCCAGGGCTGCTGCTGCACGGCTCCCCAGGACGCTAGACGGACCCCTGCAGCAAGGACTTCTCCAGCCCAACGCGTCAGTGGGGCCGAGGCTGAGACACCCCGCTTGAGCGTCTGGTGCGTGTGTGTGTGCGTGTGTGTGTGCGCGTTTCCGGCTCTGTGTTTGGTAAAGGGAACTTGCCCATGCCGCCCAGGGATCCCTGTGGGGAATGCCCATCTGTGCCCCAGTCCTGCTGTTGGTTGATGGCAATGGCAAGATTTAAGTAGGTCCATGAGTAGCCTTTAGACGCAATAGGAAAAAGAATTTAATCTGATTTATGTAACGGTTCTATTAAATTGTCATCGCTTCTGCTTGGAGACTTTCTCTTCAAAAAAATACAGTAAAACACAAAAGGGATTAAACAATCACGTGATCCCTCCGCTTTTTCCTGGAAGGGGTCATATCGAAGAAGTCAGAATTCCTTACCTCTTCAGATGTAACTGTTTCCAACAATGTGATATGTCTATACATTTTGTTTATCTTTAAATTTTACCTTAGAGCATGTGTTCTTATTTATATGAAATGTATATATTCTCGTATATATGAATATATTCTTACATATTACATACTCATGTGTATATATATGAATGAGTATAGAAGGAAATTAATTTTGGGATCTCCAACGATCAGAGACTTATGTAATAACCAGAGGCAGCCCTGATTGTGTATATGGGCAAAGCATTTGCAAACAGTGTCTCCTTTGTGCAGCGTACAAAACAAGCTTTTCTTTAACATTGGACGTGCAAGTAGGCCTTCTCCAATAAGGGCCTCTCTCTGTCCCTCCCACCTTTGAGCAAACATTATTTATTGTGGCTCATGTGTGATCAGGTCTTGATTTGGGGCTTCTTTTTGATGCTCCGTCTTTGTGGGATCTCACCCACGTGCCCCTAGAGACCCTTTGGCTGCCAGCGGCTTTGTTTGCCTACCACCCATGTGCGGCCAGTAGCATCTGCAGGCCGTCCCCAGAGCCCCAGCGTGGCCCAGGGATGGTCTCCGTGACTAGACTTGGATGTCTCCCGGAGCCGCTTTTGGGCTCAGAAATAATGGCTGTGCTCTGTTCCCCTCCTCCCCTCCCTGACCCCCTTTCCCAGCCTGCACATTTTGAGCTTTGTTCTAGTAACTGACCAGATGTTTTATGGACAAGCTGGGGAGGGGGGAGGAACTCACCTGAGGTAACCTCCTTTGTGCCAGCCACTCAGCCCCCTCATTGTTCCTTTGAGGCCCGGAGATGGGATTCTCGTTCAACAGGTGTGGCTTCTGTTGGGGAACTTGCCTGAGATTCCCCAGGCAGCAAGTGTCAACGCCAGGGTTTGACTCAAAGCCTGAGACCCCACCTGGCGGTAGACCAGCACTTTTCGATGGCTCTGAGCTTGACAGTGAAGCTGAAGCTGGAGCCTGCACCTGTCCCCAGGCAGCAGGGGCCGGGCACATGTGCTGTCTGTGTGGGGGACGCAGGGACTGACACACTCAGAGGCACTTCAGGTGTCCTCGGGGTGAAAGAATGAAGTGAAGCCTGGAACTGGTAAACCATCGGGACTTCGCAGATAGAAGAAACAGAGTTGGAGAGAGGGGAACTTGGCCTAGAGCAGTTAGTTAGTGGGGACTTCAGGAATGAGAAGAGACGTGGGGTTCCTCAAGAGCATGGGGAGTGCCAGGGAGTGGGGAAGGCTCTGGGGTGGGGTGCTGTCGGGGTGGATAGGGCAGTGCCGTGTGAGCCACTGTGGTGGGAAAGTGAGGGAGTCGCTTCAGGGAGGAAGGGGGAGGATTAGACCCCAGACGGTGTCCTGGGCCTCCCAGACGCCACATGAGCCATGGCAGTGTTTTGGGGAGCTGTGAAGAGGTGGCAGGGGAGTGTGGAAGTGAGAGTTTAAAATGTTCATTAGCCAGTCCTTCCCTCGGAGAATGTGCCTTCAGTGGACAGTGGTCCTTAAAGGACCGAGAGATGACAGGGTCCAGTGTATCATAAATTGGAGATGGGGCAGGCAAACGTTTTGTAGGAGGACTTCCTTGTCTGGACTTGGGATGGCATTTTTCTCCGCCCAGCTGTGACTCACCGTATGTTTTCAGACAGTTAAGATGACCTTCCCCACACACTGAGTGGAAGTGTACTTCTGGGTGTCGGCCTGGGAGTGGCTCCAGAAACATCCAAGTCTGGTCATGGAGACCATCCCCAGACCATCTCCAGCTCCACTTTCAAATCTTCTTCTTCTTTTTTTTTTAAATTAATTCTTTTTTTTTTTTTTTTTTTTTTTTTTGAGGGAGTGCAAGTGCGTGCATGACTGGGGGGTTGGGGCAGAGGGAGCAAGAGGGAGAGAGAATCTCAAGCAGGCTCCATACTCAGCACAGGGCCTGATGCGGGGCTTGATCTCCGGGGCCCTGAGATCATGATCTGACCTGAACCTGAGAGTTGGACGCTTAACTGACTGAGCCACCCAGGTGCCCCTCGCACCGTCTTTTTGATCCTGGGCAGTGTCTTCCTGTGCAAGCCTACTATGGTGGTCATGGCGGTGCAGGGGAACGGGGGGCCTTTGTTTTATGATGCTCGAACCCTAGACACATTACCTGGCACCTAGCAGGTATTGGGCCAAAGATGGATGAGTGGCTGGCTGGCTGGCTGGCTGGATGAATAAAGTTCTTGGTGCTCAAGGCGGTCCTAGAGATGGACGTGCGTCTGATCATTTTGATGGTGCGTTGTGCCCATGTGAGTGGCAGGACTCCTCTATCCAGGTATCGTGTTTCGGGTTTTGCTGGGAGGAAGGTTGGTTCTCAGAGGGTGCGGGGGTCTTAGGCCTGTCTCTGGCCCCAGCTGGCAGGGTCACTGTGGCGAGGCTCTCCAGCTCAGTGGGCTTTAATCAAGCCAAAACTGCCAGAATTCTAAGTTGTTTGCTACTCTGAGGTTCCTCGTTGGGGCCCCACTCTGGCTTGTGGAGTGCTCCCACCCGCTGCTGACCCTCCTACAGAGAGCAGTGGCTCCTCAAGGGCCCTGAACTGCTGGTGGTTCTCATGCTCCCTCCCTTGTCACCCCTGCTGCCCTGTTTTGCTGGGGGTGGGGTGGTTGAGATTGAATGGCTACTTTTTTGCCCTGAGTGGTGAGGATTGCTCCCAAGAGGCAGTCTGCAAAGGGGACGGGGTTGGGGGGGGGCACGGAGGAAGCCCACCCCACGTGTTTGTTGCCATCCTGGAGTGCCTGCCTGGAATCAGACGGAAGGAAAGGAAAAACGGCTCTTGGTGGTTTGGGCAAGGATTTTACCTGACAGGTCCCGTAGCTCCCCTCTGTCAGACTTGTTTTGTTTTGACCAGAGTTGGGCCAAGGTGCCGTTGTCTGAAGGTGGAGCGTAGCTGTTACGTGTCCTCAGAAATAGAAATCAGGATGGGTCGAGGGGAGCCACGGAGGCAGGGAAGGAATGCGGCCAGTAGGGACCCTGCATTGAGGGGGTAGGAGGCGGGGAGGCAGCCCTGCCAATGTGTGCTCCCCCCCCAAGAATTTGTTAGATTTAGAGAGAGTGAAGATAAATTTGGCCCTAAGGGCCTCCAGTTCCTTTTAGAGACTTTTCCTGTAAAACATAAAATGGAACTCAGGAGATGTAGCAAATTGGAAAACGGCACATTCTGTCCATAATGAAAGCCGTCCCACAAGAATTTCTCTATTTTATCCCTTTAGCCAAATTTCTGTTTCTAAAAGGGAAAAGGGAACAGAGTTACAGGCTTGTTTATGTTCTTGGTTGAAACCTCCGTTTTTATATTTCAAGCCCATTCTCCTGGGCAAGAAGAAGCAGAGCCCGAGGTTGATTCACCGTGCGTGGTGTGCTGGCCGCCCGACTCGCCCACGAGGGCCGGGCAGGCACCAAGGCGCTGGCCATCTAGCCCTCCCCCCAGAATTTAAAGTGCACAGACCTCAGGTATATACAGCTGTCTGATTTTTATATGTCTACACCTGTGTAACCACGACCCAGGGCAAGAGGAAGGACATTTTCCAGTGTCCCAAAGGCTCTGCTCTGTCCCTTTCCAGAGGGAACCATTTCTGATTTTAGTTTTTCTTTTTCAACTTCATATACATTGAATTATCACTGATATTTGCATAGCCCCCCCTTCCCCCCATCAAAAACCAGTGTGTTAGAATCTTTAGATGTTTCTTGGAAGAATGCTTTTTGAGTCTCCTATGTGTCAAAGAGTTGTAGCTGGGAAGGCTAAGCCACACCTTTGCCTGGGACAAACAAGTCCCCACTGCTGCTGGGAGCCTTGTGGGGCCAGCTCAGGTCCCCCCCTTTGAACCCTTGTCAGTTTCTCCACCCTTTTGCTTCTTCCCACCACCCAGCCGGGCCCCTGTGCCTGCTGTCCCCACAGCCCATTCCCCACAACCTCAGGGGGACACCTATGGTGCCTGCTGTGTTTTGCACCCTCCTAAGAGGACGTTCCTTCCGCTGCCGCGTTGGCATCTCTGTTTGTGATCGTCGTTGCCTGGTGTGGTTATCTGATTAATGCATGCTTTCCCTTCCGCTGGAGAGCAGGGCAGTGTCCGGTAGACAGCACACACCCAGCTCAAGTTGGTTGGATGATTGGTTAAGGGGGTACGTTGTGAAGGACAAGGGCTCACGGAGCAGCGTTTGGCTCTTTTGGGTGTGTGTTGTGTGTGCATGGGGTTTGGCTCTTTTGGGTGTGTTGCGGGGGTGGGTACGATGCCTGCCAAGGCATTTTTATTCTTGGGAGTTCTGTGTGTGTTTCCAGGTAGGAGATGTTTCACGCACACGAGTTGTCATTGTCCCTGGTGTCTGTGCCACAAGTGACCTCATTCTACGTTCAGCCTCATGCCTGCACCCCTGCCTGCCCCGGGCCTCTCTGGAGCACGCTCTCTCTCCTGCTAGCTCTCTTGGCCAGGATTTTAACATATATCACAGGCTGGTAGGCTAAGAGCTTGGGACTTCCCCTCACCACACTCAAAGCCTTTGATCTTTTGCTTTGGAGGTAACATCAAAAGGAAGGCTGAGGAAGACAGCCAGGCTGTGAAGTTCAACGTTCAAGTTAATAGCTTGACTGAAGGTTGTGCTGTGTCCTGGCAGCATCACTGAGGCTGAAGTAAACACAGTGATTCCGCCACATTTTCCTGGAAATGGAAGCTAACAGTGTAAAAGGGATTCATTTGCATTTGGAATGAAGTCGGGCTGTAGCCAGGGCCTCTTTCCCCTTTTACCCCTTTCTTCACAAGTGTGAAAGCGTGGGGCGGGGTGGGGCGGCAGAGAGAAGCGTGTAACAGGGGTGAGTGGGGGGGGGGATGGAAGAGGGCGGATGGCCCCACGTGACCAGCACCCCGGAAGTTCTCCTCGTCCTCAGGGGCTCGCTGTCTTTTGGCAGGGCATCTCTGCACCGCTTACGGTGCCGGATTTAGCTGGGTGTTCCCGAGTTCTGATGGAATCTGGAGAAGGCTGGCGGGCAGGCAGCTTGGCTGGGGCTCGGGGAAGTTGTGTGCGGCACAAACCCAGCGGCAGGCCCAGGGGCTGGAAAGTGAATCGCGTAGGAAGCAAAAGTGAAAGCCACCCACTGGTCTCCCCTGCTTGGGCTCTTCGCTGAGCTTTGCAGCTACTTGCTTGCTCGTTGTTTCATTTAAGATTTTATGGACCATTCCTTCTTTAGATTTTCATCCGAAGCTTTGTTTGAATGGTTTTCTGACACATTCTAGCCTCCGCACCGTCAGGCGGATGATTCATTTTGGGGGATGGTTTCTGCTTCCTTAGGCTGGTCATTTCCGCACACTCGCTTAGGGTACTTCTCGTGGTGTGCCCAGAGTTCCGGCGACATCTGCCCATCACCATCCAGCATCACAAGCTGCCCCCCCCCCCCACTCGTCTGTCTCCCCTCACCTGTCACTCCCCACAGGGCACCACAGCCTCCCCTTTCAGCTGGATTTGCCAGCCTGATGATGTCGGCTCCGTGCAGCCAGAGTTCCCGTTGGGTTTCTGGAGTGTGGTTTCTTAAGCTTCTCATCCCCATACGTCCCGTCGTGATTTTTGGCATAACTGGACGCCACCTGCACTGTTATTTATTTGATGCAAACATCTGATTCACTTTTTGAATTCACTGAGTTTATTTAAACTCAGCCCCGCTGTAAGCCTTAACATCTTTGGAAATTAGAAGTTTGATGTGCTAGTTTATTTTTTTCTGATATACATTAATATCCTGTCACTACTCAGGTAACAGCTGGTACCAGCTGAAATCATGCTTGGTAGCCCTGAAGTTCAGGAAACACTGCGTTGAGAGAGCATGGCCCTTGCTTTTCCGTCTCGGTGGCTGGCTGGTTTGGGCATCTGACAACGCTAGCCTTCTCTTCTCCCTCTTCCCCCTCCTGAGGCCAGCTGAGCCCTGCTCAGCTCATGAGTGGATTCGAAATTCTGTGCACGGAATGGTGTTGGGTTCCCGGAAGTCAGTTTCATGGTCACTAGAATCCATTCACATCGGATGGGTCCCTCCTCCTCCTGCTCTTTGCGCTGCCCCTTGAATCCATAGATGCTGAAGCTGGAGCAGCATGCGATCTTTCCGGGTTGAGTTACCCTCTGAAAGGTCTCGGGAAATCCCTGCCACCTCTTGATCAGAATTGTTGGCACGAGTCCTGGTTCTAGGTTTTCAGCCCTTGAGACTCTCCATTGCATTCATTATACATGTCCAGTTGGTGCCTTGTTGCAAAGGTGTCTCCCGCCACTGATGGGCACGGGCTTCTGGAAATTCCTCAGAAAATACAAGGTGCTAGCCTCCGGGGAGCGGTGTGTAAAGTGTCAGGGACACATCCCGGGGTGTTGAGGAAATGCTGCTTCAGGAGAATGTTACTGCTTGCCCTCATCCCTTGAGCTGAATGCCCAGACTGGCTTCCCCTAGATGGGCATTTTTTTTGCCTATGCTTAAAGCTGTAAAGGGCCATTGTCAAATTTGTTTAGCTTCTCAATTCATGTTCCTTAGAGGATGGTGAATTGAAGCTAGCGTTCCTGGACAGAGCCTTTCATACATTTAAGAAAACCTGTAGAGTCTCCTGGGGGACAGGCTAGGGGAGAGATGAAAGGCTTTCTCCAGACCTGCTCAGTAGCATGGACTGTTCTTTTAGGTAATTAAGGGAGACCATAAAGATGAGCCCACACATCCATTTACCTTTCAGTTGGGGGTCTTAAATCTTTGCGTGGTCTCCTTTAACGGTATACCTGTATGCCGCCCACGGACCCCTGTGGACTCCCATTTTCATTGTTCCCCTGTCCAGTCTGCTGGAATGTACCATGGGGGATTGATGAATGGGGGTTTGGTGGTGTTTGGGAACTTTTGAGTTTTCTTATGGAGTCCTGGAGAAGCTTGCTTCTGTGTTTGCAGGGTGGGTGCCGGGTGAGGGGACAGAGGAACAGGTGCAAAGGGGTGCATGTCTGAACTATTCTTTGTGAAAATAGCTCCTACTCATGGATGTCTCCCACCTGTCATGTAATTAGGACAGTGGTTCCCCAAATGTGCTGCACAGGTGAATCACCTGGGGAGCTTTCATAAAAATCCCAATACCCGGGTCCCACTGTGAGGGAGGAGCCAGCATCAGTAATTGTAAAGACTCCTAAGTGATCTCAGGGTGTGGGAGCCACTGTATTAGGACAATGGGACTTGTGTCCTTTGTATTCTAAGTCACGCTAATCATTCACCAGGCACTCTTCCAAGCAGTTTACAGACATCATCTCAATTAATCGTCATGCAGTTAAGGAGGTAGGTGGCATCATCTCCATTTTAGAGGCAAGACCACTGGAGCTCAGAGACTTAGTTAAGCACCTTGACAAAGGTCATTGAGTTAGTTTGCGGCAGAAGGAGGCTTTGAATCCCAAGTGTGACTGCCTCCCAACTCAGGTCATTGCCCTGGCGTTAGTCCTTACGCTGCGGAGACCCCGCTTTAGTTGGAGTTTGCTTAATGGTTAAGGGTATTGGGGGTGGGGTGCGAGTGGTGGGGGAGGATTGTGCCTGGTGGACCGGAAACAATTTGGTATCTCAACACTTAAACGGTGGCATATAAATAGTAATTTTCTTATGGAGGGATCAGGGAAGGGAAGGACATTCCAGGTGAAGCAAAAGCCTGGGGTCATGGACTTCTCAGAAAGGCAGGGGGCCTGGCACAGTGTGTGCAGGGGGAAACGAGAGTTCTGGCGGTGACGTTTGATGCCAAAGCTAGATTCTCCCACGAGGGACCTTGAAGGCTGTGTGCTGAAGAGACTCAGATTCTACTGAGCACACGCATCTTTGGGGCTCTGTGAAAATGCAGATTCTGATACAGTAGTCCTGCTCTGGGACTGGATAGTCTGTGCTAAATTTGAATCAGGAGACTTGCACGCTCCATTCATGGAATGTAGGAGGCAGATGGGAGTGGAGTTGAGAACCATCACACTTGCCTTCTTACTTTATGAATGAACTTGGCAGTATTTGTCGAGTGCCTACAACAGGTCGGGCACTGCTCTTGGGGCTGGGGGGTCCAGCAGCGTGTCGCTGTCGTGGGGAATCTGAACCAGCCTGAAGGCGTGCCAAGGGAAGGCAGGGTTCTGAGAGCAGAAGTGTGATAGGCAAGAGAATACCCTGGACTTTTGAATCCTAGGTAATTTGGTCAGGACTCCAAACCAAAATTTCTTTTTTTCCTTCATGATGAAATGGGTTTATTGGGCATTGAGTAATGAGCTAGCAGAGGGACGATTACCTTGCTGCCTCCAGGGCATTTAGAAGCCTTGTCATTTATATATCAGCACCTGCCGAGCTAACCTCTTCTTTAAGGATCTCGCCTAGGGAATATTTCTTTGCTTATTTTGGGGTTATCTGAAGTGTTTGAAGGTACTGAGACATTTCTTAAAAATAACAATCATCTGCAGTTCACATTTTTCATTAATTTGGATTGATGTGTGAGAACCAGTAAGTGCTGACCGAGGCTTTCTGTGCATTCAGCTCTCTCTGTAACCCATACATATGTTACTGAAACTTGACTTTGGTTGCAAAAACTAGTAGAGTTTGCATGTTAGAACAGGGGTGCATGCATTGAGGGAGTTACCCCTGGAAGAGCCTGGCCTCTTAGTAGTGGGGGTGGTTTGACAGGGTGTTAGTGTCTGTGTTAGCATTTAGCTGAAAGACTGGTGGTTAAAATCCTGCAATATGCCCATGCTCTGCCTAACCTTCCCAAATCTTCATGACCCAGTAACTGTAAAGGGCATAGGAGGGGGCTTCAAGACCCTAGTGGGTCCCGTGGGAGGGCCATCTGCTGGTAGTTCTCTACTTTGAATATCACTCTGCTGGAACCAGATTAAGACCGTCTGGTGGTAGTTTTGTAAGGCTTCTTTCAAGGCCCACTGATGCTTCTAGAACGGAAGTGCATGCTTAGCACTTGGAGCTTTCCCTGTTGATTATGTCAGCGCATGAATTCAGGGAGCCCTGTGCTAACCTTTCATCCTGAAATGGGTAGATTCCACGTGAGGGTCAGAGTCTCTTGTTTGGCCTGGACCTTTCCACTTTATGCCAGTTATTAATAGCACTTTCTTTTATCTTTACAAGTGCCCTGGTTTGGGTGATGCATTCTATGGTCACCCCTAGTTATTATCAAAGACTGGCTGTGGCTACTAACTTCCGCATCACTTTGAGGAAGCCACAGAGTCGGGATTAGAGCCAGAGAGAAGGCTGCAGGCTGGCTTCTGCCCCTTACCTCACCCCCGCCTCCCCTCTGCCTCCCCTCTGCCGTCTTGGGGCGGGGATGGGGCATTGTCCCTGGGAGAGTTTGGAATCCTTGAACGGTAGAAATCCTGAAAGGCTTGGGAGTCCAGGGCTGTGTCTGTTCCTTCCCTCTGCCATCTCTGCAGGATTCTGGAGGAATAATTAGTTAATGTTTGCAGAGCACTTTGAAATTCTCAGATGAAAGGCCCCAGAGAAGTACGAAGTATTATTATTTCTTATTAGTCTGAACCAGAATGGGCAGCACCCCTTGCCTTGTGCCAGACCAATTCCTCTGCTGGTCTTTTTCTGCCCGACTGGCTTTCTGTATGTATATTGAAACAAAACAAAACAAAAGAAAACTGAAGAGCATGTGGGGATTGTCTGCCCCAGACGGTGGACAGGTGACGTGAAACATAGCACACTCTGGTCCCAGAGCAGAGGTCTCTTACTCTTGGCATGATGGGGGCGGCTGTTCCTGTGAGGTCTGGCATGAGCTGGCCGGGGAGGTGTGGGGGGGTTACTTTTGGTCCTGCTTGCCGATGCTCTGTTATTGTGTTTTCAATTGAAATTTCTCTTGATTTAATGATATCAGTGCTAAGGAATCTGCTTCCTGGGGACCCAAATGTACTAGCGTCAAGCGGGTAGGGATTGAGAATTATCTTTTGCTGTGGTGGAATGTTCCAGTATGATTCATGTAGGCCTCAAGTGTATGTGTGTCAATATTTCATTTCTTTATACGATTTTGGCATGCCAAGGCAGATACCCCAGAGCTCTGAGCAATGCAAGGAGCCCCAAGGGGGAGCTCTCTGGCGCTTTCTGCTTTCTTCACCCTGGTTTTCTTAGATGGGAATTGAATTCATCAGCTGCCAGGGGCTTACTTTATTTGCTGTGGGGGAAAGAGGTCTGGAGAGTGGGAGGAAAGGAAAAAAGCACTAGGTCAATCCCTTTAGAAATGGAAGATTTGGTTTATCTTCTACTTATCAGCGGAATGATTTGTTCCCCCCCACCTCAGTTAATCAGAAGTGGTTATACCCTTGATACGTACCACTGCCACCCCCCCCCTGTCATCCTCGGACACGGGAGCACCAGCGTGAACCCCCCGGCAGCCTCTGCTGTTCTGGTGGTCTGTCAACTCAGCGGTGTCTCTTTGCCCTGAGGCTCAGAAACCCGGAGGACTGACCACTTCTGGAAGCTTTCCTCCAGTCTGCAAAGAGCCCCTGGCTAGCAGAGCTGCGGATTCTTGTACCAGCAACTTCTCCCCTCTCCTCCCCTCCCCACGTATTACCTTCCACTCCTGATCTTCTGTTAACATGGAACAGCCAGTCATACTCAAATCCCAGTTCGTGATGAAGCCAAAAATTGACGTTTGTCTGCTGTACCTGAACAATTTCTTATAGGAACCCTGGATTTAGTTTATAAGCCTTTCCTAAACCACGAGGGATTTGAGTCCCACAGAGTAGTACTATCTGGGGCAGGGCCTGAGACTTTTCTGAATGATTTCCTCCATGAGCCAGGCGTGACTGCTCTGATGAAGGATCCTGTGCGGTGGGTGGAAGCAGGCATTATCCCATTTTACCCATGAGGAAGCAGAGAAATTACCCACCGATGGAGCAGGAGCGAAGTGTCCTATGTTCCTCATTTTTCCTTGGGCGTACTTTTCAGCCATGCACACAGTCTCCTTTGCAGGCTGGACTATTGTGACTGAGATACCTTTAAATGGAAATTCTCGGGGGAACTTTGCTCCCCTTGGCTGGAGCCTGAGGAGGGGGGGGCAGAGGGCTCTTTTGGATGTGGGAAGGCTGGCCACCTGGGGACACCTTCTGTGGTCACTGTGGACTCTCTCCCTTCTACCCAATGCCCTCCTGCTTGGAGGGCCTGCACCTTACAGAATCAACTGAAAACGTAGTCATTTCTGTCCTAGTTACCTTCTTTCTCAGAAAGAGGACAGAACAAACATCTTTTTATTGAGTCCCGTGCTGGGCCTATTAACTGGTTTCTTTATTTTTTACTGTGGCTTTGCAAATGGAGTTATGTTTATATTCATTTTGCAGATGAGAAGACCGAGTTCCAGAGAGGGTCCCTGTAGATCTTTGTTCTTTAAAATGCATCTTCTTTGCAAAACCAAGAAATTGAGTGTATTTAAGAGAACTGGAGAGAGCTGAGTAAGATGACATTTGGGTCATCATTGCATGGTTTTGGAGGGGGCCCAGTGCTTGGGTGATGGATGAACTTACTGGTCACTAAGAGACATTGAAAAATTTAATTCCTTCCACTAGAGTCCATCTCCCCTCACTGTTGAGGAAACAAGTGCATTTATATCATCAGTGGTGGTGAAGATTACACTAGCTATGGGAGTGTTGGATCAGAGCCTGGCACGTAGCAGGTGCTCAGTAAAGATACGAGAGGAGGTGAAAGGGCCCTCTCTGGGATGTGTTGCCCTGTTGTTCTTTTTGTCCTTTAGGCTTGGAGAATGCTGGAATGGGCAGTGAAGTGTCCTCTCAGACCCTTGACATGTTCGTTCAAGTGGGGATGGGTGGAAGGCTGCTGGCCAGAGACTCGGCCACCCCTGCACGCTTCGACCTGAGTCGTTCCTTAGTACCTTGCTGGGGTGGACAGCCAGGCGTCTGTTTTCTTTTAGTGTAACTTCCCGTCCACCTAGTCCTTGCCAGCTGCAGGGCTCGGAGCTGGAGCTAGAGGTGAGCAGGACATGACCTTGGGAGGCAGCTGTGAGAACCAGGAAGTGGAGGACAGTTATTGTGGGTGTGATGGTGGAAATCTGAACGGCGGCCAGATGGGACACAGGAGTGAGAATAGGTTTCTGGGGCCAGTGGGATAGAACACTTGAAATCCCAGCAAACCCGAATGGGCTCCTCTCTGCTACCGAATCACCTTGGAAGAAGTCCTCACGAGGGACAGGAGGAAACCATGTCTCTGGTTTGTTAGAAAAGCTCACGAGGGGTTTTAGAGGCCTCTGTGTCCCTTTGGGGAAGCGAATGCAGTACTCCACCCAAGCAAACCTAATTGAGCTTCCATAACCAAATTTAAATGTCACCAAGCATGGTAACCCTTTTCATGTTATACAGAATTATACATAGTTATGCATAGTTTTAGATATAGTTATACAGATAGTTTGCGGAAAAATATATTTTCTTTAAAAACTTTAAGGGGCATGTGGGTGGCACAGTCGATTAAGCGTCTGACTCTTGGTTTCGGCTCAGAGCGTGATCTCAGGATCATGAGCTCAAGCCCTGCGTTGGGCTCTGCCCTGGCCATGGAGCCTACTTAAGATTCTCTCCCTTTCCCTCTGCCCCTCCCGCCCTGCTTTCTCTCTCTCAAAAAAAAAAAAAAAAAAAAAAAAAAAAAATTTTATACTTTAAGATTAAAATAATGTATTAGAAAGTATAAAGCAATAGGAAAGAATTGTCTGTAATTCCACTACCTAGAGGAAAGCATTGCTAAAAAGGTGGCTAATTTTTCTCCTTTTTAAAGTGGTAAACAGACGAGTAGTTTGGATATATTGACTTTTCAGGTGTGCATTGCGGTCACATGGGCAGCCAACATTTTTTCTTGTGGATTTCAGCCAGGCTTGACACCTGCCCCTGAACAAAAAGCAAACGACTGCCTTATTTGTCTGACGGATTAACAGTGGACACACGGAGGGAGGCACATTCTCATTATGTTAAAGATTTGACAGCCCTGAGCCACTCCGGTGGTTTCTTTGTTGTGACTTTGGAGCTAGTGGTGGGCTGGAACGTTACCTTTGCCCTTCTTTAAAATCAAGAATAATAGGTGGTGAGTGGAGGGATGCCTCTTAAAATGTTGGGAAGTACTGTGGCCCGAGGATAAGCTTTTTAGAAGTTAGTATGTGTATTGTGTTGTTTTAACTAATGAATCTTCTGGGCCTGAGGATAATGAGGTCAGCGAGGGCAGCGATGTTGCCTTACCCCTCACCCGAGGGTCACTGTCACCCAGAACGTGCCTGGCCTATTCCAGGGGCCTGGGAACACTTCTTTGATTGATACGGGGCTTGGAAGCCAGATGGCAGGGGCCGCCATGCTGATGGGGAGCCCGCGGAGAAGTTGGTGGGTGTCATCATGGGGGCATGCCTCACTGCCTCCCCGACCCTCGCCGCTTTCCCCGATGTGGATCCAGCCTCTACCTAGAGCTGTGTGCTTCTCTGTCCTGCCTGGAAGTGCAAGCATCCTGCACAGCTGAGCACCCCTTACCCCACCCCTTCCTCCTCCCGCCCCTCTAGGGCTGGAGGACTCAGTTGCTTCTACCTGATGGGGGTGTGCTTTGCTGAGACTGTGCAAATACCTTGTTCCTAGTGGCAATGGGGCCACTAGATATAGGGGCGGGGTGCATTCGTATAATAATAACATGTGGTTTTATATTTCCCATTATATTTTATAGTCGAAGTGCTTTTCAGATACCTTACTATTATCTTCATTTTATAGATCTATGAACTAGGGCTAGTTTTGGGAGATGGGAGGGGGATGGGGGGACAGAGGGAAGGAAATCAATTTTGAATGACTCCTGAGGCTCTGCGGGAAGCTGCCAAGTAGTTAGATATTGTTTAGTGGAATTTGTGCATCCACCCTATGAGGTGGGGTGGAGGGAAATTATTTTACAATAGCTGGAGGTCAGGGAGCAGAAGTCTCTGCCCACTGTCACCCAGCGAGTGGGGCGAGAGCTGGGAATTTTCACCCAGGTCACCTGACTCTTGGGCTCTGTGATCTTTCTCTTCTGTCTAGTACCCAGCATAGTGCCCAGCAAAGAGCCGGCATCAATAAATATTTGTCGAATGTTAAATGAGGCTTAAAGAGACCATTCACGCTTGGCACAGGGGCACAGGGGAGACAAGCGTGTTTCCTGCCCTCATAACCTTCACTTCCAAATCGCGTGACCTTGGGCTGCTTGCCTAAGCTCTCCCAGCTCAGTTTCCTGAGATGTCGTCTGAAAAATGGGTAAAGGACATAGCAGAGGGCATTTCCTGTAGTAAGATCTCACCTGTGACGTGGTTTCTACTACTTACTGTTTTCTTTTTAACTTTCCAACCACACAGTTTCCCCCTTTTCCCTTCCGCCTCCTGGAATATCAGTTTATGATGACAGACTGTCGTGTTGGAGGACAATGAGAAAAGCATTTGTGATACTATAGCCCAGATCACCAGTGGGACGGATAGGAGCTTCGTAATGACCCCAACAGTGGTCCCAAGGGCTGCCATTTGTTGAGTGGCTTACCGTATGCTAGGTGCTGTTCCACGCCGCTATCTGTAGTCAGGATTTGGCAACAACTCTGATTCGAAGAGCTGCTGTTAGCTTCTGTTTCATAGAAGAAGAAACTGAAGGTCAGGGTGGTGAAGTAACCTGGCCAAGGCCTCTGAGGAAGTAGGTGGTGGTCTGGGATTCAAACCCCAGAACTGGTTTGACTTCCCACTCTTGAAACCATAGTTAAAACTTACCTCTCCACGTGTGTTTGTTCTGGGCATTTCCATATCTCGTTTGCAGCCTGCACTTTTGCTTTGCTCATTCTCCCGAGTACGTGGTCAGTGCAGGAATCCACGCTGATGTGGGATTGAACCAGCAGGTGGAGATGGTCCCCAAACAGGGTGCCAAGTGGCTGACCGTTGTTTTGCTGCCTGACGGTGGTAAGCCAGGGACACCAGGGAGTTCTATGAATTTCCTTTTCCCAACTGTCTTACCCCTTCTTTAGGCGGTGTTTTTAACAGGCGAGGTTTTAAATCTTAAAGAAAAAAGGAAATCGTGACATAGCCTGGGAGAGAAGTGGCAGTGTTTTTTTGAGTTTTTTTTTTTTTTTTTTTGTCTTCTACGTTTTTCTTTGGTGCACGTGTAAAACCTCTTTGGGATGATGATTCCGTGTGGTTTTTGGTAGCCTTTAAGCAGCTGCTGCTGTGTTCACCCTAATGCCTTGCCACCCCCTGATTTGTGTACCAGCTTGTGCCTTGTGTGTCTGCTTTTTGCAGAGTATGCAGGGCAAGAATCAGAATTCTGCTGAGGTTGCAGACCTTTAAGAAAGATCTTTAAGTTTGTGGGCCAGTCAGAGGGGAGAGGGATGCAGTGACTTAGAACAGCAGGCCTGAGGCTGAGCCTTGGTATACCTGAGGGGAGACCAGACGTATGGGGGGGGAGGGGCAACTGTAGTTATAGGAAAATCCCAGAAGAGTGGAAGTGAGTGAATTGAAGGGAGGGGTGGGGAGAGGCGAGCCTGGTTCACTAGGAATGTTTTTGGTCAGTTTGCTTTACTTCAGGGTAAGTGTTTATTTCTCTTTAAGCAATGGGTAATACACATACCTGGGATATTCTTTTTTGGATGATTTAGAATCATGCAGTATCTCAAGGAATTTTATTCTGATGATACTGATTATATTAATAGCAATATAATAGCCAGCTAATAACATAATAGCTAGCATTTACTCAGCACTTGCCATATGCCAGGCACCATGCCAAGCATTTGATCCCTGAAGAGCTCCGAGAGGTAGATGTTTATGTATATTCCCATTTTACAGAGAAGGAAACCAGTGCTCAGAGAGGTGATGTCATTTGCCTAAGCTCACCCTGCTTTTAAAATGGTCAGCTCTGATATTCTCTCTTAATGAACCCAGTTCCTTTGGCTGTCAGCACTTCGGCACATAGGAGGCACTCAATAAATATTTTGATGAATGAATGGAGTTCTGGAGCTGGGGTTCGAACCTGGGTCTGAGTTGCCTCGAGATGTGATCGGGAAACTTGGTCTGAATGCACGCAGCCCCCACAAACTCCTACTTGCTGCTTGGGGTCCTCACAGTAGTCGATAGAATTAACTCAGCGGGGCTCAGTCGTCCCGAGGGAAAGGAGCAGGGGGCCCTTGTGGAGGCCAGAGCATGGCTCCTGGGTATTTCCTGGGCATGGGGACATAAAAGGCGTAGCGTGAACTGTCATTCAAGACGGTTTGCTGAATTAGCATTTTCCCTCTCTGATGGTGGCAGCGTGTGATTTGCTTTGTGGCCATGCATCTGCAGAGCGAAGGGGGCTGAATTCTGGAAGACCCTTTGGTGGGGAGGACTGTGTGTTCACCTGTCCCTGGGCAGAGCCTGAGTGGGACTTGATGCGGTTGGCTTCCTTCATTCAGCTGTCTGGGAAACTTCAGACACCCGGACTTGAATTCTCTTTGCCAGGATACATAAAGGGAGGGTGGAGGGATATATTTTAAATAGCTGAATGAATAATTTCTTACTTTCCCATTTATGTGTGGATAGTAACGGCGGGTTGTGTCAGCGGGTCTGTTCGTTGGGCGCCGAACTTGGGCCATCTGTTAACTTAGTGCATTTGCTTACAGGAATCCCACACTTCTCTTTTCTCCCTTTGTACATCCAGCAGGGAGATGGCTCCCTCCTCGACCATGAACCCCATCAGCATGAACCCCATCAGTCTTCTGTCGCACACGTCAAGCCAGGCCTCGTTTGTAGTGCATACGCTACTAATCACTCCTGTGCGTATATCGAGAAGGAGGTCCCACTGTTGTCCCTATGTTATTATCCTCACTTTGCAGGCAAGGGCTGGTTGCCTAGAGAGGTGAAGCCATTTGTCCAAGGCCCCAGAAGCATGAAGCCGCATATCCTGGGTTTGAACCTAGGCACTCCAGCTCCTGCTCCTATGCCTCTTAACCATCCTGGGGCACCACCTTGGTCTGAATTAGTGAGGTTTTAAGTTTATTTTTAACTAACCTTCTTCTAGAACCTTCTGTCAGCCAGCTCCACAATGGGGCGATAACATGGTGACCTTTGTCCGTAGGGTAGCTCAGCCTGGAAGACTGTGCGCAGGAGCCGGTTAGATGGGTAGAGAGACCTTAATGTAGTTTTTCCCCTTGACTACCTAGCCCTTCCCTGGGACTCTTTGAGCTGAATCTTTCTGCCTCCTTGAAGATCTGCCTACCTTCTGCATCTTTCTGCTGCTGCCAAAAGACTTGAGACCTGAAATTCCATCTCCTGGGTCCCTGGGAGC
This sequence comes from Ursus maritimus, assembly GCF_017311325.1. Taxonomy (NCBI): domain Eukaryota; kingdom Metazoa; phylum Chordata; class Mammalia; order Carnivora; family Ursidae; genus Ursus; species Ursus maritimus. The sequence continues at coordinate 17,310,467 of NW_024426885.1, read as the reverse complement.
TCTAGAAGTGCAGACGTCCAGGTTCCGTGGTCAGGGCTGGTTGGGATTACAAATAAACCAAAGCCTGGGAAACTTTCTTGCTATTAATAGTGCAGACCTTCGGGGGAGGGATCACCAAACTTGATGCTGTTGGAATTGATTTTCCTGTCCAGATGACATAGTAATGAGCTAAGTGGTTAGCTTCAGGTCGTTACTGTTCCTTCCCAAGCCAGGTTCTTGAAAGACTAAAACCACAAAAGCAGAGAACAAGTTTGTTTGCAGAGGCACGGTGGCCCTGTCGAGAGAAGGGAGGTGGGCCTGCACGTGGGAGATGAAGGTGGTGCCCCCTTCAGAATGAGTAGTTTTGTCTAATTCTGTTTCTTTAACTGCTATCCCCCCCCCTTTTTTGAAATAGGAATTTGATTTGTTGTCTGGATTTTTGATGGTATTTCTGTCTTCTCCATGCCTTTGGGTTATTTCAGAAAGTTTCTCTCCCAGCCCGGAATGTGTCAGCAAGAGTGCTGTCAACCACTCTGCAGGGAGAAAAGTCTCGCATAAAACAACCCTAAGATCCCTGTCACCTCAAATCACCCACGTTGATCCTAACAGCCATTGTTCTGCCCTTTGCTTCTTGGCATGTGCTGGTCACTGTATGTGTACAATTAAAAACACAGAGTGGCCCTCTCTTGTCCGAAGGGTCTGGAATATCCCGGTGTTTCGGAGGAGACGTTGGAAGTGGACAGAACTGTGTTTCCTTCCCCAAGTGAGGTTATTGTGCTCAAAATATCTCCTGGTAGTTTATTAAAGGAAACCACAGGATGGGGTCAGAGGCAGTCTCTCTTGTCGGCAGTCTCCTAGCTTGCCTCTTCTTTCTAGATCTTTCTGCCCAGTCAGCTCACCCCTAGGTGGCATGCTGTCCCTGGGGGGAGGGAGGGGTGGCCAGTGCCGGGGTGGGGTGGGGGCTGCTTCTCTGCCCTGGCCTCGAGTTAGAGCAACGCGGCCTCCCGATGGCCCATCCGCACTCGTCCCTGCGGGGCGTTAGGAAGGAATTTGGGGTGTGGAGTTCCGTGAGTGACTAGGATTAGGCCAGTCGGGTCTGCAGGCAGACGAGAAGTGTGTGGGCAAAGAGAACTATTGTGTGAGGCTCCTTGGGACAGAAAGCCCGCCTTCTTCTTTTACTGTGCCTAATGGACAATTGAGACATTCAGCTTATGTCTGAAAGGAAAGTGGGCCGGAATGGTCTAGCAGACCTCCCAGACGAAGGCTTGTAGGAGAAGCAAATACAGACAAGGATTACCAACAGGGGAAACAACCAGGGCAGAGTCCTGGGAGAGAATGTTTATTTCCTTGCTCTCTAGGAGGGATTTGGAAAGAGCCGTAATCCTGGGTTAGGAGTAATTTGTTACAGCAAGATGATACTTGAGTGGCAGGCCGCTTCTGGCTGAGGCAGCAAGACTGGTGTGCAGGGGGGTCGGGGGCCTCCAGAAGGTCAGCCTCACTAAATCTTCACCCTGGCTCGGGGGTTTTTTCCTCCCCAAGCAAAACGAACCGAGGCGCTGCTGACCTTTTGGCTTCCCGAGGGTAGCATTACGAAGCATCTCCACATGCTTGTCACAGCCAGCCTCGGACAATAAAAATTTGGACAGGGAGACCTTGCTGGAGCCACCGACCTCTTTCAAATGTGACAAGGGGAAACAAAAATAAAAGGAAACTGCAGCGCGCGGTTCCCATGTTTCAGTTGGAGTTGGAGGACAGGAGCCGAGGTCTGTCCTGCATTTTTGTTCCCAAGTCGGCGGACTGAAAGCACATTAATTGGTTGCTTGTTGACTGCCAAGACTTGTGTTGTCTTTTGTTGTTGTGGAATAGGGGGGAAAGAAACAGGACGGACTCGGAGGAGAACCGATTCAGAGAAATCCCGAGTCTTGAGAGCCGCTGGCTGTGGAGAAAGAAAGGGCTCTTTTAGAGTTCCTGATTTTAGTATCTGCTGCAGTCATGCTGATTCATGGATTTTAAAGAACTCTTCCAGGTCACCAGGACCCTGTTACTCTCTGGCTTTGTATCCTCAAAGGTCATCCCTAAATGTCGGTAGACCTGTGACTTCTGTCTTTTAACTCCCCTGCGCAGCTGGAGGGAGAACTAGCAACTCTTAACTGTCCTGTCCATTTACACAGCATATCCTCTGGGGTTGGAAAAAATGGTGAAGGCCTTAGGGAGGCTCTGGGAAAGTGATTCCATGCCCATTTTGGAGCTAGGGAAACTGAGTCGCAAAGCTTTCGTGGCCTGCCTGAAGACACAGGGTGGTGGGGAATGGACTCTTCAGGGTTCAGGTTTCTGTGGACCTAAGTGCTCCCCTTTCTCTGGTTTGCCTTGAAACAGTTATCAATCACTTCGGTTGCTGTCTGCTGTGTCTCCTCGGCACATTTCATCTGGGGCGTGCTGTGTTCTTTCCAGCTTTCGTGAGTCTTGGCCTTCCCCTGCCATTGGAATGGTCCCTTCCCAAGATCCCGCACCAGCCAGTCACATTTGGAAGTTGCTTGTTTCCCAAGAAGCTTTGGAGGGTCATATTTTTCTTTAAAAGAGTAGGTTTGCTCACCTGTTTTTTCGGTTCATTCTTTAGGCATTATGGCACGGTGGGTGGAGTCTGTGCCTACGTGACCCTGTGCTCTCCCCACCCCTTTGTCTTTGAAATGAGCCTGATAACCATCAAGTGACTTGGTGCATTTTTTTGTAATCCGCTTTAAAAATCAAGATGTAATTCACATACCATTAAATTTACCCGTTCAAAGTATACAATTCGGCGCGTTTTAGTATATTCACAGCGTGTGCAAATGTCACCACTGTCTATTTCCAGAACAGTTTCGTCACCCCCAAAAGAAACTCTGTACCCACTAGTAATCACTACCCGTCTCTCCTTCCGCCTAGTCCCTGGCGACCACTAATTTAATCTCCGTCTCTATGGATTTACCGATTCTGGGTATTTCATATAAGGGGAATCCTACAATATGTGACCTTTTTGGTCTGCCTTCTTTAAGTTAGCATTATGTTTCCAAGGTCATCCTTGTTGTAGCATGTGTCGGTATTCACTTGTTTTTATTGCCAAATAATATTCCGTTGTATGGATAAGACCACCATTTACTTATCCGTTCATCAGCCGAGACTTGATGTGCTCTTATCCCAATAGACCGCATATTTGCTGAGCTCCCAGTGACATCCACTTGCCAATCCCTATCTTCCAGCTTATTTTCCTGGTCTGTAGGTGCCCGTGTCCGCTTGGGCACGCACGTAGACAAGCACTGGTAACTAACGCATTCCAATCAACTGGACTGTACTTGGCTTTTTGATAAGAAGCATTGATAAAAAAAAAAATGTGACCAAAGTAGGTCGTCTTCGGTCTGTCTCTTAACATGAGGTTCCTCCAGTGGCATGTGGGCATTCGTTACCTGTCAGCTACCGCAGCGGGCCGTGGGGAAGGAGTTTGCACTACTGTGTCTGAGGGGGTGACGACGGGCCACCTGTTTGAGCAGGGCAGGAGGGCGAGGGCTTCTGCTCTCATGTTCTTCCAGTGGCTTTGTGTCCTCTGACCTGTGGCTCAGGGACTTGGGGGCTTTTGGCAGGGCTGTCGTTGGCTTGGGATCCACACGGCTCTCTGTGGGGACCTGGATCTTGAGGCTGCTGGAAGAGTCTGCCATGGCTAGTCCTGGGCGGCTCTGGGTCATGCCGGAGCGACACTGTCTCTGAGGCAGACACCGTCTGCTTTGTCCCCGTGTGTCTACTTTGCCCGCCTTCCCATTGTTCATTCTACTCTGTCTCTAAGAGATTTTAAGAGTCCTGGCCTGAAAATACTAGAACTCTACATTCACTTCATTTCTCTCTGCTTTTCTTCACTTTTATTTATTTCCTAAAGACCTATTTCTTTATTTTAGAGGGAGAGCGAGAGTGAGTGGGAGGGACAGAGGCAGAGGGAGAGGGAGAGAGAGAATCCCAAGCAGACTCCGCACTGAGCGTGGAGCCCAACTTGGGGCACGATCCCACAACCCTGAGATCACTACCAGAGCCGAAACCAAGAGTGGGATGCTTAACCGAAGGTGGCACCCAGGCGCCCCTGCTTTTCTTCACTTTTAAAATGGGTTTGGAGGTTATCTGCTTTGACCACCTAAAAAAGATGGAGTGACAATCAATGTAGAAGTTTAAAAGAACTTTTGAGAAAGTAAGGTGGAACCTTCAAATAGACAACGTGCTTATTATTGATACTGCCCTGGAACTGATAGTTTGTGCTAATTACTGATCATCAGGGTCACATGACAAGTTGGGGGAAAAAATTACAGACCCTTGGGCCCCCTCCCAGATAGTTGGATTTAGCAAGTCCAGAGTGGGTCAGGAGGAAAGTCTTGCTAAATAGACCAGCAAGATGTAGGAACTGTAGGACCATGTTACCATCATGAAGTAAATCTTTCTTTATAATATTTCTACTTCTTGTGTTAGTCCCTGTACCATTGACTAGCTTATTGTCCCATTGACTGGTTCTTAGGTGACTGCTCTAGGCCTCAATTTCTAGTCCACACTGGACACAGAGCGTGCGCTTTGTAAATGCTGCAGGAATCTCTGTGTTAGAAGAGAATGGAACTTGCGAGCTAATTTCCCTTCCTTCCTTCCTTCCTTCCTTCCTTCCTTCCTTCCTTCCTTCCTTCCTTCCTTTTCTTTCTTTTCTTTCTTTCTTCCTTCCTCCCTCCCTCTCTCCCTTCCTTCCTTTCTTTCTTGTAATGAATTTCAGGATGCCTGTTCGATTTTTTTTTCTTTTAGTCATAGAAAATAGACCGTGGATTACCTCTGTTATATGTCTCTTCCAAGCAGGCAAGCAAGTGGGTATATAGGTGAGGGGAGGCTAGGTTATGCTGTAGCAACAAACATCTCCTAAATCGCAGTGGATTATATGAAACTCTTACTTACTGCCCGGAACGCGTATCTATCACTGGTACTCTTGAGGCTCTGCTCTGTTCTCTCCATCTGGGTCAAAGGCTGGTGGAGAAGTCACCTTCTCACGTGCTCTGCGTCATCACGGCAGAGGAAAACCACACTGGTAAGTAAGCGCTGCAGGCCAGATGCAACACATGTCCGAACTCATCAGCTGAACGACGCACGGGAGCCCGCCTCACCATTACGTGGGCCGGGAAGGACACAGTCCTATCGTACACAAAGTGTGCTTACTTACTCCCAAAGTCCTCTCCAGTCCTGGCGTGCAGCTGAAATTCTAGGATCTCTAGTGGCGTGTTGTAGTCTTTTTAATTTTTTTCCCCCCAATTTTTATTTAAATTCTAGTTAGCGAACATGCAGTATAGTACTGTTTTCAGGAGGAGAATTTAGTGATTCATCGCTTACGGACTTGGGCCCAGAGTGAGGAAGAGGTGGCCCAGTGACGAAGCAAAGTGATTGTCCAGATAGTGGCAGAAGTGGGCCTGGAGAGTGGGTTTCTGGACGCTTTCTCCCTCTTGTGCTACCCCAGGAACACACAGCCATGATTTTCAGAGTGACTTTTTCAGGAGGGTGGAAAGAAGGCCCAGCTCCCAGCCCCAGGGGGGCCCAGCTGGGTTTGAGAGGAAGGGCCTGGTGAAATTCTATCCAGCTGTGCTTCCCTGAACTGCCAAACCATAGCCTCCCGGCAAAACCACTGACCTAGGAAATGCAAAAATATCTCAGGAACAGGGGTATTGAATAGCTGGTGAGAGAAAAAGTTTTGGTTATTGGATTTTTTGGTTTGTTATTTGCTTGTTTTCCTCGGTGACCCCCTTAGTACCAGTGGCCTCAGTAGCTCTCGTAGAAATAATTTTCTAGTCGCTTTGGAAGAAAATAATTTAATGTTTGCCCAGCAACCTGGGGAGGTGGGGGAGAAGAGAGCCTGTAGGCGCTGGAGAGGCTGGTCTATTCCTTTGGGGCTGCTCCACTCTGCGGTGTTGCCTGTGAGCTCCTGGCGTGCAAACACAGCGGTGGTCTGGGGGTGTGCGCACGAGAAGGCCCACTGACCCAGGGACCTCAGGCAAGCTGGGTCTGGGTTGTACGGACTTTAGTTGCAACTTCCTGCTCATTTATTTTATAGGATTATAGCGAATGTGGTTTTGAACTCTAAAGTACTCCCTAAATGTGAAACGATACTGTTATGACCCTTTGGATTGTTACGATGAGGAAGAAAAAGGTAGCTGCAAGAATTTCATTTAAAAATGCTGTAGCAACCAACTCCTAGAGATAGAAGGCAGAGCTATTGAATTGTTGTTTTACACGATGACCGGATTCCCTGCCTTTCCCCCATATTCCTTTTATGCTGAGAAACAGATAGTGACTTTAAGGGAAACATTCCTAAGTTCCCCCACTGTGTTTGGTGTCATTAAAAACAAAAAAAAGGAAAAATAAAATCAATCCTAGATTCTTATTTCATTTTCTTCTGTGGCCTTTTCCTTCTCCAAGTTCAGAATGTACCCAGCCTTCGAGGTCTTCAGTTTTCCTTCCTTTGGTAACAATAGTACAGACTCACTTATGCTATACCCCAACTGGCCACAATCACATGTTCCTGATTTTCTTTTTCTGTACAGTCACACTTTACGGGCAAATAATGCCTCTTTAACTGGAGCCTCTATCTTAGGCTCTTATGTGGATTTTTCAAAAGAAGCAATTCCTGGGGGGCGCCTGGGTGGCTCATTGGGTTAAGCATCTGCTTTTGGCTCAGGTCACGATCCCAGGGTCCTGGGACTGAGTCCCTCAGCAGGCTCCCTGCTCAGTGGAGAGTCTACTTCTCTCTCTCCCTCTGCCCTGCTCGTGTTCTCTCTCTTTCGAATAAATAAATAAAATCTTAAAAAAAAAAAAAAAAGAAGCAATTCCTGGGCTATGTTTTAACCTAGAACAAAGCAACCTAATCTCTGTACCTCCTGGATCTGCGGGAAAATTGCTCAGACTGATTTTGTAATGGTGGCTGTGAGGATCCTGCAGGATTCTGATGACTTCTGGTATCATTTCACTGTTAGGTATATGCGATCCATGCTAGCTTTGGGAAACCTGTTGGTACCTGTTTGATTCAGAGGGTAGGACAGAATATTAATCACAGCTTCTTATAATTTAACCACTCTGGATATATTGGGTTTCCTTGACCCCCAGGGCAGAATTACTTATTTATAGAAGATGGGCTGGATTTTCCATCTTCCAGTTCTGAGAAAAGAGGTAGGTTCTGAAAAGAGAGAGCCAAGCGTGTTCTTTAACAGACCGGTGTGTGTGGCTGCGACTTGAGGACGTATCTCTCAGCGTGAGCCCCTGAAGAAAGGCGTGCGTGCCGTGGGCAATATACTTGGGCTTCCTGTTGTCTCACTCATGAGGTTTTTCCATTTTCCTCTTAGGACGAGTGGCTTCTGGTGGACTTTTCTTTTGTAAAGTGGAGTGGTGTGAACATTACTGTCATGTCATGCTTTCCCCCTTCTGGCTCGCACATTTGTGGCAGATCAGCATGGCCTACGATGCAGCCACACAGCTTGCCTAAATGGTCACCTCGCAGAGGAGGAGGGACTCATGGGTTTGGACGTGAGAGACCATGGCTCGTGGTCTCTCGGTTTGGGTATTTGGACAAAATAGGGACTTTCTGTTTTATGAGAAACACAACCCTTACGAGCTGGGGCTTGGGAGTTAGGAAGACTCCGCAGCTCTGGTCTGTCATGAGGATGGTTTCCCATGACTTTGAATTCTTGAAAAATGGATTTTCCTAGGAAGAAGTGCACCTGCTGAGAAAGCTTGGATTGAAAAGGCTGTTTTTGTTGTTGTTTTGTACTTAGGTCAAGGATGCCCATCTACCAGGCAAGGGTGGGGAGCAAGGCCTTCACAGTGTTTAAAATCAGTCCTTTTCTGGGTGATAGGTTTTTAGTGGGGCCTAGTTTTCCAGAAGAGGCCAGTTTCATCCCTGTGTAGCAGTCTGTTCAGACCCCATGGTGGCCCCCACCTCCCCGTCTTGCCGGAGTCCATGGCCAATGCCATCTGTTGGGGGTGGGCAGAGTTGACACGGGGTTCATTCCAACTTTGCCATGTGTGAGAGTGGTACACACGGAAAGGCTCTGGAGAGAGGAGGTTCCGAACCTAGAAAGGTGATTCCCAGAGCACACGGGGCACATTGCCCATGACCTGCAGCGTTTCTGCCTGGTGCTCTTTCCAGATGATTCGATGACATGTGACACATTGCCAGTGTTTCCTGGGAAGTGGGTGAGAACTTTCGAACACGTGAACTTTTTCCAGTCAGAATTGCTCAGGGATTTTCAAACTTCCATTTTGGAAAGGGGGAATAGTTATTTCGGTGAGATTGTGGTCTAGTGGTTAGACCTTGTGACTGGGAGTCATGGCTGGAAAGCTCAGATTCTTTTCCAAACTTTTCCTCCCAAACTGGAGTTTGCTAGTGACAATTCAATTCAAAACGTTGCTTTTGGACCACCGAATAATCACGTTCGGCTGTCTGGATTTTAGGCCCAGCGAAGGAATGTATCCTGTCTGACACGAAATCAGGTCTTTACACATTCATTCCGTAAGCCACCGATTGCCAACTATGGCTCAGGGCCAAAGCTGTCCTGTCACCTCTTTTTGTATGGCCTGTGAGCTAAAAATGGTTTTTATTATTTTTAAACGGTTGAAAAAAGCCAAGAGAAGAAGAGTATTTCCTGACTCAGGACAGTCCTATGGAATCTATAGATCAGCATCTATAAATAAAGTTTTATTAGAACACGGCCGTGACGTGGTAGGTACATGTATCGCCCATGACTGCTTCTGTGTTACCACGGCCGAGCTGTTAGGACCAAGACGGTATGGGTTGCAGAGCTTAAGATACATACTCTGGGCCTTTTATGGAAAAAGTTTGCCAACCCTGTCCTGAACAAGTAAGGGGATGGACTCCCCTTGCCTGTCCATCCAGGAGATGGACTCACTGACAGGAAGTGCTGCCAAGCTGCGTTGGTATTTTATCAGCGATGTGGGGTTTCCAGGGAACTTTGTCATCAGCATTATCGTTGGCCTCTGAGTTGCCCTATTTGTTTAGAATATTAACTTTAGTACCGGGGCCCCAACAACCCCCAGCTAGATGCAGGTTCTTGGGGCAGCCTCTCCTTGTCCTCTTGGCTACTGAAGCTGGACCCACGAAGATGGGGGTGTCTTTGTTGGGAGCACGTTCCCTCAGGCCCACTTGTACCTGGATCCTGGAGGGGTCTTCTGATTTGGAAGACCCCTTCCCCTTTGCCTTTCCTTGTCCTTTTTTTTTTTTTTTAATTGGGGGAGGAGGAAGAGATGTTCGAGTTGCATACCTTTTTTTTTTTTTTTTTTTTTTTTTTGCTGACAATTTAACAGGCTTTTAAAGTGCCTTGATTCTGTTCAGACTGTTGGTTTTGTATATATTTCGAGACTTTGTCCACAGGTCTGAAGCTTAACTTAAGCTCCCTGAGACATATCATAAAATATGATTTGGGGAAAAACCCTAATGGGCCACGAGCAGAACATTAGTATTAAACAAAGGATGAAACACTTAAGCCAGGATGGCCTTATATATTTATTATTATTTTTTTTGCAAAATGAGAGTTGAGCAGGACTCCATTTCAACAGTTTTCAATGCAGGAATTCCCACGGCCCCGTTTGATTGCAGTTTGCGGAAAAGTTTAATGTTTTTGTAGGCAATTCATAATTTCCACGTTGAGCAGCCTGAAAGGAAGGGAGCTAGAGCCCAGTGTTGTTTTTATAGTGGGATGGTGGGAACTTTTTTTTTTCTTCTTCCCCAAAAGGATATAAAACCGAAGTTGGACCAGGGGGAAAATGCAGCGTGGCGTTCCAGCCCTTTCGTAAATCCGAGATGCCTCCTCCTTCGGGTCTTCCTTTAGGACCCAACAGAATAGAATTTCCCGCTGCTTAGTGTCTCCAGGAAGGAAAAGATTTTCCTCTAGGCCATAATCGTACCTAATTTCCTTTTTCTTCCCTTTATTTATTTATTTTCCTTATTAATAAGGACCAATTGTAGAAGATGAAGGAACCTGGGAAACCCATCACTTTTGGAGGAGGTTAATAACTTCCTTTAAAAAATCCTGACATAATACTTATTTCCCCAGAAGGAACCTCGTCAGCCTGAATGCCAGTTTCCATGGGACGGGCACAGATTTGCGGGGGCCCAGCCATTCTGTGGGATCAAGTTGCACTGGGATGGAGAGGTTGAGGCTGTCACCGTGGAGTCCTTGCAAGCCAGCAGGATTGGGGCTGTCTTCCTCCACCATCTGGATTTGGTTAGCTCTCTCTGGGCAGTGGGGCCGAGTCTCATTTCCTCCAACCAGTAATGTTATATAGGCAGTGATCCTGGGCTGCCCTAACATAATTGAAAATTATGTGTATTGTAGGCTTGGAGCGCTGAAATGTAGGCTCATAAAAATAGTGGTGCAGGTAGCCTGCGGAGATTGGATATGGCACACAATGAAGCTTTTATGTAAAATAAGAATTATAAGACTCTGCGTTAATATTGCATTATGGGTATGACAGTTCTCTGGTGGGGTCCTCAGGGCAGGTCTGTCACCTTAAACAAAGCCTAAATTTCCGAATTCTGTGGAGCCGGCATTTGGATGCGATCGAATTCATTTTGCAGATGGACAAAGATGGAAACCTGTCTGTTAATCTAACCCTGCCCACTGAGGGTAGCATGAGGTGTAGGTGTGTGGCACTCAGCTTGGCATTTTTCCTCACAGGATTTTATGAGAGGAGAGATGAGTATTGGCAGGTGTTCATTTTGGTTGGCCTCAAGGAAGTGATGCTTTTGAGTGGTTCTGACCCATGAGGCTCATATATTTATGTGGCAGGTGAGAATGGGAAGCAGTCAGGGTGAGGTGGGGCGGAATATGTTCCCATGGCCCACTGGCTTGGGTTACTGGCTGAGGGAGACCATGGAAACATTTATTACAGTGGCTCTCAACTTGGGATGCTACTGCCCCCAAAGAAGATATTTGGAAATGGCTTGATTATGAGGCTGACTGAGGCAGGGAGTGGGGTGCCTGCTGGTATGTACTGCCTGGGAGTCCAGAATCCTTAAGTGCTGGGGCAGCCTCCCCCTCCTCCCCATCCCAGATAGGACAACCCCTTCAGTTGACTGATGAAAAACTAGAGGTCCATAGAAGCAAAGGGATTTGATGCAAGGTCTTGTGGTGAGTCACCAGAACTAGTAACCAGGTTCCCTCACACAAGAGCCTACCGGGTAACAGCTCTGAGGTTGTAGAAGTGCTCTCATCTTGTACAGATCTAGGTTGGGAGAATGGCTGTGCGCTTTGGCAGGTCGCTCGTGGGCCATGGTCTTCTAGTTTTAGGCGTAACTGTGTTTGGTTTGAAGTCGCTGGACAGTTGTATCTTTAAGGAGCCTATAGAAAGCTCCTGTGCGGTTTTTGCCCTTCTGTTTCACACGGGATCTGAGCCAACTCTTCCTTCTTTCCGGACTGCCCTTGGCTGTCCTTTTTTTTTTCTGTTGAAATCTTTCTGACTTGATAAGACCTACTCTGTGCAGCCTTGCCCAGTCTCTTTCCTTAGAAATCCTGTCTTCCTTCTTGGCATTCCCTAGGCATCATTCCCTTAGTCTCTGCCATTTCCACTACATTCTATCCAGACTTAATCTGAGTGTGAGTTGGTTCCCTCACATGGGCATAAGCTCCCTGAGGGCAGACATCTTCCTATCTCCTTAATCCTTCACAAGAAAGCTATGTACAAAGAGTTTAATTATTATTCATTGAGTAAAATTTCCTGTACAATTTATATGAAAACTAGCCATTTATTTCATTCTGGGTTCTCTGAAAAGATAAATGGCCTCTTATATTCCCTCCAAGCATTAACTGGTGCATTAAACAGTTGGCCTTCAGAGATACAAAGGCTGGCGATGTCCTTATTAAAATCTTAGTGTTGTGTCTTCAGTTTTGTTCACTTGTCTGAAGGTTTCCTGAGTATAACTGGTGTGATGTCAGCTGTGAAAGTCAAATGCCTTGGAGTTGCTTATATGTGTGCTAAGCATCTCTGTGACTGGGCGAGCTAACTTTCCTCACTTTTCCTTGTTTGTACAGTGGGGAGTTGGGTCAGTTGATTGTTCAAGTCCTTCTGAAAGCTGATGTATCACTTGTGACAGATGTGACTTCCTTTCCTTTGTGCCATGTATTTCCCACCTCAAAGAAGAGTAGAGATAGATGTCGTTGGCTTATACCTTTAACTTAATTTCTCTGGTAAACTTGTGCATATTTAAGAATTTCTCGGGCCTTTTGAGATGAGCGTATAAATTGCACCGTGCCCCGTTTGTACATCTCTTCCTGAGAAGTACTTTTTTTCAAAGATTTATTTATTTATTTGAGAGCGACCGTGAGCGAGCAGGGGGAGGGGCAGGGGGAGGGAGAGAATCCCAAGCAGGCTCCCCACTGAGTGTGGAGCCCGACGTGGAGCTTGATCTCAAGACCCCGAGATCATGACCTGAGCTGAGACCAAGAGTTGGACACTTAATGGACTAAGCCACACAGGTGCCCTGAGAAATATTTTTGTTTTAAAAGCTTTTGGGTTGGATGAGGAGTTCCGTCCTCATCTACTCGAGTAGATTCTACTAAAGGACAGTTGCAGGTATATATACACTCAACTTTAAAGTGAAGGATGATAGCATTTCAGAAATGAAGTCACTGAAAGCAGATCTGGAATTGATGGTCTCCTAGACACCTCTGACTTGAGACTCCTGTTTTCTTTCTTCCTTTGGAGGGCCTGTGCTCTCTCCCTTCTCTTCTCTCCCGCATCTCTGTTGTTTCCCTCTGAATGAGGCAGGATTAATGAAATCATGTCATCCGAGGCAGCCTGACTGTTGAATGCAGAGACCAAACTGTAGTTGCTAATAGCGTTGATGTTCTATAAACGTACCTTTGAATGTGAGCGCTAAGGAAGGACCTGTTGGTATGGTATGATTTTTCTGTTGATGTTGTTGTTATTTGCATGCTTTTAAATTTGTTCAGTGTTGTTATTTGCATGTCCTTACTCCTTTTAGTTTCTCATCTGTGTATCAGGCACCCCAGGACTTACGTCTTGGGATAGTGGTTTTGCATTTCTTTTCTAAATTCATTTGCCACGTTTTGTTTCCTCCCTCCAGTATCTCCAAATGAAATGGCCACTGCTTGATGTCCAGGCGGGGACCCTCCAGAGCAGACAAGCCCTCAAGGATGCCCGCTCTCCGTCGCCGGCACACATTGTCGTAAGTGACCTTACAAAGGCAGTTGCTTCCTTTACCGGGGGGAGATGAAAAAGATACTCTTGTTGGTAACAGGCCTTGTTTACCCGTTTTTTTCTCTTTAAAAATGCGTATTTTTGGAATAGTCTTGGATATGGTTTATATCTAGAAGATATCTGTTTTCTGCTATTGGACCTTAGTGATTGTTACTCACCCGGAAATTTTCCAGATCTTCCCACCACCCCTTCCTCCTGGTGTTGGGTTAGTCCAGCCTTGTGGTCTCCAGTTAATGGGGCACTATCACACATGGTTTGGGGGAGACTGGAAATGGTGCCAAAGCAGTTTAAAAAACACAACCCCCAGGTCCTTTTCTGAAAAACTCATTTAGCAGAGGTGAGTTGCAGAACAGGGAATTAGAAAATTCAAAAGGGAAGCGCTGGATTTGAGGACCCCCCCCCCATTTATCTTAATTGTTGGAAAGTAATATCCTACGTTAACATCAGCAAACGTTTATCTGGGCTGAGTGATTGCAAATGGAGAGTAGAAATGAATTTGGAAAGGCTTAAGTTAAACTTAATCTGTCCATCCGTGGCTTCAAGAGCCTGTGGGTTTAACATAGGAAACACTTGTTTTTAGTAGTGAGAGACTACAACGTAAAGTGTGTGTCTACATATATTTTTAATGTACTTTTGGATTTTGTAGGCTCTGAAAGTGGAATTTATAAATTAACCTCTTGAGAAGATGGCCCAGCCTTATTAGAATATTCTCCTCTGTATGTTTATATCATGAGCTGGACTTCATACTTTTAAAATAATTAATGGAAGACACATTTTTATAATGAATCTATGACAGGTAGAATTATGCAAAACATGAAATAATTCATGTATTTTTTATTCAAGTACCACAAAATGTTACCCATTAATGTATTTTGCCTCTATGTTACTTGTAATTTCTAAAAATGGCAAAATGACAAAATGATTTTCTTAAGTAGAAAAATTTTAAGACGCATTGTGTCAAATTTCAGGCTAACTGCCTCCTTACTTTGTAGCTTGCTGTAATTGAGTATATATTATTTAATGAATTATGCCTCTGTTATATGAATATTAAATATATATGTATGTGTATGTATATATTACAAAGTGATTTATTTCCGTTAAACCACGTCTCTTGAGTCATCGTGTGTGAAAATGTTCTACAAATTCTTATGTTATAAATAAGGCACATAGCAAGGCTGACATTTTTCCAGAAGCTTCCTCCAAGCCCGCAGTAACATGGGTGCTCATGATTACACATGCTCCTCTAATGTCAAGATTTCAGGGCTGGAAGTGATCTTAGATCATCTCGGCCCAGCCTGCTCTCAGAAAAGGAAACAGGCCCAGAGATGCCCTAAGTGAATTGCCCAATGTCACACGCTGAGTTAGTGGCCAGAGCGAGGACGGGACCCAGTTCTCGGCTCCTCTTCCGGGGCCTCGTGGCATGTTCTTTCCTAAGGGAGTAACTTTTGTGTGGCTGGTTCTGTTCTGCGAACTATAAATTGGGTCATCATCAGGGACAGTGTCATAGGTGGTAAGACGTTGTTGGTTCGGGGTTCCGATTGCAGGTTTCTCTGAGAAAAGTGAATGCCATATAAAAACCATTTTAACAGTATACAAAGATTTTTAAAAAGTGCAAGAGTTACAGTGTCCTAGAGGGTAAAATGAGGAAGCATGTCCTTTTCACTTTTTTCACTTTTCCTGCCTCCCTGTATTTCCCATTGTGTGTCTAGGCTTTGAAATTTATTTCTCTGCTTCTGGAAATGCTTGGCAGGGCTGCCGCCTTTTTTTTTTTTTTTTTTTTTTTTTAAAGCTACAGAGGAAGGACGTTATCTTTAAAATCTCTTGGAGGCTTTTTTTCTCTTTGAGTGGAGAGAAGGTGCCATTCTTAGAAGTGGTTCAGAGTGGACACAGCCCCTTGTGGGTGTGGATGGAGGTTGCGGGCCCGCTCTGGTGACCATCGCCCAAGGGTGAGAGTGGGGCTTATCCATTTCCAGAGAGCTCCATGGTGCTGCCTCCCCACGTAGCCCACAGGACTAGTTGCCCCAGGGTAGACCCTAAGTATACTTATTTTCATGTTTGGAAATGAACAATCTGAGGAGATGGAAAGACATTTTATCCAGAGCCAGTGTGGATTTTAGGAAAGGGGAGCGCAAGGGGACTTGGGTTCCTTTATCCTCTGCTGTCTCAGGAGGCGTGTTTTCCACAGCCACCACTTGGAGCACACTTCAGATGGAGACCCTTGTCCCAGGGAGCCGCGGCCGGCAGCTACAGCTTTCGTGCTTCCTGCTGTGCTCCTGGGGACCCGGGGAATGGCCACTGTGTAGAGGTTCTAGGCTGTGGAGGAGGGTGGGCTCTGGGAGCGGACAGAGGAGAAAAGGCCACAGCTGGGCTACAAGGAAACCAGATTTGTGAAATACTTAATGCTGTGGCAACTGAATGATGTCTTTGGTTATCCGGATTACCCCGTAATCGTGCATTTCTGCAGTCTTCATGTGACACTAAGGGGTGAGGAGAGGGTGCTAGCGTGGGTGGGCTTGGTAGAGGGACATGGGCAGGTCGCGTAGAAGAAAGGCTGTGGTTGTTGACCTCTGCATCCATCCAGGGTCTCATACAGTTTTGGGAATAGAGGAGTCCTACCTTGGGACCATGAATGGATGATCCCCTCTTCACTGGACATAGGGCAATGTATCAACTAAAATCAGTTTGGCGGGCACGGGGTGTCTGTATTTATAAACAGCACATTCGGTGATGGCTGATGTATCCCTGGGGTCTGTGTATAGCTCAGCATTGGTCCAGAGAGTCTGGGTTTGTTCAGCTCTGCCAGCGGATGGCTTACTCTCCTCCATACCCTGGACTCTTCCTCTCATTTTGTTTTTCATTCTCTTAAAGAAAACGTTGTCACATCACAATGTTTCATCAGACATGTTTCAAAATAATTGTCTAAGGATTGCTTCCTAATTTCTCCGAAATTTGGGTTTATTGTAATTTCTGGGCCAAGTTATTTCATAATTATTTCTCATGTTTTCTTTTGAAACTAGAGAAGTGTTCAGTGTTTGTTAGTAATCATTAGAGACTATCCCTATCACCGGTTGCTAAGAAAATAACTTTCTCTAGTACCCATTTGGGGCAGAATTTTCACATGGGAATTTAAACTAACGCTTTTTGTCAGAATATTTTGATCTAGGTTTTTTTGTCATGTGGTACATGGTTTACCACAGTATAAAAAAGTGGATGTGTAGAATAAATATTCTTAACAAGTAGAGTTCAATTGATCAAATAATACTTAAATTAAGAAGCAAGCCCCACACATTCTAGTTACCGTAACTGATACTGCGTCTTGTTTATTATAATCCGGCGGTTCCTCGTCTGTGTTCAGGAGAGAGGGGAAATTATTCCCCAAGATGCTGTCTTGATTTTTTTTTTTTTTTTTGGCCAGCCAAAAAATAGGAATTTACACAACAGATCTATCTCTCCCTCCCTCTCCTTTGCTTTCTCTGTCCCCCTTCTTCCCTCCCCACACCCCCAAGAAATTCAGGTTCCAGGACCCTCTCCTTTTGCTGGCCTCCCCAGGCCCATTTTCTGATTCACAGTTATAGCTCCTATTTCATTCTCTGTGGTGTTTTAAATTTACACTTTTAATTCTTTGCTCCCCCCCCCCCAAGCGAGGGCCAAGCAGCCAAGTTGTGCTAAGTGGTGGTACTTGAGTCTTGGCCCATTTGCCTCCAGCGGTCCATTAGCTGTGGGGTTAGGAGCCCCCCCCCCAGTCTTTGCTATACAAGGACTTTCATTTAATTTCCTTTGTACCCAGCAACAAAAGATTCTGTACCAAAAATGGTGGTATTTTGGTATAGTATGTATCTTACAAGATGGCAAAAGTCTTCAAAAGTTCCTACCATTTTATCTTGGGGGCTTCCTTTTGAAGTCGATGTGGAATTTTACCTTGGGGTGAATTTCTAGTCATTCCCAGTCTTGTGTGTTTTGTTGTGTAATGAGCACTGAGGTATGGGATAAGAAAGCAGTCTGTATCCCGAGGAGCAAAGCCTGCCAGACTGTGGTGGTGTACTTTTTTTTGTTGTTGTTATTGCTTAAATGCTGAAAGAGGGCAGAAAACTTATGAAATACAGCGTGATGGGAGAGCTTCAAGCAGGGTCTCTGCTGGCCTGCGTTGAGCATTTTCAAGTAAGTTCAGAGGGCATGGCGAAACTTTTGCTTTTTGTGTCTGAAGAGTTTGGGGGAAAGGGGTACCTATTCATAGTTAATAAGAAAAACTACTTTGAGAACATCCAGTTGGTTATCAAACACATGTGAGTGTTTCGATGGATTATTTGGCTTGGGCTCTCTTCTCTGCCGGGTGCTTGTTGATAGTTGCTGTGTGCTGGAAGGTTCTTCTGTGCTAGATGCTGAGGCCCAGCAAAACCGCTGCAGCCCCCACCTGTGCCAGGTGCCAGGGGGAGTAGAGGTCCTGTGACAGTGTGACAGGGACATGGGATTTCCACCAAGAAGTTGGTAAGGATTACAGGCTGGGACAACCCCCTGAGGAACTGGCATGTAAAATGAGATGTCAAGGATCCGTTAGAGTTAGCCAGATAAAGGAATGAGAGAAAGAAGGGGTGGGAGATGGGAGAACATTCCAGGCAGAAGGAAAACCATGTATGCTGTTCCTAAAAGGAAAAAGACGTTGGCTGTGGGAGAAGTGGAAAGCCAGCTCCAAAGGCTTGTAGGTCTTGAGGGATGAGGAAGAGTGGCCTGGGGGAGGATAGGGTGAGAATTTGGTGTTTGATTCTCACCACGGGGGGAAGTCCCATGAGCGGTTTGGCTCCTGTTAAACTGCTGGCTGTGGGGATAATGGAGAGGTGGACAGATTTGGAGGGAACATCAGCAGAATTTACCGATGGGTCACATGTTGGCATTGAGGGAGAAAGAAGAGTCAAAGGTAGGGGGGTGGGCATGCCGCTCACTGAATGGAACAAGTTTGGGGTGGGAGAATTGTATTTTTATTATTTTTTTTTCATTTTTATTTTTTTAGTCCCAGCTTTATTAAGATGTAACTGACCTATAACATTGTAGGAGTTTAAGGTGTACAGTGTGTTAGTTTGAGACACTTCTCTATTGGAACATGATTATCGTCCTAGGTTTAGCTAATATCCCGTCACATAATTACCATTTCTTTTTGCCGTGAGAACATGTGAGATCAATTCTCGAGCTAACACAAGTATATAAGGGATAGTTCCCATGCTGTACCTTAGATCCCCAGAACGTGTCCACTTTGTAACTGGAAGTTCGTACTCTCTGACCAACATCTCCCCATGTCCGCCACCTCCCAGCCTCCGGTAACCACCTCTTTACTCTGTTTCTGTAAGTTCAGCTTTTTTTTAGATTCCACGTACAAGTGATAGCATCAGGTATTTGTCTTTGATTTATTTTACGTAATGTAATACCTTCAGGGTCCATCCATATTGTCACAAATGGCAGATGTCCTTCTTTCTTATGGCCCAATAATATTCCATTGTATAAATATGCCACTTTAAAAAATCCATTTATCTGTTGATGGACACCTAGGTTGTTTGAGTGTCTTGGCTGTTGTGAATAATGCTGCGACGAATATGGGAGTGTCAATATTTCTTTGAGGTTCTGCTTTCATTTCCTTTGGGTATCTACCCAGGAGTAGAATTGCTGGATCAAAGGGTAGTTCCGTTTTAATTTTTTGAGGCATCTCAGTACTGTGTTCTGTGGTAGCTGTACCAAATTCCATCCCCACCAACAGTGCACAGGGTCGCCTTCTTTCCACATCTTCACCAGCACTTGTTATCTCTTGTCTTTTGATGATAGCCTTTCTGACAGGTGTAAGGTGGTATCTCCTTATGCTTTTCCCTGATGATTAGTGATGTTGAACAGCTTTTCATGTACTTGTTGGTATATTTCATTTACTGTCTTTGGAAAAATGTCTTCAGTTCAAGAGTTGCCTTTTTAGAGAGATTGAGATCCTAGGTTTCATGACCACCACAGCAGTATGAAATGGGAACAATCTGAACTTTTAATTAGTCCCTTAAAAGTAATGTCGACGGTCTGTTAAATTTAAATTTATTTAGAATATATTTAGGGTAGGGTAGAGAATTCTCCCTTTTCTTCGCCCAAATTTAGATTAGTAGCTTTTATTGGTCTTTCTCTTGGCCTTGCATTTACCCTTGATCAATCATGGATTCATTCCTGGATTCCCCCAAATATTTAGTGGTTGCTTTCTAGACCCTTGGAGAGAGTGGAGTCGCTGACAAAGGATTATAATAATAGCAAATCAGCCAGTAACACTTCCTACGTGCCAAGCATTGTTCTAGGTGCTTTACTGATGTTCTGTGACCCCTATTTCACAGAGGAGGAAGTAGGCACAGGGTGGTTAAGTGTTTGCCCAGTTGTGGGAGTCAGGATGTGATACAGGGCAGCCAGAGCCTGCCATCCTCTCAGCCCCTGACCACAATGATACAGGGGGAAAATGAACAAACAGGCACAGTGTGGTGTGCCCAGCGCTGCTGGGGGGTGGGGGACACGAAGAGCCGGACGGGGCGGACATGGCTCAAGGAGAATCCGCTGGTGCCACTGGACAGTGGGACGTGAGGTTGGCCAGGATTTGGTTTCTGGTTGTCCTTGAAGTGGGTACTGCAAAGGTAGGTGCTGGCACATTGTGGGCAGGGGGGGCATGCTGCCCCGGGGCAGGTGAACTGAGTGATGAGAGGGTATGAACATGTGCTGGTTTCCTAAGAGCTTTTCCCTGGGCACCATCTCCACTCCCTCCGTTGCGTATATACTTTCCCCTTGGTTTGTCTTTTTCCCCATTTATCTATGACTCAGCCAGACTTTCTAGAATACTTGGCATGTGTTTCCTAGCAGCGGCTGAGTCAGAGCTTTCCCATTTCACAGACGGAACTACGGTAAGGGTGTATATTTTGTCTGAGATCTGAAGCGAGCCCGTGAGCACTGCAAAAATACAGTTGGTTTTGTGAGGAGAGCTGTGACTGTTTAATGCTGAGGAGCAGGCCACCAGGTTATCTTTTTTCGGGGAAGAAGTGGTGGATGGGGTCAGTCCTGCTCCAATGAGAGAGTGGAGTCATTCAGCCAAAACGGTCTCTAGTTAAAAGTCCAAGCTTCCTTCTCATTCCAGAAAATGCTCTATAATGAGGAATTCCGAAGTTCCTGAGGTTTGAGTTGATGGTGTGGCCGCTGAGTACCGTGGCGATGGAAAATATTCTACCAAGAAGGATTGTGTGAGCTCGGTACTATCCCCTTCAGATTAGAATCACAGAAAGTTTCACAACCTGCCATCACATGTCCTGTCACCCACTGCTGTCCCTTCTGTTGTGGATCACTGTCCAGAAGTGGTCTGTTGGCCACAGTGTTCCTGAACACAGAGATGGGGAGTCCGTCTCCTCATACAGACCATTTCCTTTGGGGTCACCATGGGCTCTTAGAGTTCTGACTTTCTGTTGTGCCGAAGGCTCTCTCCTTGAAATGCCCACTCTCGGAGGTGTGTTTCAACATCCTGTTCCGCTCATGCTTCCGCTTACGGATCTTGGAAATTTGAAGGTGGTTGTTGTACGTTCTTCCTTCATCACCAAGTCTTCTGTTCAAGATTATCCGCCATTGTAATGCTTATCTTCAGCGACTGATTCCCAACTGTTTAAGGATGGGAATTACAACCTTTCCTTTAAAAAAAAACCCAACACCTTACCCCTAAAGCCAGTGAAATTAATGCTTAGACATGGCTTTCCTCATTCATAAAATTTGTGTTCATTATAGACAGTTTGGAAACTGGCCCATAATCTGGCCACTCAGAGATTACATTATGAACAGTTTGGCATATTTGGTGTATTGGCTCCTGAGACTTTTTCCTGAGTGCATTAATATTTATATTTAACATTCTTGAGCTTATAGTAGTGCTCAATATTTGCTGCCTTCTATTTAAAAGGAAATTGCTGTAATAAATAAGCACTTCCCATGTCATTAAAATTCTTAAGGATTATAAATGATCACAGAGCAGCCCATAATATGCTCATACACCCATTTGCTTAATCAGTGCCACATTGTTGGGCCTTTAGAGTATCCTGTGCCTTTTGTTTCTACTATTCTAAATAATCCTGTGATGAACATCTTTGCCCATAAATCTCTGTGCCATCCTCCCCCCGCCCCGTTCCTTTGTTATTTCTTAGGACAGATTCTTAGGAAGACAGGTAAAAGAGAACAAAATCTTTAAAAATTTCTTGTTACCTAGCCGCAAATATTTTCCTGAAAGGTCTCAATTTTTACAGTTATCAGCGTGTAAGAATTAGATTCACCATGATCAGAGTGATTTTAATGTCTCTGGGGAATTTAACAAAAGGAAGGTTTCAGGCTTTCCTGAAAGAATATTACCTGTATTCCGCTGAGCTCCAGAATAGAGACCCACCCAACCCATCCACCTTGGCTTTCCCAGGACCTTTCACCTTCAAAACAGACCAAAATAAATAAATAAATAAAAAATAAAAAGGATTGTTTCCTAAATGGTTGGAAGTTTTAAAGCCAGCTGACATTATCATGGTTTTATAGAATTATGTATATTCATTTTTGATAGTTCACACTGTAACCTTTTATATTTTATTTTATTTTATTTTATTTTATTTTATTTTACTTTTTCAATTAATAATCCAAATAACAAGTGGAGACCCATCCATGTCTGTATAATTCTACCTCATTCTTTTTTAAACTGCTGCCTGGTATTCTGTATTACATGTATATCACTGGTTCATCAGTTTGCCAATTGATGAGCAATTACATTTTCAGTTTTTAAGTACTCTTTTTTTTTTTTTTAAGATTTTATTTATGCATTTGAGAGAGAGAGAGAGAGAGAGCACAAGCAGGGGGAGAGGCAGAGGGAGAGAGAGAAGCAGACTCCTAGCTAAGCAGGGAGCCCAACCTGGGGCTCGATCCCAGGACCTGGAGATCATGACCTGAGCCGAAGGCAGATGCTTAACCATCTGAGCCACCCAGGAGCCCCCTACACTGTAACCTTTTCGATGCTCCTTATTCATCCCCTGAATCTACGCAGCACATTTAGGGCTATTTTAGAGGTCTTGGAGTATACTTTTATAACCTCAAATAACTGTACAGTTGTTTTTCTTTTGTTGTTGTTGTTTTTTAAGTTTTAGTATCTCTTTTTCTTTAATGGCATATTATCGGGCAGATAGTTACAAAGTATTTGATGCTGTGTGTGAGCTTGGTGAGGAATAGGACTCAGGGGCCACCTGGCTGGCTCAGTCAATACAGCATGGGACTCTTGATCTCGGGGTTGTGAGTTTGAGCCCCACGTTGGGTGTAGAGATTACTTAAAAATAGAATCTTTAAAAACGAAACAAAAAAAGGGACTACGCTTCTGGATTATGTCTCTGGGAAAACATACCTACTTGTCAAAGATGTTATTTATTGCTGTGTTTAAGATCGCAATGAGTGTGAGTCTGGCATCCTCCGATCATCCTTGACCATTTCTCAATGCTGTGTCTTGTGCTTGGAGGAAAAGTCTTTGGCAGCTCTGGGCTAGCATTTCCTGACATTCGTCTCACCGAGTGTTAATAAGGTTACTGGAAAAAGGGTTCCCTCCTAAAATAGGTTTAGGGAAGCACTAGTTATGCACAGTCAGTGAGTTTCTTTAGGGCAGGATCTTGAGTCCTCTGGATGCTTGGACACTCAGGGGGTAGTTCCTAACGCTTGCCCGACCCCAGAATGCCTCTCGGCATCTTTAGGGACAGGACTGGAGCAGACCCTGGAAGGTTGTTTTAGTTTCAGCACCTGCTGTGTTTACCAAGCGTGGGAGCCTGTTTTAAATCAACATGGATCTACTTAGAGTTCAACTCATGGTTTTAGCCTGTGTTTATCTTTCCAGTAAATAAAACAAAAGTATTCACTTGGCACCCATCCTGTCCTGCTTGTCACTTCTTGCCTCGCTGACTAGCTCTATGGACGGGGCTTGGGCTTCCAACCAGATTGTAAGTTTCTTGAAGCCAAGGAGGCCCACGGTTTCTTTTTTTCCACGTGTTTTTCCCCCGTCCTACTGTGGTGCTTCGTTAATTAAGCAGAAAACCAATTTCTGGTGAGGGCCATGAGCTGACTCTGTCCGGAATGAGTGCGATTTCGTCGTTACCTTAGACTGCTCGGAGTCATCCTGGTTAGCACGAGAGCTTGTCCACGTGTATATGCTTTCTACCTGATGCAGGAGCGTGTTCTGGAGAAGCATAATTTTGGGTTATGACATTGTGCCTGGTTTGCCAGTAACCTGATAATCCACCCTTATACATTCCAGCTTGCAACAGAGCGTGTCAAATCGCCACAGTGCTGTTTAAACATGTGGACCATGGTTAACACAGAAGCTCCAGAAGGTCGGGCTCGTAGGGTTTCTCTCTCTCTCCAGTCTTGATTTAAATGAGCTGTTCCATAGGAATCTTGACATGGCGTGCCTGAACTTTTTAAGAAAGTGTCCAATTGGGAAATCCAGGGCTTGATTATTTATTATAGGAAATGGGTATTTTCAGCAATGGTGTTGTAGGGTACACGGGTGATTTTGTGATTGGCTTGTTAGTGGCTTGCAGGTCTGATGTCCATCCCCTTTAATAAATTAATATCGAGGGAGAAAACACCTGGATTTCAGAATTGGCCCTTGAAAGATACTGGGAACTGAGGAGGGGGGATCCTAGAGAGATCAGGCTGGGAAAGTTTATTGTTAGGTTCGTTTTGGATAGAAGGATGTGGAAGTCCAGTGAGCTAGCTGAGTTGTCCAGGATTCCATGGGCAGGAATGGCCATATTCAGACACTTAACCCAGGTCCTTGCTCCAGCCCCACGCTGTCCCCTGAGTGCCAGATTCAAACTCCATTTGGATGCCAAGTAGACATAGGAAAATTAGCACGTCCAGAATCTAACTCTTTATTTCCACCCCCTCCCCACCATCAAACCTGTTGCTGTCTGTGTTCAGCATCGCAGTAAAAATGAACAACACACACCAATTGCATAGGCCCCAAACCTTGGAGTTTGTCATTGACTCCTCTTTTGCTTTCACACCCCACGTTTGACCCCTTGGTCTATCCTGTGGGCTTATAATCCATCGGCATATTGTGTCAGCTTTGCCCTCAAAATATTAAGGAATCTGAGCCCTTTTCAGCACCTCCACCGTTACCAACCACGATGACCATCGTGGCTCCTTTGGACGTCTGGAGCGTCCGCCCTGGCCTCCCCCCTATTTCTGCCTGTGTGACTTCCCCTCTTCTGGCCTTGGGCCCTGTGCTTCATTGCCATACCTGAGGTGACCTTTTAAATCCTTGGACAGATCATATTGTGTACCTTTAATGAGAATCTGGAGGATACGTTTTGTCTTTTGAGAGACCCAGAGCAGCTGTGAGCGGGCCCTTGGCCCTGTCACCCGATTGAAAGGTGGGACTTTGGGATTCAAGGGCTCAGAATGGAGAGTATGTGAAGCAGCTGGGCCCAGGCACTGGGCACGCTCGGAGTATTGTGTTGGCTGGAGGAGAGAGGGCCAGGGGGCAGTAGGAGGGCACATGGTCTGAGTGAGGCCCCCTTCAGCAATCCTATGCTAGTACAGCAGGATGTAGCAGATGTCTGGGTCTCTCCTCCTGCACCCCCACCCCCAAGCAGGACCCAGATGCTTCCCGACTATACTGCATCTGTGCCCTGCCCTTCTCCAAAAGCGTGCAGTCTGTCCAGCTGTATCTTGTCTGCATTTAGAAGCTTGTGAAGAACTCTGGGTGGTGTGATGCAATCTATTCCAGCCAGAGCCTGCCTAGTGGGTGGATCCAGGCCGTGATTAAGTGCATCACTGAGGCTTGTTTAATAGGCTTGGATGAGATGGGGTCACCATGTATCCAAGTGCAGTGGGGCAAAAGTATCTTGTTCTCCCTGCTCCAAGGGTGTGAGTTGCCTGTTACCTGTTTGTCCACCAGGACATGGTCTGTGTAGCTCAGGTGCTGGGATGAAGAAAGTAGCAAATGTTTAGGAAGGCTAGAGAAGGGAGGAAGGCAGGCTGCATCACAGGTCTTGGGACTAGACCATTTCATGGCCCCCAGAGACCTCGTAGGGTCGGGGGTGGGGGGTTGCCCATTATCAAGACTTGTCTTTGCCACACCTCCTAAAGTTAGGCCTGCCTTAGGGACACATGTAAGATTCTAAGAGATGTGTTTTCCCAGCCCTTTCAGAGTCAAAGAAGCCAGCCTTGACGGGTGGAGATAGAATATACAAATCTAAAAAAAGTATCACAGTAACAGAATGGGGACCATAGCTTGGTAGAAGGGCTCCTGGGAGAACCTTCGGGATGATTCAGTTGAAACTCAGGAAAAAATATTTTTTTGGACAGAGGTAGCAGCCCCCTTTAACCAAAGCCTATTAACGAAGGAATGTCTCACACCCCGAATTGCAATGATCAAGGCAAGGCATTGTCAAAGATCAAATGTGTAAGTTTGACTGGTAGAAACCATTTCCATTTTTAGAATCTAGCCAAGCATCTCTCTTCCATTCTTCCTCAAGCCCCTTCCCATTCCCACTTTTATGAAGCACTTGATCGATATACTCTTTGTTATCCTTTCTTAAACGATCCGGTTGTTTGCAGGTATTAAGAATAATGCCTATGCGCCAACATTTTCCAGTAAAAGAAACCAAATGTTAAAACACGGAGTAGAGTTCTGAACATGGCACCTGTCTCTGCACCATTGTTTGCTGCTAACAGCATTCTCCCTCATCCCCTCAACTGTAGGGAATAACTTTCCCTCCTCTCTTGATCCACATAGACCTGTGATGGGGCAAAGGGGAAGATACGTTATTTAAGCAAAGATACTTCGGCTTCTTCACTAGGCAGAGGGGGTATACATCTCTGGCCCTTCGCAGCTGCCTTCACATGCACTCACACACGCATGCTCACGTGTACACACGAGCACACACACTGGCACACACGCGTTCACACACACACCCCGAATGGAGGGTGCTCATTTGCAGAAGATTAAGATGGTGTGGAAGGAGTGTCAAGATGATACCATTTAATTCTATGTAGCCAGCTCCAATCTGGGATTATCCAGTTTGGAAGCCAATTAGTTTGAGATGTTTTCTGTCACTTACCATCCAAGGAATTCTAACTAAAACAGTTTTCAAAGCCTCGGGCTTATAATAAAAACATTGTTTTTCTTTTGAGTTTTTAATTATTCTGAATTAGAAGTGCTGGAGCATGAACTGATTCTTCTGCTACTGTGTAAATAAGAACCTATGTGAATGGGACCCACTTGCCTTCTTCGGGAATGGGTTGATTTGTACTAATTTTGAGAGTTGCTTCAAGAGGGAGACATAGTTTCCACGATTTTCTCCCACAAACAATTTCTAGAGAGAGAGGCTTGTGTGAAAAAAAAAAAAAAGGCAGTTTCCATGGTTTGCTCCTGTGGTCACAGGGGAATTTTGAAAATGAACTTAAGGTATTTTCATAAAATTCCTGTTTTCATATTTTTAGTTTCTCAGAGTTTTCTGACTCCTACTTAATATACTCTGCCGAAAGCTTTCTTATTTCTTCTGTTCCTGGGGACAATTAAGGAATAACCAGTTAATTAATAGTATTAAGCACTGCTCTTTTTGTTGAAAAATGTGATAATAACCCATATAAATAAGGAGGTGCTGCTCGTAACCTCAGTGATCTTCTCTACTTATTAACACTTACTTATATTATCTTGGAAGCCCTACTTTCTTATCATGGATAATTGGTGGCAAGCTGAGCATACAGGTGTTTATTTCTGTGTGATTTATTGATTATTACAACTTTACTATTTGGCGAAGGGTCTACCCATTTTCCTTAAAATACCTGTAAGCTGTGAAAAGATGTGTAACTCCAAAAGTCTTAAACTACTGTTCCAAAGACTCTGAGCAGAGTGCAGTGTTTGTACCCAGACAGGAGTCTCAGTGGGGTCTGCTTGGAACATTGCGTGGAGAGAGATTCTGAGGCCTTCTATGTCAGGGCTCCAGGAAAAAGAATGCATTGACAGATTAATATCTGTCAAAGGTGAAGAAGGATAGAGCAAGGGACAATAGCGGTGTCACAGCTGTCATTTCCGCTTTTTTGTCAACTTTTTTTGGGGGAAGTGTCAGAAAACGACCCCCCTCTTGGATCTATCAGAGCCCAGGGAAATGTCCATTAAGATGTCACAGTGAAGGAAATTCTTATGACTTACCACTTAAAAATCAGTTCTAAAAGAAGTGATGGCAAAGAGGAACATTTTTCATCAGAACCAGGAGTGAGAATGTGTCGAAGCAAATGAAGGTAGGCTTATGAGGAGCTGGTGTGGCTTACCCGTGTGGACCGATTCCACCAAGTTCCTCCCATGGCTGGGATGCCTCCGTGCTGTCCCTGATTGATAGGTCTTGCAGGACATGACAGGGACCAAGTGCGACACACAGATTCAGCCCACATTTTGTGCATCACATCTGTGAATGTTCCCAGTGTACACAGTCCTATTTTTGACAGTAAAAGAAGGACTTGAGGAGTGAAGCCCACGTCGCTCCCTTCCTCCAACCTTAAAAGTTGCCCAGTAAAAAGTCAAGGTGTGTCTAAGGAGGGCAATCACTTTAAAGCTATCTCACCTTTTAATTCAGAAGGGTAGGCTTTTTGTTTGTTTGTTTGTTATTGGTACATACCTGTGATGACTCTTGTCCTGAGTTGTTATTATTCGCACTCGGAGTCCAGGGCAGATGTGAGATACAAGCACAGCTCTTAGGCCAACAGTCTCGCGGTTAAGTTTCAGAACATGATGTGAAAAGTATACCCATTGAGAGGCAGTAAGGACCTATGATGAGTTAGTGAACGTTTGGACATCTGTGTGGAATAAATGAGTGGGCAGAGGGCGGGCCGCTGCCGCGGGGAAATGGGCTGGGGTTCCAGCGGTGGCCAGCACCGCATACAGAGGCCAGCAGGGTTGGGTTTGGCCAAGTATTCTGGTGTCTGGATGCCTATGTGAATTTCCTCCAAAGGTTTTGAGCTGGCAACATGGAACCTGCTGGTTATGGAGCCAAGGGTGGGGATTGTCGGGATCCTGCTAGGCACAGGGGTGTGATACCAGAGGCCAAAACTGAAGCCAAGGCAAGGGGTTGGGGGACCTTTTTGCCATGCACTGTCCTGGAGCCTCAGTTCCAACAGAATTGCAAATTATAGACCCGAGCCTTGCTCGCCGTCATGCTATCTCTTCTGTTCCTGATTTTTCTTTTACTCTCCGACTTAGTTCTGGACTCAACATGTTGAAAAGGAACTTAGTCTAAGTTTTCTTGGTGGAAAGCCCTCATTGTGACATTTAAGAAGTGGATTCACTGAGGAATGGAGAGATGTACTCAAGATTATGATAATACTGGAGGTTTGCTGAGCACTTACTAGTTTACTCTTTTACTAATTTGCTCTGCTAAGTAATTTACACGATTGTCCCATCTAATCCTCCTAGCGCCTTATGAGTTAGCTGTTGTTACTAACCCATTTTACAGATGAAGAAGTCGAAGTGTAGCAGGGAGGATGGCATGCCCAAGGTGACATGGGGTGAAGCTAGAATTAGGATGCGGGGAGCCTGGCCCCGGCACTGGGGCTCTCACCAATAGGTGTTCCGTTGCTTCCCTGGAGAGCAAGCACGCAGCCGGGGAGGGGCAGGTTTCCAGACACCAACCTGGCTGGAGGCTGGTGCCCATCAGGCTGCCGCACCAGGAAGCTCCAGGCCTGTCATGCCTTTGTGATGCTGTTGGTTCCTGTTGAGGAAATGAGGCTTTGTGGATTCCTAGGAGGAAAACGTATGAACTCTTGGCAGAAGAAGGGAACCAGCAAAAGGAGATGTGTATCAAGATGAGCCTTCTATTCGGCTCAAATTATACCTCCCTTCACACAATGTGGGTGTGTGCCTGCCAGCTTGAGGGCAAATTACAAATCTTTCTGGTAAGTTACATTGGATGGAAGGCTTTTGTGGGTACTTTTCTCAGATCACCGACCATTTGGTGCAGGCATATACACTCTCTCATTTATCTTTTGTATAAATTTGGATTTTTACACAGTGGAGTTTTCTAAGATGGTTGGCAATTGTAAAACAAAATAGTGAGAGACGAAGGATAATACAACACACTCATTACCTGCCGCCTAAAATAACAGTTATTAATCTAATCCTTTGTGAACAAACAAAACAAAAAGAACAAAGAACAAAAGAACAAAACCAAACATAGGTTTCCCTCCCTGACCAGGGGATCCGCGATCTCCCCTCCAGAGATACGACTACAGTTATAATTTGGTGTCTCCCTAGTCCAGGCTCGCGTACTTTTCCATATGTAAACACACCATATATATATATATATTCATATGTATCTACAATGTATTATAATCAGTGTTAGTGATTTCTCAATTTTAGGTAAGTGGTTTCATGTTTCATAATATTCTACAGCTTGTCTCTCTTATTCAACATCGCATTTGAATTTCACCCATTTTAACTGCTATGTACTATTTTGTTGTATGGGCATACCAGTTTCCCCATTTCTGTACTGATTCATTTGGGTTCCTTTCAGTTTTTTAAGATTACAAAGCCTTAGGGGCACCTCAGTGGCTCAGTTGGTTAAGCTCAGGTCATGATCCCAGAGTCCTGGGATTGAGCCCTGCATCGGACTCCCTGCTCTGCAGGGAGTCTTCTTCTCCCTCTCCCTCTGCTGCTCCCCCTGCCTGTGCTCTCTCTCTCTCTCTCTCTCTGCCAAATAAATAAATAAATAATCTTTTTAAAAAATGATTACAAAATTTTAAATTATTGCTGCAGTAATGATCCTTGGGGTAGGCATCTGTAGCCACGTGTAAGGCATTTCTCTGGGGTTTGTACTGGATAGAGGAATTGGTAGGACACAGGTTGCTGGTTTTCAACCGTAGTTCACAAGGCATGTCGAGCTGTCCAGAATGATTGGATCAATTAGTACACACATCACCAGTGTATACACACTTTCTCTCCCCACATTTTCAACAACACTTTATCTTGTCAGACTTCAAATTTCTGTCAATCTGATGAGTGTGTGGTGACACCTTATTGTGTTTTAATTTGCATTTCCTGGACTCCTGAGGTGGACGCTCTTGTTGTCATTTGTTTATTATCTCCTCTGTAGCTTGTCTGGTTTAATCCTCTGCACATTTTAAGGAATCAGATAGTTTTTCCTTATTGATTTATAGGAGCTCTTTATATAAGTTGGAGAATCGGTTATGTGTTGGAGCTACTTTCTCCCAATCTGTGATGTTTTAAAACTCTGCTTAGATGGGTTTTTCAATATAAATAATGACGTTTTAATTTTTTTTAACACACTCAAGTTTATTAATCTTATCCATGCATCATTGTGTCCTTACTTTAAGCAGTTGTGCAGAACTGTGATTTTAGTTGGGTGTCTGCTCTCTGATAGCCACATCTAAGAACATACTTTTCTGTGGTAGAAATCTAAATCAGAAGATGGATTTTTTTGTTTGTTTGTTAACTAGAATTTAAATATGATTAAAACAACTCACTTGGAGCGTGATGCAGAAACTGTGGACCAGACTCAATGGAAGTAGAAGGACAGTAAATAACTCTTGGCCACATATTGACGAGGTACTGGGTGTCGGCTCTGGACAGAAGTTTTCTTTTTCTTTTTTTTTTTTTTTAAAGATTTTATTTTTATTTATTCTACAGAGATAGAGACAGCCAGTGAGAGAGGGAACACAAGCAGGGGGAGTGGGAGAGGAAGAAGCAGGCTCATAGCGGAGGAGCCTGATGTGGGGCTCGATCCCATAACACCTGGATCACGCCCTGAGCCGAAGGCAGACGCTTAACTGCTGTGCCACCCAGGCGCCCCTGGACAGAAGTTTTCTATATTTGATCTCATCAGTCTTCCCACAGCCTTTCTTGAAGTAGGCAGTTTATCCCCATTTTAAAGATAAGAAAACCAGAGCTTAAAGAAGTTAAATTTACGAGGCAAGTGGCAGCGCCAAGATTCAAATCCAGATCCTTCTGACCACAAAGCTTGTGTGCTTCATGCTACACCCCATTACCTTCTTGGAAGTTACTGGAAATTTGTTTGAGTTCCACCATCTTTATATGGTATTTTCAATTTGAAATAATTGGGAAGAAAGAGGGGGTGAGGGTGGAGGGCAGGAAGAAAAAGGGGAAGGACTTGAGGTTGAATAATAGAAACGAAAAACCCATCACCAGGAAGGTGATTCAAAAGGAGTCTTCCATGTTTCATGTAGCTAAAACGTTAAAAGCCCAAATAATTGCATCATGCAGGTCTGATGCTGAGTAATCACCCTCCTCTCTTTTACGGGAGGGGGTGGTGGCAAGCCGTCTGGGAAGCTGTTCTTGCCTAAGGAATTACATTCCAGGGGACTCCGAGGATTTAGGTAACCACAAAAGCCATTTATTTCAAGTACGCGGAGATTTCTACCACTTTGATCCCTAATCCATAGCATAATTAATAAATGAAATGTGCTGTAGTACGGGGTTTTTACAAAGTGTACTTTTAAAATGGCTTTTGGTCTGACATGATTCATTTACCACTTGGAAAAGCATCGTCACTTCAGATGGGCAGGCAGGGGGAGGACGCCTGGTGGGTAGTTAAGGGTTTTTCTCGGGACGTGGTCCCTATGTTGGGCCTCTGCAGAGCAGGCCCTTCCGAACCTCTCTCCGACTGGACCTCCTGGAAGCGAGAGGAAATCGGGGGGTCAGGACTGAACAGTGTCTGATCTAAGTCTCTCTGAAGACCACAGACCTCACAACCAATGAAGATCTTGTTGTCTTTGCCTCTTTGTGTCCACTGAGGAAGGTTGCTGGGAGTAGGTGATTATGGATCCCTCAGACTGAGAGGCCAGATGTCTGCCTCGAGCCACCCACCTCCCCCCTTTATTTCTCTCCCTCCCACCCTCCCAACAAATACTTAGTTGGTTACCCATGAGGAGACAGGCTGGGAATATATCAGTGGGCAAGAAAATACTCTTGTTCTCAAGGAGCTTCTGTTCTGCCATGGTTGGGGGGTAGGGAAGAGAGATGTGGGGACCCAAACCAGTAAGCAAATAATATGGAAAAAAAGAAAAATAATTTAAAAATTATATTTTGACCATTTTTATTTGTCCAATTCTACATATACTACTTCAATCCTTAGAGCCATTTCGAGAGTAGATATTTATTATTATTATTATTATTATTATTATTATTATTATTATTATTATTATTATTATTATTATTATTATTATTATTATTATTATTATTATTATTATTATTATTATTATTATTATTATTATTATTATTATTATTATTATTATTATTATTATTATTATTATTATTATTATTATTATTATTATTATTATTATTATTATTATTATTATTATTATTATTATTATTATTATTATTATTATTATTATTATTATTATTATTATTATTATTATTATTATTATTATTATTATTATTATTATTATTATTATTATTATTATTATTATTATTATTATTATTATTATTATTATTATTATTATTATTATTATTATTATTATTATTATTATTCCATTTTACAGATGAAGAAACTGAAGCCCAGAAAGGAAATGGCTTCTTCCTGCTTAGCTAGAAGGTCAGACCTTTGCTGTATTTGTTTGGCTAGTGGCCCAGGCTCTAATTCCGTGCGCTCCCCTTCCAGCTGAAAACGAGCAAAGTCATTTCAGATAGTGCTAGGAGGTATGGTGAATATAAAGCAGGACAGCAGGACAGACAGGACTGGGGACTGGGGCCTGTTTTAGATGGGGTGGCAAGAGGAGGGCTCCTCCAGGAGACCGGGTCCAAGCTGAGATCTGAACGGTGGGAGGTGCCAGGGTCGTGAGGCTCACCTAGCAGGGCAAATGGAAGCTTCTGGCAGGAAGGAGTTAATGCTTTGCTTATGTCCTAAGCTGGTTCATTAGGACCTTAAAAGGGGGAAGAACGTGGTGGCTATAAATGTTACAATCTTACCTTTGGCCCTTAGGGATTCTGTCTTTCAACCTTGGTTCAGTAATAACTTGTGACTGCCCAACAGGGCTTCCTTTTAGGAACCGAAAGAGAATGGCTTGTTACATTCAAATATGCCATAAAAGTATCACCATTTATTTCAGTATCTGATGACCTGAGCTTGGGGAGGCTGCAAAGCTTTGAAAGGGTCTGAAGAGGCCCTTTAGAGCAGAGATGAAAAGGGGGTGGGGGATCCTCAATTCTAAACAAAGAGTCGCAATGGGAAGATAGCCAAATGCTGTTTTTGGAGAGGGTGAGAGGGAAAGAAAGGTAGAGGTGGGTAGTTGGAAAATGTGGTTTTACGCACCGAGTTTGGGTAGGGGTCCCTGAGAATCGAGGACAGTGTGGACTTCATGGTGGTGCCCCAGGGCAGCAGAGGGCCCCAGCCCCAGCCCCAGCCTTTGGTTGCTGGTGGGCCTGTGAAAAGAGGGGCTGTGTCTCTAACTGCGGGGACGAAGGGAGGCTGGATCCATGTGGCTTTCAAGTTCTCAAGTATCCTGTTTCTTGTGAAAGTTCCAGGTTTTGGGTCTGGGAGTGTGAGTGTGTGTGTGTGTGTGTGTGTGTGTGTGTGTTTTGCACCTTAATGTGGAGAGATGGGCTTGAGCCAGTGGGAAATAGAGAGACCCCCAAGCACAGAGTGGCAGGATTTGATAGGAAGCAGCAGGAGAGCTTTGTTGCCTCTGTTCCGTAGTACACAATGGCCATATGTGGTTGAATTCCGAAGCTGCTGCATAGGTGTGATTCGGTCCGTGCTCCCTCTGCAAACAGGAAACGGTGCTCACTGCTGTCTGTGCATTTCATGGAGATAAAGTGTCAGAAGCAGGGCCTCTCTGTACTCCTGATGCGGTCCCCACACCCAGAAAGGGCAGTGTTGGGGTGGCGGTGGGGGCGGACAAGGGAGCTCGGGGGCTGTCATTCGTGTAATTAGCCGGGCAGTGGCATCAGTTGGGTGGAAAATATTGATGTGCCCTTTTTGTTTTTGAATGTGAAGTTTGGGCTTTTTGGATGTATCTCTGGATTTTTAAATGTTTTCTGAAGTGCCGGAGTTTGGACGTTAGATCACCGCATAGGTATCCACTCCTATGGACACATTTCAGTGGAATATTTTCAAGACTCCTTAAAAACATGAGGCTTTCAAGGCTGGGTGACTTGTTCAGGTACTCCCCCCCCCCCCGTTTTTTTGGCAAAACCATGCAAACATCGGTATTCAAAAATATTTTGTTACTTTTCTTGGCAATGTGTCCCAAGAAGAAATTGCAACACAGCCTCTGAGTTAGGAGGCAACTTTCTGGGGAAAAGGCGGGGGTGGGGAGGTTTGGAGTTTGAATCAAAAACAGACACCGAAGCTTTAATAAAATAAATGAAGCGGAGCCCTTTCAGCTCACGGCCGACCGTATTGGT
The DNA here is from genome assembly GCF_017311325.1 of Ursus maritimus. Classification (NCBI taxonomy): domain Eukaryota; kingdom Metazoa; phylum Chordata; class Mammalia; order Carnivora; family Ursidae; genus Ursus; species Ursus maritimus. The sequence goes on along the minus strand of NW_024426885.1, from coordinate 17,275,789 downwards.
GCGGGTCAGGCAGCCTAGTGGCAATTGACAGGCCGAGAACTGGGACATAAACAAAAATGTCAGTCCCTGGGAGTCTTGTTCGCTGGACAATGTCTCAATTGTTTCCTTGGTTTTCAAGGCAGCAGGGGAGAGTGGAATATTAACTGTTTACTGCCCAAGGCTGGCTGGGAAATTGCTGGGAGGGGGGGGGGAAAGAAAATCACATTTTTATTTAGAAACTATTAAACATGTTGGTAAGTGATGGGAATAGGGCAGATAGTGTTCTCTTTAATTATCTGCCATTCAACTTCATATTTTTGGAGTGTGTGTGTGAAGGAAAAACGAGAGCATTTCTTTTTAAAATTTGAATGTAAGCGTTGTATGTTGTCAGTTTTTAAAGATAGCTGCCCTGTGAGCTTTCAGCCTCCAGTGGTAACGGCAGTGGGGTCAGGGAGGGAAGCCGAATTTCGGATAACAATTTAAATTTTAGCTATCAGCTAATATCCTGTTAGTGTTTGTTTCCCAGAAAATGCCTGGTTGGAATAAAAATCGAGTGGTAAGAATTCTCCAAAACAGCATGCATTCTACTACCCATAAATATGTACTTAGTGATAAAGAAAGGGGGAAAATAAGTATATCTTGGAGAGAGGACTGAGGACAAAGAAGGTCCAGAAGTCTATTCACATTTGAATTTACTTGATTAGAGAAACAAACAGCGAAGCCTAGTGTATCAGCCTTCATCTGGGCAAAGTTCAAAACTCAACTGGTAATGATGTCCTTAGAAGCTTTAAAAGGACTGTGTTACAAAAGCAGAGACCAAGCTTACGTTGTCGGGACAGAATGCACTGGGGCTGTTTGTGAGATAAACTTGTTTTAATAAATAGGGGTCAGGGGAGAGGTCCATGTTCTTGGAAGACTCGGATTCGGACTCCCTGATAAATGGAAGTGGTTGCCTTTCTCTCCCTTTTAACTTTTAAGCCAGAGGTTTGCAGCAGCTAAAGTCAGCTTTGGCTCCTGCTTCCTGTCAGACAGGAAATCACTTCCTTAGCCAAAATTACAAGCTGTGGCAAAACTCCCCGGCCACACCGAAAAGAGCATGTTTTTCCCAGAAGACTGTGTTTCTAGATGCGGAAGAATAAATTGGTACGCCGTGTGATCGTGGCGTGCCCAAAATACCCAGGGAAGAGTGTCACTGGAGGGGAGGGAGCGTCCCCAAGGCCGGGGCTCTGCCAGGAAGGGCTCAGCTTTGCTGCTCCAAGGGCCCAAGGCCGGAGTGGGGTGGGGAGTGGGGTGGCGTGGCTGTGGTGTGGGGTGAGTTTGAGGCTGCCCACGGGGAGCCCTGGCCTCTCTGAGCCATAGCGAACTTCCTGTCTAGGAATGAGATCTCACAGTTTCTTTGGGAGCCCTGAGGTCTTAGGGGTGGCCGTCAACGAAGCTCTTCTTGATTACTTCAGATGTTCCAAAGGACTTGGGAATCCGCTGTCAAGTTTTTTTTTGTATATTATGCTTCCCCTTTCCCCTGCTTTCATCGGTTAATCAAGGATCACCTCCCTCCCCCTTTCAGGCAAGCCAAATTCTCAATCTCATGGCTTTTTTTTCAAGAGACAGTCTAGTGACTTTGGGGATTGCTGATGGGCACGGCCCCCCGTTGCTGGAGTGGGGTGCTTGGTCATTTCACAAAGAGCCCCTGCGTTGCAGCAATCCCATCCGTCCCCCCAGGGAAGCGCGTGTGCCGGGCCGGGCCGGGCCGTGTCTTTACCCGGGGTGCTCGCTAAACTGCTGCTTTGCAGACACATTGCCTGAATTTAAAGGAGAGGCAAAACTCTGCCAATAAGAAGGATTAACCTCTGTGATGACTTGTAAAACTTCAATCTCCAATTTCCCCCTTCTGTCTAGGTATTAATGAGTGTGTTTGTAATGCTTGCATCCAAGTCCTAAGTGTTTCCCGTGGCCTTATTTGGACAAGACTTTGGAGGAAAGAGAAGGCTGTGTCACCTAGGAAATTTGCTCTTCCATTGAGATGAAAGGACAGTGAATTAAGTGCCTGCTTTTTCTCCCTTTTCCCCCTCTGACGGTTATTGATTCTCCCCTGGAACCGCACAGTCCGTGTTCTGATCTTTTTCTCGACAAAGGGAATTCCCAGTTTGTTAGCTGGCGAACGCACTAGCAGGTCAAGAGTTAAAAGTAGGCGCTACCTGCCCTCTTGAGAGGCTCAGTATTTTCAATCTCGTCCTGCTCAAGAGCTAGAAGATGTTTCTCAAAGAATCTCTTTGGTGACTGAGAAGGGAAGAGAGCCTTAGAAGCATGGCAGGAGGAAATGAGAGGAAACGAGCGAGCATTGTCATTCTACATCTGTGTATTTTGTTGTTGACAAAGGGCAGGAGATTCCTCTTAACTTTCGCTGGGGTTGGGGGAGGGCGTGGGGAGCAAAACGGACACCGTGGCTGGAACAGTTTGGACATGCTGTTCAGTAGAAATGTGATTTCTGTGGAAGAAGTGATTTCGGTGAAGATGACCTTTCCTAAGCCATTCAGTGAGTCCTTTATTGCCTCCTCCACAGCCAAGCTCCCCGGCCGGAAGGGCCTCCTCAAACCCGCATGTACTTGGCCCAGCCTCTGCCCTCACTCTCGTCACTTCATCTTGAAACCGGCCGCCTCGCCCCTAGACGGGAAAGGAAGCTCCTTAGTGCCTTAATCTCTCTCTCTTGCCACGTCCTCACAAAACACATCCGTGTGAAGCCACGAGAGAAAGGGCCACATCGCACTTCCCCTTAGCCTGGGTTTATACCCCAGTAGGAGTAGAAGTTAACGTTTTCCTGATGTGTAGGGGTCGCTTTTACTGCTTTTCGTCCTTTCTTTCTTCTGTGGTTCTTTTATGATCCTACCACATTTTTTTTTTACTTCTTTGTTTTCCTCCCCCTTTTGGGGGCAGGTGGTTGTGTGGCAAGTGAAAGGATAAGCAGATAATCGTTAAGGGAAAGTTTAGTCTTTCTGGGCCAGATTATTTAGTTTGAGGTAAAAAATCAACCCAATTAAGGGCCCATTAGGTGTTTTAATAGCAACTAAGTTGTATAAGCTGAGGAAGGAGTTGAACCAAGACCTGGAGGTCAAGGCTTTGTGGTCTGTTACAATTCCCCTGGAGCTTTGGGCCTGTGGGACACTCTGGGGTCTTAATAAATGAGGGAGGGTTTCATTTTGAGCTCTTTACTACCAAAGACTGAAAATAAATTGGGTGTAATGCTTTTGCCCTAAACATTAACAGCCAGAGAGCGCGAGAAAGAGAGAATATGTGTGTGTGTGTGTGTGTGTGTGTGTGTGTGTGTGTGTTTATAGATAATATCATGTGAAATTTGTTGGGGACTATGCATCACATTTCTCATTTTACATTAGGAAGAACGGTGCACGGACTGAGCTCAGGTTCAGTCCTGCCTCCCCTACTTGACACAGTGCTCACAGATACGACAGTGTTTTTGTTGTGACATTATACACTTCCTGTCATCTCTCTGGGGGTGGCCCTGCTAAGCCTAACTTTAAGAAATAGCTTGACTTAAATATCTCTAAGCTCATGAACCAACCCCCTACTCCCCAATTATCTACATGACTTCTGCGCTTGGGGTAGTGGCATTTGAGGGTGTAAATTTGACCTGAGAGAGACACCCTCTGTGATGATAGGCTCCTGCTTGTATTTACTAATAAACTTCCCCTTTGACAGCCATGGGCTTCAGGGCCCCAGGCTAAACTATTTGACGGTTTGTATGCGGGGCCAAGAAACATACTTCTGTGTCCCCCCCCCCCCCCCCCCCCCCAAGCAACTGGGATTTTTCAGTGCCCTCCTGGATGGGTGAATGGATGCATTGGTGCATGGACGGAGGTGGCTCTGAGGGCTCTGGTGTCCCTGTGGCACTGCTCTGGCTGGGGTGGTGGTGGTGGTGGGGGGAACCCGGGAGGACCCAGGAGGAGGTGTGAGCTCTGGGCTAGAGGAAACTACACTGTGTGACGTGATTTTGAGTCCATTTTCTGAAGCTGTCGAATCCAATCTGCTACCTCCCAGTCCTCCCTCTCCTCCTGGCTGCCTTCTTAGGAGACCCCTCCATTGGTTGATTCTGGGCCTCTCCCAAGGAGCCAGAGGCTGGAGAAAGAAAAAGGGGCCAAAAAAAGAGCAGTGAAAGAGTTTTTATTTAGCAGAAAGGGAACTGTGCCAAGAAATTTGGTAAATATTAAACTGAAGGGCCAAACGGGAAGATTAGACAGAGGGAGAAGGGAGAGAGCGTGTGTGTGTGCATGCGTGTATGCTCGCTCGTGGACGTGTGCACACGCGTGTGCACGCAGGCACAAAGCGTGTTGTATGTGTTTTGTTGGACGGCTGATAATGTGTCGCCCGGTAGGCTCGAGACTGTGCCTAAAAGGCTGTGGGTTTCCTGAGATAGACAAGTCCAGGGAACTCTGGGCGGGAGGAAGGGGGGCGGGGAGCACATCACTACTTGGAGAGGTGTTCGGGACTGGCTGGGCCTGGTGGACCTGTACCGTCTTGCTTCTCGTCTCCTGAACAGGGACCGTTTCCTCTGGGACGTCTGCCGGGCTTCCAGTCAGGCAGCAGGCTTCTCTTTGTTGAGATGTTTGTTCTTTGCCCACTGCAGAGCCCCTCGTGCCTGTTAGGGACGGGCCTCCCCTGGGTGGAAGGGAGGGACGTGGCCAGGGCAGGCTCCGAATGACAGCCACAAAGGTGCTTCGTAGCTGGTTCCAGGCTTTGCAGGAGGTTGGTGAACATTTAAATAGTATGTTCCCATCTGCTTTTATTTCTCCCATTTCTGCAGGCCAGACTGAAAACTCAGTAAATCGTATGAAACCCAAGTAAGCATGGATGTTAAAGAACATTAAATAAATTACATAAGTATGCCTACCTGTAACACTTTTATAAGGTAAATGCACGTGGGTTATTTTGCCATAAATATGCACACAGACCAAGATTTATTCTAAAGCCCCCTTGTTACAGCCTCTGCCACTGGTGAAGGTCCTACTGTTCCTCGGCCCCTTCCTTCTCTTCCTGGCAGGGCGGCAGCCGGGCTTGGAAAATGCGATAATGATGCCGTAAGTACCCTAGTGCAAAAGTTGTTTTTTGTTCCAAAACAGTGCCAGTTCAGGGCATATAAAACTACCATGATGCTTCAGCCAGTTTTTCTTTCTCCCCAAATAAGGCAAGCATTAATGAAGCAGCTGAGGGCCTGGGAAAATATTTTGTCATTCCTTAAAGTGAAATCCCGTCCCCTCTCGAGGCAGGCCCCTAGATTTGCAGCTGAAGTATAATCAGTGTCTCGCCAGAATTGCTTGAGGAGCAGGGCTGTGCAATTAAACTTGTTTATTACTGTTGTCCCTTCCAATGACCATTGACCTAAATAGCACCCTGCCTTCCCATTTCCCCACATGTTCGTGCAAATGAATGGAAGGCTTTGAGGAAATAAATGATGGAAGGATCATCCCATTCTACAGGGAGAAAAGTGGAGTCCAGCCAGCTTCCTTGACCTGTCTGTCGTGGAGCTGGAGGCCAGGAAGTCGGGCCAGGCGGGGGCTGGGGCTCCTCCTCCTGGAGGCCCGCGCAAGGCAGGGTGGCTAGCGGGGCCTGCGTGAAGGCTGTTTATCAGGCAGCAACCTCATGGGTTGGCAGAAGGCCTGTTTTTGAACGCGGGGAAAACAGCCTCCTGTTTAGAAGTGTGAAACGTAATATCTAAACAGTTGGGAAATATTTTGGGTGGGGTCAAGGGCAGAGAAGAGAAGATCCATTCTTGTAGGTGGAGCCTTCATCCCAAACACTCGCGGTGCGCAAAGTAGAGGACACACATCTTCGCTGTTTTCTTTTCTTCCTTAAGCTTAAGGGAGTCATTTGGGACTGTACCATATTTTTGTCTAGTGCGTCGGAAAAAGTACTTCTCGTCTTCACACTCACACAGGATTTGGCTTCCACTCGCCGTTGTGTGATTTTTGCTTAATGTGGAGCCTCACCTTACTCATCTGTAAAGAGTGGGTGCAGCGTGGTAGCCGAGAGCGCTGGCTTTGGAGACGGACAGACCCTGGCTTTCTCCCCGACCAGCTAGCTGCCTCTTTGCTGTGTCATCTTGGGAAGTTACTGATCTCCCAGTTTCCTTATCAGTAAAGTGAGGAAAAGAATACCTATCTCCCTCGTGGGTTGTGGTCGGGAGGGAGAGATGTTGTAAGGGTCAGGTGGTCTGATACAGAAACGCTTTTCAAACAGGATATGTTGCTTTGCCCAGGGTTTGGAAGGGGGGCGCCCATTAATCCTTGGAGTGCTTTGCAAGTGAGAGAAGTCTTTTGCATCAGTATAAGGCTATGATAATTCTTGTTCTTTGGTTTTTGTCAGTACATGAAGGCCAGAAACTGCCAGAAAAAGGCAGGCGTCAAGGGCATGAGAATTACTGTTTGCAATACCATGTTTTCTAAATTCGAGTATATCATAAGTCGGAAGATAGGCCTTTAATCTAATAACAGATTTACAGGGAGGAAAGAAACACTGCTGTGTTAAATTTATCTACCTATTATACGCATCTAAATTTCAGAAATACCACGTAGAAATAACGGGAGTCTCCGAAGGGAGGAGCTAGATCTGGGTGCGGATATAATTTGAGTAAAGGCTGTGCCGTCTGGAGCTCTCCATTTCAAAAGGATGCTATGTAAGAAGCTTCCGAGCCCACTTTTGATCACATAAAGGTGTAGGATTCATGCGGACCGGATTTTTAAGCTGCGTGGAGAGAGTGAAAGCAAACCAGAGTCATTAGACGTGACCGCACCAGATATCAGAACTTAGAAGATCGCGCGGACCGATTTTGCAGGATTCTATTAATGAAGATTCTACAGTCCCGAGTTCTCACGTCCCTTTTGACCATTAAAGGGAGTTGCTGGTGTTGATAGATGACGAGGCTGGGCTGCTGTGCAAAGCTGGCTTCTCCATAAACACACCATCGAAAGCCTGTCCACATTCCAACCTCTCTGTAGCCCATCTCCCCATTGGAAGGAGGCTGGCTGCAGCATGAATGGGAGCGGTGAATACAGAGGCTCATCAGAAGGCGATATTCGAGCATTTAATGTACTGCCGTTCTTTTGTATTCTATGGGGAAGAATGGGCACCACACATTAACCTTACTGTAAGTGCGATGCATTTGAACATACAGTGGAAGAACGGCCCAAAGAATATGCATTTCTTCTGTGAGCGGTTTTGAATAAATCAACATAATAGGCCGTGGTTATTAACATATTATGTGGATTGGACAATGATATATACTTTGAGGACCTTGAACTAAATCCACCAGTTAAGAGCCTGTAGGATGGGCTCCAGAAGGACTGGAGTTCTGGGCGTCGAGGTTGTCATACAAAGAAATGAACTGCAGACCACGAGCAGAAGAATTTTCTGGTAACACTCAGCCCAAAGTAAATTTTCAAATGCTCGGGCTGCAGCACAGGATTGACTCACGTCAGATTAATTGGATCTGGACTTTTAAATGTGGGTCAGTTTGGGTTGGAAGTGATTTTATTATCCACAAACTTCTTTGTACCTCTTCTCCCCCCAGAAATACTCAGCTATGATTTTTCTCTGTTGCCAGGGCTCTCTTGTGAAGCTTCTGAGAAGCAATATATTTTTCTGTTAGATTTCATAAGAGGTAGTGCTAGGTTTTTGATGTAATTATGTTTAGATTTCACAGAAATTTTCAGTGTGTTGAAAGTTTAATTCCAGGGCAACAAGGAATGGTTCCTGGGGCTCAGACCCAGCGAGCCTGGTATTTGCGTTACTCACGCCAGACCCTTGCCGTGTGACCTTGGGCAAGTCTCGGCATGTTTGACCTCAGGGGCTAAAAAAAAAATAGCAGTTATGTATGATTTTTCTTGGTCCACAATAGCTGGGAAACTTAGAGAGTCAATGATCTGTGTCCTTTGCTGTGACCAGAAAGTGGAAAATAAAATGGACAGAGCCTCATAATCTTTGAGAACCTAGATTTTCCTCCTTGTTCTTCTCTTTTTTAACCTCTGGGTACCCTTTAAAAACTTCTTTAACTGGGTACAAGTCTTCCTCCATGACATTTAATACAACTTTATGGACTTCAGTTAAACTCTGAAGTCCTTTTCAGAAAGTTATTATTTTTTTTTAAATCTTAAGTGCCTTATTAAACCTGCTGAGGAGGTGCAGTCCTGGGAGACCATTTATCACATGTGAAAACAGTCTAGAGTTAACTCTCTTAAAAACAAAAAAAATAAAAGGCTGATGAAGCTTACACCAACTTCCCATTTTGGACATAATGCTCTGACTGAGTAAAAAGCAATGATTTTTTTTTTTTGTACAAAAAGGTTTTGTACGCTCTTGCTCACTGTTGACAGTTGACAGAGACTTATTTATTTAGCTAAAGATTGGCCCACCTGAACGGTGCTTACCCAGAAGCCCTTGTGAGTGATCCAGGACGTCGGGAAAGGGGTGGGACGTGGGCCTTGGGGAATAAGGGGATGCAGTTCGGTGACTATGAGTCATGTGGAGTTTTTTATGAGGCTACACATGGAATCAGGAAAGAGAGACTCTGCCTTGGCATCTGGGCCTCGCAGAGACACGGACAGAATTCACAGCCAACAGGTGTTGCTGGAGGTTGGCTCTGGAAGGCCGAGAAATGGGACCCCTGGCTGTTGGAGGGATCTCAGCAGCAGAGCTGCCTGGCACTGCACTCGGGCCTTTGCTGCGTCTCCTCTCATCTTTGTGTGTCTGCTTTGGGCCCTCCCGCCTGCAGGCTGTCTCCGCTCTGCTGCACCCGCTCGCTCTCCCCCAGCCGCTCCGTGTTCTCTTCTACCTCGCAGATTCCTTCTTTGTATCCCTTTACCTTTGACTTCCAGTTCTTCCTGAGTTCCCAATTTAAAAAAACAAAAACAAAAAACCCAGAAAACAAAACCCCAAGAACAAGAAATTGGCCCCGCTCACCCTTGTTTGGATGGTGTGGTTTTGCCTGTTGACATCACTGACCACTGGCCAGCCTTGGCTGGTGTCCTTGGGTAAGATGCTGCCTTCGGTCCAGTTAGCAGGGAGGGGCTGTCACATGGTGCAGAATGTGCAGCCCAGGGTGGGGTCGACCCCCTTAGAAGTGGATGGCGGGTGTGGTAGGCACTATGAGCGGTGTCTAGCTCAGAGGGGGATGCGTGTCTGTAACAGAAAGCTGTTTCTTTCTGCTTGCCTAAGTCAAAGGAGCTTTCCAGGAGGATGTGCTGGGGCGGTCCAAGCAACTCTGAATACTTGGGCATTATTCAGAAGGGAATTGGGACATGCCTAATTAAGTAGAGCAGTCTGACCTTCTGCTGCTTGGGAGACTGTGCATACAGCTGGAGCTTAGTGTGTTCACCAAGGGCATCTCCGTCACCTGTTCTCACATCTGCTTGTTACCATGGAGCTCCGCAAGGGCTGATGCATCAACCTCCGCAAGGGCTGATGAAACCAGCTGTGTGGGATCCTAGCTGAGGCAACACTGGTGATGCTTTTTGTGTTGGAGAGGTCCATTTGCTAATTCCCCACGCAAGGTTCTGAGCACGAGTTCTGCAGAGATGGCGTGAGTGCGGCTCTGAGCACGAGTTCTACAGAGATGGCGTGAGTGTGGCTCTGAGCACGAGTTCTACAGAGATGGCGTGAGTGTGGTGTCTTCCTTGTCATTTAGCATATGAAGCGTAGAGCCCGGTGTTCTGTTCCACCTGGTGATAGAACTGTTGTGGCGGGGGCATGGGGGGGCATACCCATACGCATGTTGTCACATACACACAGGCCTCAGGGAGTCCCCATTTAGTTATTTTGGTGCTGACTTGGGAGAAGGGACCTTCTGTCTGCAGCTGATTTGTTTGAATGTGCACGTGCGTATTTTGGACACAACCTTGTGAAACCTCTAGGGGCCAGCTGAGGGCCTCAGTGAATGCTCCTTGTTCAGGGTTTTATTTTATTATTATTATTTCTGTCTGACAAATAAATAAATAAAATCTTAAAAACAAACAAAAAAGAAATCTTAGTTAATTTGGAATCTCCTCCCCCTTTCTTTAAAACCAAAGAAACCCTCCTGTAATGGACACCTGTGAGTGCGGCCCCTCTGTCTCCTTGTCTTCATTTTCTCTGACAAGAGCTTTTAAGTGGGAAGGTCCGATGGAAGGGTGGTATCATGGGCTTTCACCCTCAGCAGAAGGTTGGTGGGACTCTTGCCCCAGATTTACCGAGAAAAAGTTCTGGGGCAGGATTCTAATTGGTCTGGCTTGGGTCAGTTCCTAGGATCAATCAATGAGGCCAGGAGAGGAGGGCAATTGTGGAAGAAGATGCCAGCTCTCACTGGATCACATGACAGGCTGGTGGTAGGGAGGTCTCTGGGGGAATTTGCAGGGGGCCGTCTTTTTTAAAAAGTTATTAATTAGTAATTGAATTTTGCGTTCAGTGAGTATTGTGAAATTCTCAGCCCTTCGATGTCCGCTGGATGCTCTTCGTGAATTTTCTCCCTTCCCCTATAAAGGAGACCATAAGGGCTAAACCATGTGAGCTAGGAACTAGTCATGGACACCCCATTCTGTAGAGTCCAGTATCATTCTGGGCGTCTTCCCCAGCCTGTTTGCCATGGCCTCTCCGCTGACCAGGGGCAAGGCCTTCTTGTGTGGTATATTTTTAGGACATGCCATTGCAGATATAGTTTACCTTGAGCTCCCAAACCTTTGGCTTTTATTATTATTATTTTTTTTAAGTTGGGCAAAGTCTTAATATCGCAGGTGAGGAAGGAATGCTGGAAAGAGCAACAGGGTTCAGGCGAGGGTATCTGTTGAGGCCTACCATGTCCCAGGCCCTGCGCTAAGCTCTTTATAGGCCACTTTAAATGAAATCTTTGTGACATTTGAGAGTAAATGCCCTTATTAACCCCATATGAGGCACCTGTGTCTCAAGCAGGTTAATAACTTACCCAGACACGTTCTAAGGACCTTCCAGATGGTCTTTACTTGTGGTCCCCGAGATAGTACTTGAGGGTGACTCAACCAGGGGACCACCAAAGCCCATGTTTGGTATAGCTCAAGTGAGGAAAGTTTTTTTTTACAATATTGTTTTGAGATATAATTCACATACCATACAATTCACCCTTTTCAAGTGTACAGCTCCTTGGTTGTCGTCACTTCCGGAGCTGTGCAACCCTCACTACCCCCCCCCCCCCCCCCCCACCCCACCCCAGCCTACCCCCCCCCCCCCCCCCGCAAGAACCCAATGTCCATTCGCATTCACTCTCCATTTCCCCCGGTTCCTTCCAGTCCTAGGTGCTTACTACTATATTCTGTCTCTGGGGCTTTGCCTATTCTGGGCTTTCCGTGTAAATGGAACCCTACGGTGTGGGGTCTTTTGTGATCATTCCTTTCTCTGTTGATGGAAGCTTGTCCAAGAGATCCTCTTGGCACCTCGGTCTGCTGGAATTCCATGACCCTGCCGACCACAAGAAGCCAGACAGTAGAAACACCCAAGCGAACTTTTGAGTACAAACGAGATGCTGGAATAAGTAGTGGGATGCCTGGTGGGTGAGATCTGGACCTTCGATGGAACGGACTCCTTCCTTTTAATACCTGGGGGCTCCAGTGTCCGTAGGGAGAGGGCTACGTGCTGCCCGAGGAGGGTTGGGCACGGGGTTCCCTGGCATTCCCCTGGCATTTGAAGGTACACAGGGCAGGAGGAGCTGGAGGACCTGTCATTTGTGGTGTTAGAGCGGATGTGCCGCTGTGGTTCCGAGGCCTTGGGTGCCAAGGGGGACTCCAGGGGAGTCTCGGGAAACCTCATTTTCTCTGTGTATTCTCAGCCCCGTCCTCCCGATTTTCTCTCCTGGTTCACACTCTGGATGTGGGAGTCCTTCACCTTTTCTGTTCTGGGTGCGGCAGCTGTAAGGAGTGTTACAGCGTCGGCATCGCACCCGGGACCAAACCTTGCTGGTGCTTGAACTGAAACCCGAGCTGAGCCCGAAACCGCCGTGCAGGTTGTGCGTGAGTGGGTTGCCTGTCCTGCTGAGGTCTGTCCTCGCCGGCCTGGCACGGGGCTGATGCAGACCCTCTCGGGCAGGTCGCGTGGGCACAGATCCATGGAGGACTGTCACCTCTCTCAAAATGAGTGGGTTCCTGTGGCTCAGGGGGTGGGGAGCCGGCCTGGGGCTGTGCGGTTGCTGAGGGAAGTAGAGTCGGTGTGCCCCTTCTCCGGTAACGTTCCCCAAGCAGAATGACTCTTCAGGCAAATGGCTGTTAATAAGTGGGCGAAGAGCTTTTCAAGTCACTCGTTTGCTTATAAACTAGTTAAATAAAAGGAACCCGTACAGATGTTCCTGCTTGGAAAGCTGGCAGGGAGATATGAGTTTTTATTTGATGGCAAGTGACTTGGTGGGTGCTCCTAGCTTGCTTCTTACCTGATCTCCAGCCATCTGTGGTTTCCTGCCTGCCTTTTGGGTGGGGGGAAAGCACACAGAAGAAACAGCGTGCTTCCCTGTATATGTCACAGTAATGATGTGGGGCTTGGCACTGGGTCCAAGGCCTTTCCGGTGTCTTAGGGAGAAATGCAGAGACCAGGGTTCTTAATAAATTCAGGTGTTAAGTGCTGAGTGACGAACCTGGCCCCTGAGCCGGAGTGACTATACTCATCATGTCCCCGGGGGTGGGTGTGGACCCTAGGATGCGGGTGACCGGCCGTGTTTCCATAGGGCAGAGCCAGGTGGCCTGGTGTGTGGGTGGCAGTGCAAGGCTGCGTACGGTCCCACACTGTCCACCTGGTGGTGTGTGCGTGCGTCTGTCTTTCAAGCAGGTGCCTTTCCAGTCTAGAACTCTGACAGCGAGCAGTGTTCCCAGACTCCCTTTCCTCTTGGGGTCTGGAGAGAAGGAACTGTCAAGTTACATTGTGCCAACCCTGAAAGCCTAGGTTTTGATGTGATCATGAAAGTGTCTGGACTTAAATGGTCACAAGATGTTCCTGACTCTTCCCCTTTGGAGGTGCTTCCGGTCCCGTTTCCATTCTCGTGAGCCTCCCGACCTGTTGGCCTCGGCATGAGTCACTGAGCCAGACTGCTGCCCATCCCAGTGGCCTGGATGACTCCGGGCGGGAGCTGCTGGCACAATGTCCAGAAAACAAACCACACCCCAGGCATGATGATGCATTGTCGCCTTTCTCTGCTCCGGACCAGCGGCACCGGGGTCTCACGATGGGTCTGGGGTTCATACCCCATCATCTGGTGCTGCGCTGGCCTCTCGGGTCCATCGCTGGTGGGCCGGTGTGGCTGGTCTGTCTGGTCAGCAGGGGAGTACTTACGTGTGACATTCAGAGGGTGGTCAGCTTGACTGTAGTCCCTCAAAGGTCAGCAAGGGTGTTGAGGTTAGCATAGCACCTCTCTTCCTTGAGTGCAAATGTGACCATGGATCTTGTGGAGACTCAGACTCGCTTTGTGCAGAACATTCTAGATTTATAAATTAGACTTGGGCTTCATTGTTTATTTTATAGTTTGGATTCTTTCATTAAGGAGATCAGAGGCAAAAAAAAAACCCCATTATTTTGCCAGCCGGCTACCAGCAGACTCCCCCGACTCTGCAAAGGCATTAGTTTGAGTTTTCTTGAGGGACTAGGTTATTTATTGTAGATCAGCAGATTACTAAAGCTCTGTGATTTTAAAGTGATCGAAACCTAACAGGAACCCCTTCCCCTCTGCCCCGCACTTATCTTGCCAGTACTGTCACTTCCTACATTTGTAAATGACAACATTAGGGGCCCTATTAAAAGAGTCGGAGGGCTCCTGGGACCTTGGACATAGCTGAAGGCTACACACTAGCCCCTGAGGGGCTCCTGGGGCATCTGCACCACCGTAGATTTCTGGGGATTTGGATTAGGGTTGGGTGATTTTTGCTGCTTCTGCCACAGTGATTGGGGTACTTTTTCAGGCCAGAGCCTCTGGATCAGTCCACGCCGGGGGACTATTTTCCCGCCAGTTACCTGTAACTCATTGGTTCTCAGCTGGGGCGAGTTTGCTCCCCACGAGACATCTGACAATGTCTGGCTGCATTTTTGGTTGTCACAGCTGGGCAGGGGATGCTACTGTCATCTAGTGGGTAGTAGGGGTGTTGCTGGGGCAGCCCCCACCGCCGGAGTGGTCAAATGTCGGTAGTGCCGACGTGGAGAAAGTCTGCTTTAACCTAAGTGATTACTGAGCAACCCTCCCTCCTGAAAGAAGAGAACACATGCAGGTATAGGAAAGAAGATTTTAAAATGAGTGGTACACCGTTTTGCAGGTGGACCTTTTAAGTTGTCTCCCCCCCATTACATTATGTACTTAAAGAATATCTTGGTGGTTTACTAGAGTGTTCATCAAAAAAAATTAAAGATTAATAAATACTACACAAGCATGAGGTTATAAACTAGCATTTTCTCAGGCTTTGGAGAGGCCGGTGCCACAGAGGGTGGTCCGTGAGCCGTGTTCTGTGTGCTGTCGTCCGGCGGTGGGTTTGTACCCCACTAGGTTGGTAGAAGAGATCACGTGAAGTCAGTACATTTGCGCTTCTCAAAACCCTAGTCTTCTACTCTTCTCATCATCTTTTGTTTTTTAAAAGCGAGAGATCCAAAACAAGTCCTCTTGCTTCTCCTGGAATACTGCAAGTTTTTTGTTTGTTTTTAAAGGTATAGTTCCAGATTACCTTCTAGAATTCGCATTTCGCTTTCTAAGTCGTGTTCTTAAAAGGAATCCTCTATTGACAGTACATCATAAATTTCATGGCTCCTCCATGACATTTCTGGGGAAGTAAATGAAAGGTGTAAATTAAGAAAAGCAAGTGTTTGTGGTTCCCACTTTAACCTTCTGTTACGTTAAATGGCTTTGTTGAAGAGGGCTGTCACTGCTCTTGAAAACTTGGGAAAATCCACAGCAAGCTGTGCCATTAGTTACCTTTGGGAGCACAGGATGTTTGATGTGAAAATTATATGGCCACATCTAATTGGGTGTATTTTCACCCCACCGGATATCAGCTCAAGAGATGACTCTTCCCCCTCCCCTGCTTTTTGAGCTAAATTGTTTAACCTGAATTTCGTGCTGTTGAGAATTGCATTCCAATAATCCAAGTGCCATTTTCAAATATCTTTTGTTTAGTAGCATGTATGTATGACCCAGCCATGTACCTTTCTAGACGTCTGGCAAGAGCTGGTCATCAATCCCTCCCTGATTTGGGGGATGATAAAGCCTATGACCCTACCCTTCCCCCCCAGTTTACACTCCTCCCTGTGCCCTGTGGAAACCTAGCCAGCCAGTGGAGAATAGAAAATAGAAACTCTCTGGACTTCGGCTTCCTGTAAAATGGGAATAATAATTCTTATCCTGCCCGTTTCCCAGAGTTGTGTATTCGTTTCAAATGAAGTGTGCTCAGAATTCAAAGAGAAAGCAGATAATGGCAATTGGGACAACTGAAACATCAAAAAATAAGTTTATTCACATACCATACAGTTCACCCATTTGAGGTGTACAGTTTAGCGGTTTTTGGTGTATTTACAGTTTTGCAACCTTTTAGGACATTTTCATCATCTCCAAACCAAAAGAAACTCCATTATCTGTTCATCTCACTCCCTGTTTCCCCCAGTGCATTTGCTGTGCCCCATCTATTCTCTGTCTTCATGGATTCGCCTCTTCCGGGCATTTCGTACATACGGAATTGAGCAACATGTGCCCCTCGGTGACTGGCTTCTTTCCCTCAGCATAACGTTCTCAAGGTCCATCCATGTTGTGGCGTCCGTCAGTATTCTGTAGGATTCCGCCATATGGATGGATCCCATTTTGTTGACCTATCAGCTGATGGTAAACGTCAGAATTTTAAAAATATAAGCTAGACCATTTGCTTTAGTTTTCAAAATTATCCCTTCGCGCTCATCGGAAGTTAAGTGCTGTTATGGTAAACACTGTATGGGGCAAAGATTTCCAAGTCTACGAGTGGTCTTCATATTGGAGCAAACACTAACCTCAACGGATTCTACCTGGAACCAGATATTGGGTAAAGACGACTGCATAGTTCCTCTTCTCCCTGAAACACAAGGCTTTTCGTGTGTAGAGGTAATAACTGTTTTGCTTGGTGACTTTTTCTGTGGGTTGGCTGAGGATTGAGACGGTATCTCCAGTGACTCAGGCCTGTCCCTGATAGCAGGACTGTCTCCTTTGTCCCCATTTTCTCCTCCGGTGTCATCACTCAAAGGGCATCCAAAAGATTGTGATCAGATGAGGTTATTCCAGCCTGGGGAGTCTTTTTTTTTTGTGTGTGTGTGTGTGTAGTTTGCTTGTTACTGTTTTGGTTGTTGGTTTTACCTGTTGTAAATATTTAGAGGCCCAGGTATGTTTACGTTCTGGAGATAGGGAAGTGCACTGGCTGCAGTCCGCTCTGGGGTTGGTGTGGCCGAGGGTGGAGTCTCTCTGCTCGGGTAGACCCAGCCTGGGTCAGCTGCCTTGTCATCGCTGCCGACCGCTAGCCTCCGGTACCCGAGGGCATTACTACCCCGAAGTACTCCGAGGAGACACTTTGCAAGGAAAACCTGAATTTTTTGTTTTCTTCATTGGCTGCGTGTGTTAGACATAGGAATGTGAATCTCACTTTAAGAAGCAGGGAACCCTGAATGGTCTTTGAGAGAACCCTGAAAATTAAGCATTCTCTCGGAACCACCTAGATGAGAACATGTGATCCTTACTCTGGGCTCTACGTGCTAGCAGGTGGGCCATCCATTTGGTGGTGGGAAGGAACGGGAGTAAGATGGGGTGACTCCTCCAGTTTGTGTGTGTGCTTTCTCTGTTGCTGCATGCACCCACATACACGCGCACACACACACACACACACACACACACACGCTCGCACGTACACACACATTTAGGATTTTTTTTTCCCTCTCAAGACTCTTTAACCTGACTTTTACTAACAAAGCAGCTGACTCAGGCAGGGTCCTCCTTGAGGAAAACAATGCTGCCTTCTGCCAGATCGCCACAGCCCCAGGCGCGTGCCCAGCAACAGCCGTGGTGCTGGTTCAAGGTAATCTGATTGGCAACAGCTGGATTCTTTCTGGGGCTGACAGAAAGGGGCCAATGTCGTTTCGGAACCAGCGATGTTAGTGAATGGAGCTGGTGAGCCTTTCCCCAAATTCTTGCGTACCTTCCCATTCTGAATGAGATGGTGTCCGGGGTTGGTCCTGCCTGTGGGAATCCATTGCTTTGGAATATTTATATCCTTAGATCCTTCCAATGGGATCCTTCCTTTTATAATGTTTGGAGAGAACTTCTTTCCAAACTATTTCAATTTACTATTAGTTTTTGTGCAGTTAGGATCGTGCTTTCATAAACCCCAAGGATTTAAATAACATTTTCTCATAAATCTGCCCTCGTCTGCCCAGTGACTCCGTTACCACACCAAGAAGACCCTCTGGAGTTTGATGTTGTCAGGAAACATATTAGCAGAAAATAGTATGGTATCTAATGCTAATAATTGGTTCGTGGAGATGAGAAAGGAAGAAATGTAATTGGGGCTCCTGTGGCTAACAAGATGTGAATTATGAAAACGTTTCCAGGAGAGATTCCAGGGTTGTTCCAGAAACCTGTTATTTGCATTTTAAAACATTGGGTCTCCACCGATAGGGAAGGGTGGTGCTTGCTGGTTATCCACACTGCTTTCTCTTTCAGAGTGGGGCACTTCCAATTTCCTGAGTGGTAACTGGGTCCCAGGCACACCCAGCCCCTGTGTTGTCTCTGTGGCCACACTCAGTCCCATTTGGGCTGCTTGTGTCTGTCTTTTTGCAGGAGATACATTGGTTTTGAAGGGGAGGCTCAAGTAGTAGACCGTACAAGCCCCGGTCAGCCCCCGTCCTCCTGCCCCCTCGCTTCTGCTCTGGGCTGCGCATGGTCCCCGGTGGCATACTATGGACCTGCATTCCTTCACAAAGGACCCTCGCTGCAGCGGGCGTCTCGTTAAAGGCACAGTATCACATGCCCTCCGTGAGCTGGATTCACAGCGCTTTCTGCAGCCTGTGGTTCTTGGACCTGAGCTTCCACCTCCAGTCTTTCATATCAGTGACGTCTGGGTACGGTAGCTGGGCTTGTAGTTTAGGTCAACACTCGGGAATCAACTCCTGTTCTCTCGGAGTAATTGCTGAGCATGGTTTTGTTGAGCTCGCTGGCATCCTGCCTGTCTGGGGAGATTGCATTGTTAAGGCAGCGACTCTCGGATCCATATGCACGTAATGGAGGTGGAGGTTGGCTGCAGGGAGAAGCTTCACTTTGCATGTGCCGAGGTCACCATGGAACCTCCTCCCTGTCTGAGGAAGCGGATGGGAGAGATTGACCGGTGCTCCGCCAGTGTCTGGGTGTCCAGGGAATTAGTGTGGCCTCAGAAAGGACTTCGTTGAGCGTTCCAGCGATGTCTGTTAGAAATTCATTCATTTTTTGCATGGCTTGGCTGATTTCCCAATATTAAGGTTAGCCATTTGGCATTTTACCTTTCATCCCAGTAAAGCCTTGACCTTCACTTAAAAAGCTAATTTAGTGTTAATACCGTCTGAATAGTAAAATTATCTCCTTTATTCAAAATTACCCAAGTAAGTTCTTTTTACTTTATCCCAAACTCTTTTTTGTTTTAAAGATTTTATTTATTAGCACACGCTCGAGAGGGGGGGAACACAAACAGGGGGACAGGGCAGATGCAGAGGGAGAAGCAAACTCTCCGCTGAGCAGGGAGCCCGACACGGGGCTCGATCGTGACCTGAGCTGAAGGCAGACGCTTAACCTACTGAGCCATCCAGGCGCCCCCTTTATTCCAAATTCTTTAAGAAACTATTTTATACCTACTTTTCCTTTGTTGTTTATGATACTCTGATGAAAAAAAATATGTTTTATCTCCACCTTCTCACTATCTGATACTTAGAAGTATTTTTTTTCTCCCAGAAAACAAAACAGGTTGGCAAAATTTTCTTCTAGCCAATAAGCATCTTTTGAAATGATGGTTCAAATCTGCATTCATGATACCTTATCCCTAACATATTTTTTTTTTGGCCAGGCCATGTGGAGCTTTTATCTGGTACAAGGAAGTGTTACCATGCACGTGTTGCCTTTTCTCCTCGGATGTAACTTTCTTCAGTAAATGTCTCCTCCTAGGATTTAAGGGCCATGTTCAGAAATCAAGGTGCAGTGGATTTGTACTTAGAACCATATGAGGACCTAATGAGTTCTCCTCTGCGCTCTGCTCGTCTGAAGAGTTGAAGCATGTTGGAGGTGGGTGGGGCCCTTAGAGGGCGCCCTCAAGTGACCCGACCAACTGAGCCTCAGAAATGGGGGCACACAGCTAGTTCCTGGGAGATGGCAGTGACTCTGAGGCCCTGCATCTGTCTCTGCTGAGGTGGAGAAGAGGTGAACTTTGCTTTGTAAAAAGGCACGTGAAAGGATGGAAATTGGTTTCCTCCTGTTTTGCCTTCCATTTGAACTCTGGTCTTTCTCAGCCAGGTGAGGTCCGTGAGGGCCAAGGCAGACTTCATTTCTGCATCCCGTGAATGTAGAGATGGTGATCGTGTTTTACCTCCCGCCAGTCTGTGAGCTGGCCACTTGCCATTCCTGACTGTAGGCCACGGTCTGCCATATTTGATGACACCCGCCAATCTCTGTCTGCACGCAGGTGTGCACACGTGTGCCCACATGTATGTGCCTCGCATAGACTCCTCACTTCGTCACTCGCATGTGCTCACAGTTCTGAAACATAACCATGAAGAAAAGAAGTTGCTTTCCACTGGCCACGTCCGCGATCATGTCCTGGTTTGGCTTTACCTTTAATGACAAAAATGGTGGCTTGTCTGCAGCTCTGATTACAGTTTCTTTGCATCTGTGTTAAGTTGTTTGACAACATATTTCGAACGTAATTAGTTCCCACCAAAGTTACCTCACTTTCAGAGGTGAGAATTATTGATGGGGCTTAAAGCTAGAGCAGCACGACCTGTACAGACCTGAACTCTCCTTCTGAGGTGACACATGTGTCTGTGGGCTTTGGTTGGATGGGTGGATGGGTGACTGCTATTGCTTGTTTTTCAGTGTCCTTGTTTGTACATACGTGATTTGTGAGTAAATGATAAAGAGATACAAGGATTTTACCCTCTTAGCAATTAAAAAAAAAATTGTCGTTTTGCTCATTGGCTTTTTAAATGGACCGGCTCTTGCCAGTGCCTTTTTCTCAAATGGATTTCCTTTTTTTTTAATTAAAGATTTTATTTATTTATTTGAGAGAGAGAGGGAGGGAGAGACAGAGAGAGAACGACCAAGGGGAGGGGCAGAGGCAGAGGGAGAAGCAGACTCCCCAATGAGCAGGGAGCCTGATGCGGAACTCGATCCCAAGGCCCTGAGATCATAACCTGAGCCAAAGGCAGATGCTTAACCCACTGAGCCACCCAGGTGCTCCTCAAATGGATTTCTTATTCCTTCAAAGATATTGTAGTTTCAAAATAAAATTCTTCCATGTTATATACATAGAACCCTGAACTCGTTTTTAAAGTCTGGGTTTTGCTTTGTTCTTTTCTGTGTAATCCTGGGTAGGTCCTTTTATGTCTAGACACAGAGATTTAAAATAAAATGATAAAGAATTTGATTATACGATTTATAAGACCCATTTCATTTCACAATTCTGATTTCTTTTAGAGACCCACAAATAAGCCTTTCCCTCTTGCTTGGGAGAGAAAACACATAAAAAAATGACCCAAATATATCAGGGTTTTCCAGAGAAACAGAACCAGTGGGGTGTGTGTGTGTATGAATGTATGTGTATAACGAGATTTATTGTGAGGAACTGGCTCACGCCATGTTGAAGACAGGCAAGTCCCAAGATCTGCAGTAGGCAAGTTAGAGACGGGAGAGAGCTTATGATGTGGTCCAGGCCACATTCGAAGGCCTGCGAACCAAGAGAGCTGATGGTGGAGTTCATGTCCAAAGACTGCCAGGCTGGAGGCCCTGGAAGAGCCCAGGTTGCAGTTTGAGTCTGCAGGCGTAGAGAAACCAGTGCTGCACTTGAAGCACTTTTGGGGGAGGGTCGGCCTTCAGCAGATTGGATGAGGCCCACCCACGTGAGGGAGGGCATCAGTTTTATTTAGTCTGCCAATTTTTTGTTTTTGTTTTTGTTTTTGTTTGTTTTATAGAGAGGGAGGGGGAGGGGGGAGAGAAAGAGAGAGAGAGAGAATCTCAAGCAGACTCCACACCCAGCGTGGAGCCTGACATAGGGCTCAATCCCACCACCCTGTGACCTGAGCTGAGATCAAGAGTCGAACGCTTAACTGACTGAGCCCCCCAGGCGCCCCTAGTCTGTTCGTGTTAATGCTGAACACGTCCCAAACTACAGAAACACTCAGAGTAAGGTTTGACCAAATACCTGGGCCCCCTGTGGCACAGTCAGGTCGACACATAAAATTAACCAACACATCAAACTTTCCTGAGACAAAATTTAAAACTTCTTTTTCTTTCTGTCTAAGAGGTGGGCTCAGAACTCTCCTAATAGCCAATAGCTGTTAGCCACATTGGGTCTGAATAACATTATTTCATACACAGTCTTTCTCTCTGGAGGCTTTAGTATTTTTTAGGGTTTTTGTTTCTTCAATGCTTTCAGCTCCTCCTTCTATATTTCTTTCTTTTATTTTTTTCTGGCGAAGCAAATTTTACTTTCTAGCTCATTGGGTTCCATTCTTCTGCATTTAATATTTGAATACTGTCCAGCCACTTGGTGAAGGGGGGGGCTATAAGCTCGAAAAAAACCAACAGAGTAGAGTATACAAATATTGCCACAACTTTCTTGGTGACACATCTTGATTCTTGATCCGTGTGGCCATGCCCCAGACCAGTCAGCATGCTGTGTCATCAGGTGCTGAGTCAATGGTGAAAATGAAACCCGCCACGCGCTCTGTCTGCTTTCTCTCTTCACATGCCTCCGCTTCGGACCTTCCCCTTCCCCAGGCGAAGTGCATCTCTCCAAGTCCTCCCTCACACACGGGCGGCGTAGCTGGAGAAAAGTAGGAGGCAGATTTGGTGCTGTTCAGTATTCGTGGCTCCCACCTTCTGGAGACCACATCGTAAAGTTGGTCCGCGCGGCCCGTGGCGTCAGCAGTGCTAGGCGAGCAGGAGGGCTGAATGTCAGTTCCCATAGGTGCTATTGCTCAGGGTCCCTCTCCTCATCCCAGACAGTGGCTGCAAGCCACAGTCATTCTTCTTTCAAAAAGTACCAGGTGCCTATTCCAAAATACTCCCTTATAACAACCCCCTCATCGTGCCAGGAGCATGAAACTCACGAAGCCTTCATTTACTTTTCCTGGAGTGTCTCTAGTTCTTTCCACATTACCCCTTGATTCGTGGATGGTCGATGATTGAGGTCAGTCTGGCTTAGGTGACTCGCCTACTCCAGTCAGGATGCCTCTCTTTCCCCAACCCAAACTGGCCTCAGAAAAATGCGTGTATTGACTGAAAAGTGCCCAGGTGGCATGCATCAGGCATGGCTGGATCTAGGGGCTCATTTCCTCTCCCTGACTCTGGGTTGATTGATGTCCCCTGATGAAAGCAGGTTGAAGTCCAGAGAGATCTTCTCTTCCCCCACAATTCTGAACCAGTGGTTGTGGTCAGGGGGTGTAATATGCTGAGTGCAGTTGGACCGAGGGGTCCACTCCACGTAAACGACATGGCTTGAGAGTTGGGGTGGTACCTCCTAAACAACTCGAGGTACTCCTACCAGAACAAGTACAGATGGATGCTGGGCAGAAAACTCGGTGGAGGTCTTCTTCTAATCTTTACGATCCATTGAAGAGTTTTGTATTTATTAGGGGAGACTCTGCTGCAGTTCTTTCCCATTACAGAATGATTTTGTATTTGTAGGTACATTTGAATTTGTTTACAAGACATTTTTTTACCCTCCAAAATTTGAAGTGGCTTAGAAGATTTCACATTATACACAAAGATTGGAAATGAATATTTAAAGAAATGAGAAAAAAGAAAAAAAGAAAAGCAGGGTAGGCCCAGAAGAGACGATGAGGACAGGGCTTATCTCACACATCTCAAAGCTGGGAGCCCCTAAAGAGTCGGTTGAAGTGATGTGCAGATTTGGCTCAGAGGCTCCCAGATCTGGATCTTAGACAGAGGTGTGTGTGTGTGTGTGTGTGTGTGTGTGTGTGTGTGTGTGTTTCTGTGTGCGCGCGCGTGCACAACTTGTCCTCATAAGCCACAGGCCCCTGTGGGAGTATAGACCCCGAGGAAGGGCCATGG
Source organism: Ursus maritimus (assembly GCF_017311325.1). NCBI lineage: Eukaryota > Metazoa > Chordata > Mammalia > Carnivora > Ursidae > Ursus > Ursus maritimus. Next base: position 17,252,523 of record NW_024426885.1, on the reverse strand, counting down.
GAAGATAATAAAGATGCTGTGGTCTTTGGTAACCTTAGATGCATTGCTTCTCCAAACTCCTCTGGGGCACTTGCCCTTGGGAGCCTTGCCTCTTTGCTCTCAGCACAGTGTAAGAAAACAAAGCAAACAGACAGGGATTTAAACCCCCATATTGCTGGGTTCCTTCCAGGAACAATGGGAGGTTTAAACCATGTCACCTCTGGTGGGAGACAGTAAGGTGAGTCACCACTGTGACAAGGCAGGATAGGATTACCTTAGTTGTAAAGCTGGGCTGATCTTGAAAATGGACTCCTGCTTGCTTAATGACTCACATTCCTGTTTACAAATGAGTGCTGTGGAGAAATGCAGAGTGGGAGGTTCTGTTTCCCAGACAGAGACCAGAGACCGCCAGCCATGGGCAACCACTGCTTCCTCTGAGGGCTCGGGCTGCCCTTTCTGGGGTGGGAGACCTCTGGCTTCTGGCAATGGTGGCTTTCCAAGTCCAGACACAGGGACAGCTGCAGCCAGCCAGGGCCCTCGGGCAGCCCCAGTTTGCTGACCACGCGGCCCCTTCCTACTTGGGAGTTCACGTGGCCTTTGAATGCTTATAATCCACCTGGACCCTCCCCTCACCCCCCACCATGGGAGGACCAGGTAATATGGTAACCATGTAAATTGTTCTGGAAATTGGTTGCTGTTTTGTAGAATTCGTCCTCTGTTTCCATCAGTTTCCTATCTCCCAGAGTCTTTAGCACCCACTGTGCTCATTCTGCTGCTCATGGGTGAACGTCAGAACATAAGATACTGGGTTTTGGGCTCAATCTCATACTCTTATTCCTGAGTTCTGTTATTCAGGATTAAGAAGGGTAAAGAGTTTATTTATGGCATTTTTCCCCTCATATAAACCCTTTAAAAACTAGAGTAGAGAAATCATACATCAATACAAAGGACACAGACATTTTCCTTTTTAAAAGACAATTAAAGTGATATTTCTCTGTTGTGAAATAACCCCTCTTGGATCCCAGGCCTCTCTCTATGCCCCTGAATTCTCTATCCTATTGATAGCGCAGTAGTCAGCATCTGGACGGGCAACCGAGTCTACACAGCAGCACCATGAGTTGACTGAGACCTGGTCCATATTCCTCTTCTGCCATTTACTCGCTGTGTGACCTTGGGCATGCTCCTTAACGTCTCTGAGTCAGTTTCCTCCTCTGCAAAATGGGCACAATACCTACCTCACAGGGTGGTTGTGAGGAGCGGCAGGACAACGTGCACGTTCCCGTCTAAAGCACAGGGTAGGCAGGCAGGGAACCGAAGCTGCGGGCCTGCTAGAGCTCCAACTGCGCTGAAATGCAGTACGGCACATGCTTCTTGAGCACGCAAGGTGCGTGCTGCCAGATATTTCCCGGGGGTCCAGAGATATAAGTGTAGTCGTCCAGCAGAGGGGAAGGTGACAGTAGGACTGGGTGGGACCATATGTGATTGCATTTTTGTAGGGTAGCAATACCAGCAGTATCACGTGGTTTCAATTAATAGAAGATTCAGTAAGGTAAGTTGAGAGAGAGAGAGAGAGGGAATGCCGGCCAGCTGGCCCACTGGGGTCTCAGAGCAAGGAGCGGCCAAGGCCACTGGGGGAAGGATGGGCAGAGGTGGGGGCAGCAGGCAAGGAGAAACGCCGCAGAGAGGAGGCCATGGTTAAGATGTTGCTAGGGGTGGGCCCGAAGCTGGAATGCAGGGAGGTGGAAGAGCCCAGGGGTCGCATCGGGAACCATCGTCCTCCTCGCTTGGAGTTTGCAGAGAAGTGTGGGGTCAGAGAAGAAAGTCAGGCTGGGGGCCGTGAATGCCTTGGTGACTGCATCCCCCTCCCTCCCAAGCCTCACTCTGTTCCCCTTTCTTCCTGGCAGCAGTGCCCCCTCCCTTGCTGCACTCAGGGACATGACTGTCAGCACTTCTACCCCCCCTCAGACTTCACTGTCAGCACTCAAGTCTTCAGGGACATGAAAAGGAGCCACTCCTTACACAAGGTTGGGGAGCCCTGGTGTTTGGAGGTAGGTCTCGGAGCAGAATGACGGTATGAGACGAGCTAGCTCTGAAATGAAACCACCCATCCAAAGTTTACCTCGCACTAGGGCAGGGCCCACGCGCCATGGCCCCTGAATTCCCGTCAGGTTGCTGTCATGTCGGGTGCCATGATGTCTGGGTGTTGTGATCACCGATAGGTTTATCACCGCCATAGAATGCCAGTTTACGAGGAGAGGGTGGAGGGTGGTGCCCCTGTGAACCCCAGGTGCCCGGCTCCCAGGAGAGGCTACACGTGGTCCAGTGTCATGCGTAGCTTCTGTGAGAGTGATGAATAGTATGTCATCCCATTAAACTTGACCCCTAGGAAATGATTTCCTGGGACCTTTCACACAGCTCCCAGGGGGAAAGAGAAGTTATTACTTCAATTTTGCCTTTGTTCTTAGTTATTTAGAACTTATAGATTCTCTTGGAGACTTGGGAATGCTGAGAACTGCTCAGTCCTCTGCAGTGGGACCTTCCTGAGGCAGCTGTGAATGGCTTTTCTAGCAGACCTGGCTGTCCAAGGACAGGAAGCATTGTTAATTTCCTTTAAATAATTCAATACGATGTCAGTACCCCACATTGCTCCATGCTTGGGAGTGACAGTTCTCTTCAAATTAGCAGTCCCCAAGAACATGCTTTCGTTTTCAGAAAAGCCAAAGTCAACGCAGATAAAATTTTGATGGAACTCTTTAGACTTAAATGGCAAATGATTTAGTATTAATGCTAGTTGTTTTTTAAAGAAAAAATGAATATTTAAGAGCCAATGAGTAAAACTTCTGTAACTTTTAAAAACATTCATAGTATACTTCCTATGTGCTGGGTGCTGTGTTGGGTATTAGGGCTTAATGTTGGGATGCGTTTCTTTTCTCATCATTCCTGTGTCTGAACTTGAGAAAGACGTCACAGAACTGGAATTGGACCTTGCAGTAGTTTTGTATTTTCTTCTCACTTGATGTGACACCAAGGGTGCTTCCATACACTACGACGTGTCTTAATTCTGGTCCGTAACTTCGTGTGTTGGTGTCACGTGGAAATCGTCCTATGTCGTGGCCCCCTCCTCAGCCAGATGGGAATCAAACTGAAGATGTTTCTGGTCTCTTTGGAAACCCCCCTTCTCCTCCTGTGCTGGTCCCTGTGCTGGTCCCTGTGCTCAGATTGCCTAGAGCCCATGAACGGAGAAAGCCCGTGTCCTTTGATGGGTCTAGGGGTGACAGGACAGGAAGGCCTTCTTCGGTGCAGTAGCCGTGGCCTGAGAGAAGCCTTTCCCAGCAGCCCCCCCTCCCCCGCCGGTCCAGCTGTAACCAGTGTAGCTAGCTGTTCTGACTGTGGGTGAGGCCACGCTGCACACAGCCACCCCTCCACTGGGGCCCGGCAAATGGTAACTCATTAATCTTCGGCCAGAGTGGTGAGGTGGACAAAGGAGAACCAGGCACTCATTTTGAGTATGAGGAAAATAAAAGAGGAAGACTGGGTTTCTTCCTTATAACTCGAGATCCGCAGGCGCCACTTAGATCCCGGACACCGTGACTATGTTCATTTCTCAGCTTTGCCCTCAGGACACAGAAACAAGTTCTGGGAACCATCAGTAAGCCCCGCTTCCAGGATTGGGTCTCAGTCTCTAAACTGTGAATAGTCCAGACACACAGACACCACTGGGGGGCTGTGGGAACTTGGGCAAGTTCCCTAGCTGCTCTGTGCCTCAGTTTCCCTGCTGGCAAAGGGAAATCACACGTGGGCTGCTGTGAGCGTACAGAGTGCGACTTGGCCAGAGGAGCTGGTGTCTGGCAGGAGTACTCAGCAGGACCCCTGGGGACTCGCACACCGAACGTGTCCGTGTGGTGGTCCAGCCACTGCTTGGGTAGCTCAGTAGTACAGCTTGCTTCGCCGTAGACGTTTTCACGGAACAGTTAGTATCCTGTGTAGTACTTTCTACTTCAGGAATTGTGGTGGGAGAGGGAAACCCGTATCCCCAGTGCGGGTGTGTGAGGGGTGGCTCTGGGCAGCATCGCGGAAACCACAGGGGACTGGGGTCAGAAGTAGGACTGAGTCCAATGTTCCCTCACGTCTATTGGCAAGGGGCTTCCCCCCTCCAGGATACACTCCCTGTGTCTGTAAAAGGGGGTGGGCGTGGAATACCTGCCCAGCCTGCTTTGTGGGGAGGGGGCGGGGGGGCACCTACCAGGATGCCTGGAAATACTGATCAGAGTAAGATTTCACGCAGCGCCTCCTATGGGCCAGGCCCTTCTGGAAGTGCTTTGCTCGTAGTAACTCTTCAGAAACTGACAACTGTCCGAAGAGGGAGATGCTGTGATCCCATTTTGCAAGTGAGCCACAGGGAGGTGAAGCACCTGCTTGAAACCCTGCGGCACAGGGGCATCGCCGTAGAACTGCTGTTACTGAAGCCCAGGGGTCAGAGTCTTCCATAAGGGCCATCTTCCACTTGCTAAAGAAGGTGTGTCGGGTCCTGTTCAACACCCTGCCTTCTCAGGGGCGAGGAGGAAGCTTTCGATTCAGAACATTCAACGTCAAGTTTCTGCCTTACCAGTACCACATTCGGGATATTTTCTACCCTGGCCAGATTCAACTTTCCTCGTCCCTCCCTCTCTTTCCTTGCAAGTTGGCTGGATTCTATCACCAGCCCTCTCCTCCAGGGAACCAAAGTTGGTAGACCAATTGAGTAAATATGACTAAGAAAGTCAATATGCACCTGGGCAGGCATGAGTCACTTTTTTCTAGTTAGCTACTCATGTACATTTTAAAGCTAGCCACACAAAGTCATTACATTGGGGCTATTAACATGTTTAATAGTGACAATAATAGGGTGTGACCCGTGGCACAAGTGCATTCAGATAAGAAAAGAGTGTTTTTTCCTGTAATTGCTGAGTTAATACCATTTTCACGGAAATGCTTGCAAACCACCTTTTAAAAAGTTCTTTGTCTGAATCCTTCCCTCATTGCTTGCTTCCCCCTTTCCAAGGGTTCTATAAATTTTTCCCGATCAGTGGGTGGGGATTAGCAAGATGGCAAGCTCTGTCCCTTTTGATGTTTTGGGTGACCTACCCTTTTGCTAGCGTTGAGCCCACTTTTATTCCATAGTTAGGGATATGGGAGTGAGTGAGTGAGTGTGAGTGTGCGTGTGTGTGTGTATAGGGTGCGTGAGCGTGTGTGTGTGTGCGTGTGTGTGTATAGGGTGCGTGTGTGTGTGTGCGTGTGTGTGTATAGGGTGTGTGAGCGTGTGTGTGTGTGCGTGTGTGTGTGCGTGTGTGTGTATTCGGGAGGCACATTATTATTGTTGGTGCTTAGTAATCTCTCAACTTACACATTTGAGGAAAAAAAAGAGACATCTGCTAACTTTGCAAAAAGCTAGTTGCACAGACAGGGAGTGAACCCTTTTGGTGAGGAGGAAGTGAAACTTTTCTTAGGTTTATTAGACCACATCCTATAAATCTGTGGCTTATTATATGTCTGATTTCTGAAAAGCATGGCATCACAGCTGAGGTTATATTTTTGCTTGTTAGTCATTGAAACAAATACAGATATTGCTTCATTTCCTTGGTACTCTATTTTTCAGTACATGTTATGTATGGAAAATCTGGATTTACACAACAAAGTACAGTAGAAGGGACGTATTTGCTTTATAAATCTCTGCATTGTAACTTTGCAAGCACTCTGTTAAGCTAGAATGTTTCATTTGTCTTCCTACTCCCGATTACATAGAGAAGCAATGAGAAAACAGTAAAAGTACCTCTCAAAGGCAAAGTTAGTATTTTTTTTAAAAGATCTTTTTTTTATTCATTTGAGAGCAAGCACGCGAGAGCATGAGCAGGGGGAGCAGCCGAGGCAGAGGGAGAAGCAGATTCCCCGCTGAGCAGAGAGCCTGATGTGGGGCTCAATCCCAGGACCCTGGGATCATGACCCAAGCTGAAGGCAGACGCCCAACCAACTGAGCCACCCAGGTGCCCTGCAAAGTTAATATTTTGATAGACTTCCTTCTAGTCTTTCGAGAGATGTGTTTTAACAAATCATAGGCAGGCTCCTATCATAGTACATGTAGTTGTTTGCTGTTTATTTTCGATCTCTCACGATGGAAACACTTTCCTATGTATGCCTTGAAGAGTCTTGGTGAAACTTATGATGGTGGCCCATTCTGGATGCGGGTGTCCCTCAATAGGCTTAGTCACAGCCCCAGCGCAAACAGACTGTTTCTGAAATGCCACAGTCACAGTGCAATTGCATGGCACGCCGGAGCGGATGTGAGTTAAAAATGACGAAGGCAAAATGTCCCCAGACGGTCCGTACTGCCCTCATGATGTGTGTGACCCATAGCTTCGTGTGTACAGCCCTGGGTCATTCTGTGCCGGTGGACCAGCAAGTTCACCCCCCAGCCAAATTCATTCTCAGGGTGGCATCGTTAGTGGGACCACCCATATTATTTTGCTGTTTCTCCTTTGTCATTCTCTCCTTGCAAAGATTGCTTGTTGAATTCTTCGAGGTCCAGTGAATGCATGAATTTCCTCTGCCCATCAATCACCCCCGCAGTAGAAATGGACCCTGTGGGGCCACACTTGGAATTTCTAATGCCTCAGTGAGATCACATTCCCGGTGCCTCGTGATGTAGTCTGTCTCCTACGTGACTGACATAGCTTGGCCACAGCTTGCCCGGGGGAACAGGCCCAGAGAGGGAGAGGACCATTCTAGGCCCCCTTTCCCATGTTGCTTGCCATTCCTCAGACCGAATGCTGTGAAGGCTGTTCCTTTCACTCCTTACACGTTTCCTCTCACCTCATGAGGCCGGTGTATGGAGTTGGAAGCCCAGGCCGACCCAGTGCACCCAGGTCCTGCAGGGAGCGCACCCCTGTGGGAGGTGCAGGTGTTCCCTGCCCTGCGGCCAGGACTGTTGGGCCGCCTGACGTCCACCAGGCGCCAGAGGCCCTATCGCGGCTCTTATCTTTGTGACTGCCTCCCTTTTCCCCATTCTTTGTGAGTCACATGTTTTCTTGGCGTCCGTGTGACAAAGGTCATTAATAGAGAAGACTTGACTTTTGATGCGTGACATGTTATCACCCACACAGTTTATTGTTTGGGTCCTCCCCTTTTGTAATTCTCTGAGGCGACAGATCACTTTTTAATGGGCTAACCTGTGTCTGGGGCGAGTTCAAATGAGTCTAAAGATTTTATTTTATTTTATTTATTTTTTATTCCTTATAGGTTCCCCCTGATCAACTGACTTGGTCCGTATTTGAAGAGAGGGGGTGGATGCTTTCCACTACTGGTTGTGGCGTTACCTGTCACATTCGTCTGTGTGTCTGTCTGTCGTGGTATCTCTGTTCCTCAGAGTACTTTCCTCTTGTTGGTGTGTTTAATGATGTCACGGAGGCAGATGTTTGGAATTTGAGAACAAATAGGAACCACAGTTCAGCCCAGACTCTGGAGCTGCGTTTACTCATTTCTCTTAACGGCGATGACTGTCGGGTGAGCGAAGTAGGAGATCTGAGTGTTAAGCTTTCCTTCTCAGGCCGGCCCTGCGCACCTTATTCAAAAGGTACTTCCTGCGTCCGCTGCTGCTCGTTTAGCAGGAGGCAGTGCTAAGAAATAGATTCTCTTCCTGTATTTCACCCATTTCCAACGTTCTCCATCGTATCTCTGAATGTCCCCTTTCAAGCCTGTTTGCGTTAACAAATGCTGTAGTGGAAAACCTGTCTGTCTTGGTTTGCTTTGGGGAGGAAGGTGACACATGTGGCACCAAGTGTTGGCTGTCCTTCCCATGGCGGTCCTCCTCCGATCAGTCGCTGGCCCCGCTACTTGTGCAGAAAATGAGGAAGGAGGTGGCCTTTGTACAGCCGCAGGGTTTTTGACTCTTTGTTAGAAGGCTCCTGGGACATGTGTGCCTGTCCGTGTGCACACGCACTTGTCTGGGGCCTATTCCTTCCCCCCCCCCCCGGCACGAGCACACAGTCAGCTCAGTGACCAGTGCAGCAGGAGAGAAACATCTTTTTCTGGGCATGTGTGTGCTCAGAGTGAAAGTTTCTGTTTTGGAAAGTCAGTTCCTTCCAACGAGGGAAGGAACTAAAGTCACCAGAGAAAGAAGAAGGTGAGAGGCAAGGGAGGTGGGAAGGAATTGGCGTGACAGAAGGGGGCGCGGCTGCCCCCACTGGATTTATGTCCCAGCGCCGGCAATCACTGTGTCTGCCGAGCTTTGCCGGAACCCCTGCGATGCAGCCCCGTGCCCCGGCGGTGGCCTCTCGCTGCTTAGGAAAACAGAGTTGGCAGGAGAGGATGTGGGGTTGCACATGAGCTATGGGGCCGGGGGCACAGGGATCAGGGGAGCTCTCAATCACTGCTGCTCAGCCTGGCTTCCCACACTGGGTTTCTGATGGCCCCGGTGCTTCACCGGGAGTCAGGGTGACCGGTGAGAGATCCCCTTCTGCCTGGGATACGAGGAGCGCCTCCACCGGAAAGCGGAAGAATCTCATAAGCATCTGGAGGGACATCCAGCTTGTTGGTGGTTCACAACTCTGTCTCCTGGATGTTTCTTTCCTCTTGCTGCTTTTTCATGAGCACATGAGAAGGATGGATGGAGGTGGGCAGAGGCAGAGATGGCTTGTGGCATCTTCTGTCGGCTTCAGGAATGTATGTGGTTCCCAAGGGAAGTGGGGCAGCCCTGGGCCTGTGGCTCCCATCATGCACGGCTCTGTTCGCTTCTCAAGGAAACGGGACCCTCCTCTTTCTCCTTGGCCCTGTCCCGCTTTGGACAGCAAAATGGACTCCGAGCCGGTCCCTCGGGGGATGGGGGGGTAGCTCTCCTCATTGCAGTTTTGCTTGGCTGGGTCACCCTACAACTGTCTATTTTTCAGTTTTGCACTTACTATGTATGCTTTTGTGCCCCTGATTTTAGATGCAGGGACCAGGTTTCTTTTGAGATGTATGATTAAAAACAAATACACACACACATACACACACACACTCACACAGTTGACCCTTGCACAACATGGGCTAGAACTCCATGGGTCCACTTCTCTGCAGATTTTTTTTGATAAATCCAGTACAGTACTATAAATATATTTTCTGTTCCTAACAATTTTCTTAATAACATTTTCTCTTTTCCAGCTTCCTTTATTGTAGGAATGTAGTATATAAGACATATGACATATAAAATATGTGCTAATCGACTGTTTATGTTATCGATAAGGCATTCCGTCAACAGCAGGCTATTAGTAGTTAAGTTTTGGGGGAGGCAAAAGTTATATGTGGATTTTTGACTGTGTGTGTGTGGGGGGGTCAGTGTCCCTAACATCTGTCCTCCTGCCCTTCCCTTTGTTCAAGGGTTAACTGTATTTTAAAATCTATCATCCAACCAAATTGACTTCTCTTTCGGTCTACAGTTCTATGAATTTTGGCATAAATTGGTATGACCCCCACTGCCATCAGGATCCAGAGCTGTTCCGTCATCAAATATACATTCTCATGCTGTCCCTTTCTTGGTCACAGAAAATGTGGATTTTATTTTTGTCATTTTTACCAGTTGAAAGGTAATGTGGACTTGAATGATCTCTCTCTCTCTCTCTCTCTCTCTCTCTGAGAGGTTAACGTGTCACTGTTGATTATTAGACTCTCTGCTCTTCCTCTGTGCCTTCTTCAGCCAGAGAGATGCAACTGTGGTGCCTTGGCTGTCAGCTTGTTAGTTCCTGACAAGTCTTGGTTGGATTTTCTGTGTTTTATACTGGCTGTTCTTGCCCACGCACCCGGTAGGCTTTGGCCCACTCTGTGGATTTAGGAGAACTCAACCTAATTCTGACAGTGGCCAAAGACCAATCCAATTAACTAAGGACAAGGGATATTATGTTATTGCCAACTGTATAGGCAGCAATGTGATAGGAAACAACGTTTGGAATATTCTGCTTTGAATTATGTATATTATCCTTTCCCAGATGTCAGGGCAGGCGATCAAGGTTTGGGCATAACGTCAAAGATGTAGATGGTGCATTTTCTGTAGGTTTTGTTGACCCAACGTGGTTCTCCCAGGCTGTCTTCACTTGTCCCATTACTTAGGCGAAGGCAGGAATTGAGGGCTTAGAGCACCTGACGTGCTTCCAGGATCATTGGTGCGTCCCGGTTAGGTACTGGGACAAGCTGGGACAGGCATGGGAAGGCCAGAGCTACCATTTCACCTGTGGTGGTTCAGAGCTAATGCTTTCTTAGGGAAAAGTGAAATGCAGGGACATGTGTGTGTGGGTGTCCTCCTCTTGAGAAGTGAGCAGAAGTGACCTCAAAGGTCCCCTGCTCAGAGTGTCACACTTGACTGGACAGCAGATGATGCCTTTGCTGTAGATTCTGCTGGGGAAGGTACAAGCAATTGTACACATGTAAATTCTTGTGTCATCTAATTCCTGTCTCTGTAATGACTTGGACCCTTGCCATTGCAGCTAGTTGACAAGTGGGAACGGTGACCCAGTACAGAAAGCAGAAATTATGGGGGAGGTAACATCCAGAAACACAGTCGTAGCTCTCCTTCTGGCTTTCTGGCATCCAAAATCTCTTTAGAATCAGGAAGAAGAATTACAACTGCCTTCGATAAAAGTAACCTGACTCTCCCTTGCCAGGCTGAAGGAATCTGAGTTCGGTAGATTCAGGGCATTGGTGATTCAGCTAAGAGGAGTGAGTTTGGCTGATAAGGAACTACCATTGTCAGGCTACAGGTTTCTATAGAGGAATGTCCTCCAGGTGGATGGAGAATGGTTTTCATTTAAAGAAAGCACCACCACCACTAAGCAAAGCAACGCAAGCCTGAGTGCCTAGGCCAAACAAGAGGAGCAGAGCAGGTTAGAAACAAGTTGCTTTTCTGCATCCAGATTGAAATGATAGGGGACTTGAGACAGCCAGCAGTGGCATGATTTTCGTAACTGGTGTGAGTGTAACCGTGGAGCCTGGGTGCCATAATTCTCCAACTTGCCTCCAGGAGAGCATGGGGATGGCCCAGCTCCCCTCTGAAAGTACTCGCCATTTGTCTGATTGACGTTGGAAGCATCGTATCATTTCTACAAACACTCACATGAGAAGGTTTATTTTTTCTATTTGGGTGACAGATCGCATGTTAGGGCACTAAAAGATGAAAGCACTAAATATTTGCTTTAGAGAAACAGCGAAAGATTCTCTCATCCTCCCAACCGAAAACGGATGGGCTTAGAATTCCATTAACAAAATTGACTGTCTGCAGTTAAACTTAGTGCCCCCCTCTAGGCATGACTAACAAGTGGGGTAGAAAGCAAGGCTGGACAGTGGAGGATTGTACTGGATTCTTTTTCATGTTGAGTGGAACAGGGCCGTTCTGTGGAGATTGAGGTCCAAGTCAGCCCAAGAAATTCTTGCCTTCTTCCTTGGCGTTGATCTCCTCCTCCTGGGCCTGTAATAGCACGGCCTTCCCGTTGGATTTCCTCTCCAGGAAAAGCATCTATGTGTTCTTCTAGTGTTCAGGTTTAATGATAAAATCGTAATTCTCGCAGGCCTTTTTGGTAGGAGATCGTTTGCCTCAAAAGAAGAGAGGACTGCGGTCTGGTACTTGGTTATGGTTCCTGCAGAGTCCGCTTCCTGGAATGATTGGGGGCCTGCGGTCCAGATTCCGTGACTTCAAACTCTGGCTTGGCCACTGGCTAGCTGAGTGACCAGGTATATCTCACTAAAGCCCATCGAGGTCTAAGTTTTTCCATTTATAAAACAGGGACATTTTTGGGGGCGCCTGGGTGGCTCAGTTGTTAAGCGTCTGCCTTCAGCTCAGGGCTTGATCCCAGGAGATCAAGCCCCACATCAGGCTCCTCCGCTGGGAGCCTGCTTCTTCCTCTCCCACTCCCCCTGCTTGTGTTCCCTCTCTCTCTGTGTCAAATAAATAAATAAAAATCTTGAAAAAAAAAAAAAAACAAACCAAAACAGGGACATTTTTGTACCTACCTTCCATTTCTTGGGAGACTTCAGTGGATTTGTGTGTGTGAGGCTGATGGCGTACTTGGAACCTGGTAAGCATCTGTCAACATGAGCTCTGACTTACTAATTCTCAGTGGGTATTTCTTAATTCATCTCTTTGGTGGGAAGAATAGAAACGTGAACTCACTCCCTGGTGGGGGGTGTGGTTTAGTATGAATACTTACCCACCATTTGTTAAAAATCTGCTGTCCTTTGGGCTTTGGCTCCAGTGTTTTATAATATTCTTGTTTCACCCTCACAGCTAGTCCATGAGAGAAATACTAATATTGTTCCCATTTTATATATAAATTAGGTAGTAGTAGCATTTATTGAGTGCTTTTTCTAAAAAAAAGATTTTATTTATTTGAGAGAGAGAGAGAGATAGAGAGAGCATGAGCGGGGAGGAGGGAGAAGCAGGCTCCCCACTGAGCAGGGAGCCCGACGTGGGGCTTAATCCCAGGACCCTGGAATCATGACCTGAGCTAAACGAAGGCAGATGCTTAACCAACTGAGCCCCCCAAGCGCCTGTTTTGAGTGCTTTCTGTGTATCAGCTCTTGTTGAAGTGATTTTCATCTGTTAACCCATTAAATCTCCGAATAGGTAGGAACTGTTGTCCTCATTTTTAAAGAGAAGGAAATTGTGGCACAAAATTAAAAAAAAAAATATGTCTTTAGTTCCACTGAGAGTAATTGGTTAGGGGGTGGGATTTAAAGACTGGGTCTTCATATGTTTGCAAAGGTGAGGTGCTCACCTCCCCATCGCACTGTCTCCCCCTGTTCTGCAACGTGCATGGGCCCAGCTCACCGCTATCATGGACGGGAAGCATTGAGCAGACACACAGATGCTCTCCAGATACGCCAGTTTATGATAGTTGGAAGGAAAAATCTTTATTACCGGAAGTTGTGGCTTCTGAGTCTCTTGGCAATTGGCAGCATAGATTTTTGTTTTGTTTTGTTTTGTGTGTGTGGTTTTGTTTTTTAAATAATTAGAAACAGTTAGACTCTTGTTACCACCCACAGTAAAAATTGCTTGAATCCCACAAATTAAGGGAAAAAAATTAGGCCACTTGGTAGAATGATTAAAACGGGGCTTTAAAGAGGAAAGTTTATTTTGCAGAGTGAGCTTTAGATGTGTAAATGCTGAGGCTCCCTGGCTTTTCACCTCCTCCTTTGTCTGAACTCAGACTCAAACCATGTTAAAGGGGGTTGGGGACGAGGGGAGCGATTCTGCGCAAGATGGCTCCGGGAAGAACCCCACATTTTTTTGTACTTATTAATGGTATGTCTTTTGTGTGAGTGGGTGTGAGGACCAGAGCATAAAGCATATATTTGCACAGCGTGTGGTCCTTTCTGCTGCATTCCATTCCCCATCATGGTGGGCTAAGTTAGGAGGAGGAGGAAAAGCAGGAGACTTTGACACAGCTTCAGCAGTTTCCACTGTGTGGACCTCATCCTGGAGGCTGGAGTAAGCCAGCCCTCTTCCCAGGTCCAGGAGGACTGAATCAGTGTAGCGGGGACTCTGCGTTCCCTAGGACTGGGCTCTAATTCTGCAAGTGGTGCCCCCACTTGTGTGCGAATGACGTCCGGGCCCTTGTGTGTACGTTGTTCCCCTCGCTCACCCCCTTGCTGAGATTGAGGATGGGCCACAGTCTGAGTTGATGCCTTTAGTCAAGTCAGATGTGCTGCCTGTCCATTGGAGATCCTTCACCCCCTCCCATCTCCACCAAAACCTTCCTTGGAGTTTCGAGACTGTAAGTGGTCACATGGGTGAAGAGATGATTTCCTAATCCTTGCGGGAGCCCTAAGGATTTGCCTTTGTGAAAGAAGGAACATCCTGCTGGAGGGGTATCTGTCTGTGTGTCCCATTTTAAACCACATTGCTTTTGACTTCTCTTCTATGATGATTCCCAGGCAACCTTCTCTTGCCATCCTGACTTGTTTAAATTTATGGGTTGTTGGCAAGCAATTTTTTTGATGCTATTCTTCTCCTAGCCAGAGGCTAAGATCCCTTGTGGAGCAGTGCCCGAATTTAATAGATGTCATCTGGACACCAGGGAGGGGCATAGAGAAGCACTGGGAGAAAAGTCTTAGAAGTGAGATTCTACCCCTAATGCTACTAGCTCCCAGCCTCTTCTTTATCCCTTCCAGGGCAATGCATTCAGAGTAATTTTTTTGGTGGTACCACACAGTACTGTGTACAGTACCCTACAGGTTTAGGACAAAGGATAAAGTGTCTCAGTGGGCTTGCAGACAGCCTAAAAAATATACTGGTAAGCTTCCCTTTCAACTTCATCTTGAACGTCTCCGCGTTTTTGAGCCTGTCTCCTGGTTGTTTATGATGCCCGAATATCTGCCCGGAGCTTTTGCAGTATTGAGTGACACTTCAGGAATGCTGATTCTACTCTTCGGGCTGGGCGAGGACCTGGTTCCCAGGTCAGGTTCTCAGGTAGACAAGACCGTACCATCTCTTTAGCTTGGCAGATGAGGATTAAAGGGGGACTGGGAGTTCTGGAGTGACGAAGGGATGCAGGTGAGGTTTTCAGAGCCCACTAATTCCATCATCAGACGTCTGACTGAGCTGTCCCAAAGGCTGCACACTTGACTCCGTAAAACAGGCATCTCCTGCTTCTGCGTACCAATTACAAAAAGCCTTAAAGACAGGTCTTGTAGACTCTCAGGATAACACAACGGGGACACCAGCTCTTAGGACAGCCGGGCCCATAGAGCCCGATGTGACTGAATGCTTCTGAACCAGCTGCTGTTTTGGTGCTGGGGGTAAGGGTAGGAGCGAGGTGGATTGAGTATCCCGAGGTATGCTCCTTTGTGAGCATCGTCATCAGAAGTTGCTTCCAGAGCCCCTGGAGAAATCAAAACTCCCTCCATGGTTGCATCCCTCCACCTCGGTGTGAATGGTCTTGTTAGTGAGGCTGCCAAAGAAAGCCGTGTTCAAGTGGGTGTTTTGTGGACAAGCCCACCTTCGGAGTTTAGGGAGTTACCAGGCCTGTGGTTCTGAGCATAGCCTAGATGCTGCCGGAGCCATTTCTCTGCTTCTTCATCCTCACTTCTGCCTGGTGATCAGGACCCTTCTAGTCCCACCCTCCCTCTCCCCTCTCCTCCTCCGTTTTGCCCACCTAGTGGGATTTCTCACCACATTCTTGTTCTTGCTCATTCAACATCCAGTCTTTGCTTCTCTTCCGACCACAAAGATCTACATACATCCCTATCTGTGGGGCACATCTTCTGTGGGCTCCAGACAGACCAGAGTCTGAGCGTTGTAGCCTCTTAAGTTTAGAAGGAGGGCAAAGCAAAGGAATTTCAAAAGCACCGTAAGCTGGAGCTATTTAGAATAGGGCAAACAGCCGTCAGTGCTCTGGGGATCAGTGTTTTTAATTTGGTTCCTGATTTATTAAGAAAATATGTGGTCTCCAGCAGGATTAAAAATAAATAAAGGTTACCTAGGGAGGTTGACTGGGACCGTCTCGTGGGTCAAGAGATAGTAATAAATTGAGTATTACCTTATAGGTAGAAGCAGCTCTAGGTTAGACTACTGTGCTCATGGGCCTGGACTTCAGGTACCAGACAAATGAAATAAGTCAGGTCAGAGAAATGGACCAGAATGCCCTAATATATTGGCACAAAAATTCCTGGAGCATCTAATCTCAACCAGAGAGTAATTTGTTCACTGTGGTCAGGGTGTGTGGGTTGGGAGAATCCGTTATAAAATCTTAGGAATTTGAGAAATGACTGGTAACCAAACCTACCTGTCCTGTCCAATCCTTCCTACAAACCTGGGGAGACTGAGGCCTGGAGCAAGGGGATGGCTGCCGGAAGGTCACGTGATCACGTGTAGCCAGATCGTGATAGAATCAAGGCTTTGCCCAGACCCCTTGGCTCTTCTCTTTCTGTTCTGCCACTTCTGATTCAAAGTGGAGTTTGACTTTGTAAACCGTTACTATTGAGTGCCATTAATTTTAAGTTCTTGTGAGATTAGTGTGTGAAGTTATGTGTGTTCAGTATGAATTCGCTTATTTTCCACTTGAGAGATCCTCATTTCCTGGATGCCCTGGGTGTTGACATAATGGTGATCAAGAAGCCCATGATGGTGATGACCATGGACTGATAGAATTATCTGTCGGAGGTTAACTAGGAAGAGGTGAGCTGGAATTCATATATAGGGAGTATTGGAAACTTTTCCAGCAATGGATGTCTTTTAGCAACACAGATCTTAGTATTCATTTGTGTTTTGAATGCTGGACGAACAACTAGCCTTTGGCAGGGAATTTTATCCTCCTATATAATTCCATCAACCTTCTTTCCTAGAGGATTGGTATTAGGGAATCCTTTTACAGTGTTGCTTTCTGGGTGTTTGTTAAAAACTCAAACGTGGAAATGTGTGAAAATGATTCATTGAAAACAAGTCTGACACCAACACTATGTGATAAAATTTGGAAAGTGTCTAGGTTGGGGCTCTCCAATACTTGAACTCAAAGCAAGTGTGATTGAGTTGACTGCAGTAAGAACAGATTCAAGAGTTCACTGGTGATTTTTAAGTTTTTGCTAAGAGCTCTGTTTTGCCCCTCGTAGTCCCATGTCCTGTAACTGGGAAACAAGCTGGTGCCCTGCCTCCAAGTTCAGCAAGTTTGTTTTGACTTGTAGCCCATGATGGGAGCGAAGCTCTTATTATGTAATGTTAAACTGGGCCGGGAATGTCAGCTGGGCTAGGCCTGCCAAAGCTTGAAGAGTTGGTTGGGAATGGGCTATGTTTAGTATGACTAATCCAACTTGGCAGGGTAAAGGGGTGGGTGGGTGTCTCTCTGAGAAGGGAGGTATGACTTGTGCTATTTCAAGTCTTAGTACTTAGTGTAAACTCTGCAGCACCCCCCCCCCCAAAAAAAAGTTGAGCCTTATGACCGACTAGTAAAATCAGGGCTGTTCTGTTGACTGATACCCAAGTTTGCTATAGAAATCTGTGGTCAAGATCAAGGTATATCACTTGCAATTACGGAAATAACACTTTTTTTGGGTTATGTGAAATGGTGTTTCTTAAAATTGCCTATCCTGGTCAAATGCTGCTAGCAGGAGTACTTAGTAATTAAAACAATTTTTTTTTTATACAAAGTAAACATTAGCCTCCTTAATAAAAATAGCAGTAAACCCTAATAAAAATTTAAAGCAAAGGAACAGGTGGGCTATTTTCCTAATAATAATTTAAGGTCCATCTACTGACCTTGTTGGTCTTTGGGAACTTCTTTCTCCCTTTGCCCTCATGGGTCCTGCTTTGAGGCTCTTGGCTCAGCTTCCTCTTGGCTCTTCTTAGGGGACAAAAGAATCCTATTTTTATGCAAATGTATTGGCGTTGAAGGTAGAAATAATCAGGAACCTCGTTTGCACCATGATCATGAAACACAATGTGGTCCCCACCCCCACCAGGAAAAGGTTTGCGTTTTGGTGGTGATGGCAGAGCCCAGCCTCCGCCCTCCCTGAGGTAAAGGGGTGATTCGCTTTTGTTCCTTCTCTGATGAATGGAAGTAAAGTGTTCACTGAACCTGGAAACACCTCCTTTTGTGTCTGGTGCTCTCCTAACACAGGCCGTTAAACTTGGGGCAATCACTCTTAGTGGGGGATTGAATAGGGGCCATTGGGGGGGGGGAGGGGCTCACACTGAAGCCACTGAGGCCATAGTGATGCCATTGTTTCTGAGTAATAAGAAAAGGACGAAGACTCTGGGGACCTCCAGGCATCCGTGTGGCCACCGCACTGACTGCTTTTCTAGGTCTGCCTTATCCCCAAGGAACCCCCCAATCAGGGCTGGGTGAGGTCAGTCTAGGCAGGAAGCGCGGCAGAGCCCCCTGCAGTATAGACGCGGTGCCCCATGGGTCCGTCTGAATATGGGCCTCTGCTTCCTCCACACTTGCAGAGCGCTGGCTGCCCTAGGCCCAGCCATCATTTTTGCAGGGAGGTGGCTGTTTTCCTCCAGGCATCCAGTTAGAAACATTTGTTAAAAATCACTTCTTCCACCTTAGGAACAACAAACTCTCCCAATTCCCTGCCAGCAACTTTTTTTGTGTAACTTCCCTTTTGCCATCTGGTCTTGCAGAGGCACTTCTGATCTTAATTAAAGCGCTCAGCCTTTGTTTATTTAAAAATCAGAAGGCAGATAGGGTATTTGAGGGTTTATCTGTACTAATTGTGCCAAGATACCTGCCAACTGCCCCCTCGGTTAGTAAAGGGAGCCACTGCAATCCTTCCTGACGCCGCGATTTTGCGCGCATGCGTACGCACTCACGCACACGTACGCGCGCACGCACACCACCTTACCTGATGTGTTGATCAGACACAGGAGTATACTTCTTGCTTTAGAATTGCCGTGCTGACATTTTTCCTTCCAACCTCTGCCGTGTGGTATTGATTTGAGGGGGATCTAGTGTTGCCCTGGGAAGAGTAAGAAGACCTGAGTGCAGATGCACACTCTGCCACTTACTCTGTCATCAGGGGGAGTTGGCCTCACTTCTGCCATCTATAAAAATAGAGACTGGTACCAACATCAAGGAATAAGTGTTGCCTGATGTAAAGGAGATGCCTCTGAAAAGCTGGAGAACAAGTTAGGCATCCTTGCACCGGGGGCCATACAGCGGTCCCAGGGACACAAAGTGGAGCCCCCATGCAGCTCTAGTAAACTGGAGGCTTAGATGCCACGTATCCATTGTCTGTCTTTTGAAACATAATTTGGCTTTGCTGTTTTTTTACCTGTCTCTTTGATAATATTGATATTGTAATTAAACAGTGGTTTACATCAGAATGTATACTATTTTATAGATCTTTCAAAAAGTGACTCTTACTTGCCGATTATAACAAATTTCACACAGAAATTAGCTTTGCTGTGCTTACACTTTGAAACTACATTGTTGAAGCCACTAAAGAGACAGGCTTAGAAAGTGTTGAAAACATAAGTCTTCTTATTTTAAAACAAGCACTATAACTGTGGGCTTCTTACCCTGAATTTAAGAAACTCTTAGAGGAATCAATTTTTATGGATCTCTGTGATGTCTGAGTAAAGTATGCATTTTTAGAAAAATGTATCTTTTTAGACAAAATGAACTTTTGGTCGTTACATGGGCTTCAGATACCTTTTTCATCCAACCATCACAGTCTGACAGTTGTAAAAAAAATCAGTTTTAGAAACTGTATTTAAAGAATTTATGATCCCAACGTGTTCTTTGAAGTATTTTGAAATTATCTCTTGGAGGTGTTTTTTCGTTTTTGTTTTTTGTTTTGTTTTTTGAAGCAAAAACTTCCTTCTGAAAAGTATTCCAGTAGTAATGTTTTTATGTATAAAATCCTACAACAAGCATTTCTTGAGCATCTACCTGGTGCCTAATTTGTTCTGTATATTTGTACTTAAGACGTGCCAGTAACCATGGTATACACACATTTTTGGTAAAGGAAGCTCGTCTCTTTGTAAGCTTGGCTGCCCCAAAATTACAGTGAAGGATGAAGTAGATTCTAATTGCTGACTCTTGAGCTCAACATCTATATATTTGATCTAATTTATAGTTGGAAAAGAAGCTAAAAATGTTAAGAGTCCATGCCAGTCGTCTGAGGAGTTGTAGTTTACATAACCCTGGAATTAGGTTCGGAAGTACCGGAAAGCCCCACGCTATATTGGGTCAAAGAGAAGAAATCCAAATTAGTATTAATTGGTATTCATGATTGCTCTCTGAGTGCCAGGGATGTTTCTGTCCCAAGCGTAGACTAATTTGGCCAGCTGTGTGGGTCAAACAAAATAGCCAACAGCTCGAGTTATGGATGGTGCGAAAAACACAGCGTCTGATTGTTAACACCACGTTCCCCAAGTCTGTGATGTTCTCTGACCTCCAGTGCAAATAGCTGTTCATCTCAAGATGATTTGACAGCATAATTTAGTATTTGGGAGTCTTTTAAAACTGCAAAAAAGGGGTGATTAAAAACTTGTGCTTCTTTAGCATATAAAGCAAGCTTTTCAATTATGTTTTTCAGGGGACAGAGTTATTGGAATTGAACATTGGCCTGGGTAGTTATTCAGAGCTGGTTTCTGTTTGAGGTTAGTTGACTTTGACTGAATTATCCAAATACCATCAAGATAAGCCAGGAGTGTATCTGTTAGCTCTTGGACAGGTGTAAATAATCATCGCCCTGTAGATTACAAGCTTCCTGAAGGCAAGGACTTTTCTGTGTTTGGTTCACTGATTTATCCCTGTGCCTAGAACGTGAAATAGACACTGAATCAGTATTTATAGGATCAGTGAATGGGAAGAGCCTAGGGAAGATTTCTACTACATTCATGACAACTGCAGCAATAATTTCTCCTCCTTTTTTTCATTTGCTAAAGTTACTCATCCTCTAATCTTGAGTAAATTCTAAATCCTCTGAGTGTGTTTGTTTTTCTGTCTATAAAATGAGGCTGTTGTCATGTAAGACTTTATTTGATTATGAGAAATAGTCCCTCCTAAACTTCCTTGAAGAAAGGTGCTAGACAAAAACAAGATGGTTTTGAAAAAAATAACACCGCAGTCCAGACTGTACTAAGATGCTTGGTTGCATTTGAAACCAGTTTCACAGTCTGCTTTAGGCGGGGATTGCAACATGCTTTCCATCTGTGCCGAATGCGGAGGAGCAAGCTTGCACTCCCAACTCCGCTGCGCTACGCACCGCACGCATCGTGGCAGGAACATTGGCTCGGCGCTCCCAGAGACAGCCAATGGGCGTAGCTGTGGTGGAGGCATGACATAATTTAATTTTACTTTATTATTTGCTGGCTGTGCCCATTGTATGTTAGCCTCTGGGTGTGTTTACAAGTTGCTTAGGAAAGAGGTAGAGGCTGTCTTGTCTGTAAAAGCTATCTTGTCCGTGTAAGGGCCAGGTGTGTGTACACACACACACACACACTCACACCCTTTTCGTCCTTGGCATCCAGCACCAGTATGGGGCCAGGGGTGAAATTATCAGCACCCGGCAAGTGACTTGAAGGACTTGCCTGCCTTTAAAATCCCCTCCCCTTAGCCCTGTAATTACCTGTGGCACTGCTTGAGGCTTGACTGTGTCGTGCACCTAACTTCTCAAAACACACATGTATTATAGAGGGCACAGCAAGGCTCTATGCTTACTTAGTAGCGTTTCAATCCACTTACTGGGTTTGGGTGACTTTCCCTGGCACTGTTGCTAAACTTGCTGTGAAAAGCAAAGGTTCAAAGTCCATGAAAACATCATTTTGTTTGTTAAAGAAAACCCAGGGATTTCAGAGGACCATGCTGTCCTGTCCTGCCCCTTCCTCCTCCCTCTAATGTTTTGGTGGAAGGTCGTCTTTATGCAGAGGTGAGCAATACATGTATTTTAAGCATATGAGGTGATAAAGGGAGGTGTCCATATATTTCGATCCTTCTCTCTCTCTCTTTTTTTTTAAGTCTTTTTCCTTTATTATGCTTTTTCTGGTAAGTTTCTATGTGTCATTGCTATTGAGAAAATGACTTCTTCCCCTTCCAATTCATTTATTAATTTCAACTCTTGGTTCTAGCAGAGTCACAGTTCTCTGTAACGCAGATTCCCT
This sequence comes from Ursus maritimus, assembly GCF_017311325.1. Classification (NCBI taxonomy): domain Eukaryota; kingdom Metazoa; phylum Chordata; class Mammalia; order Carnivora; family Ursidae; genus Ursus; species Ursus maritimus. The sequence continues at coordinate 17,230,943 of NW_024426885.1, read as the reverse complement.
TATTTTTGTCATATTGCTGCAGCAGTACTTAATTAGGGGCCGTATGGGTGACAGGAATCTTTTGGTTCTATTACCGGAAACCAACCCCAAGCGCTGGCCATCCAGGTCTGCCTTGTCAGACCAGTGAAACCCTTGACAGCTTGCGAGTTCTTCAGCATCTGTCTCTGTAGTTCGGGGGACGGTGGGGGGGTGGGGTGGGGGAGACAGGGATACGTAGCAGCCAGTCCTTTTCTAGCAAATAAGTGCAAAAATCCCCATAAGTGTGTTATTTTGAAATATTTTAATTTTGACCAGATCCATAACTTGTAACTTACGAAAGCCTGATGTGCTTGTTTAGTTTTGGCTCCCCAGTACTTGGTTAACTGGTCAGCAGCTGTGAAGACCTGAATCAGAGGGAATAGGGCATCCCCCCTTCTAAGGAGGACTGACCTGGGCTGGATGCAATGGCTGGGTGGGTGCCTTCTCTTCAAGGGCGCTCTGTGTGGCTGGCAACTTTGCCTGGAGAAAGGAGGTGTGTCCCCTTTAGAGCTTGTGACCCTTCATTCTTGTTAGTCCTTGCACATACTTCTAGTCCCAGAGAGCTTTGTGGTCTCTCTTCTTTCCCACCAGCATTTAAGGAAACTGAAATTAATTTCCTTTGTTCCCCACTGTCCCAAATTAGAGAAGCTAGAGATGAATGATGCCATTATGGGCACCTTAAATCCAAGGATTTCTACTTCACTTGGGCCAAGGATCTCTTTTTAAGAGGAAGAGGGAACTAAATAATTGAGTCAGATATTTTAAGATGTTAAATCTAAAACTCAGCCTTTTAAGAATCACAGGTAAAGCCAGTCACTTAGCCTCGAATTTCCCACCATGATTCCACTTTTCAAAACCTGGGATGGCCATCAGGGTGGGTTTAGCTTGATCATCAGCTGTTACAGGTCAAATATGGTCTCAGTAGTTCTTAAAATTTTAATCATGACCTCTCTAATCCTGTGAGTTCTCAGAAGGAAATCCTGATGAACAATCCTGGAATTGGTTTGCCTGGTAACATTTTCTTTATTGACATTATCCCCAGCTGAGCTCTCTTAGTTAATATATTTGCTTTTGGCACCTTTCTTTCTTTTTTTAATCAGAAATGTTTATCAATAGGTTGCATGGTTGGGAGAAACAGTATTTGTTGTGTAACATTTTCCCAAGGAGTGCTTGAGAGAGTTTTTCTCTAATACCAAAAATATAGTATGATTCATGTTCTTAGGACATGTTATTGTTGCGACTTCTGTATGGGAGCTCAGTGTTTTTGTTTAATTGACTGGTACATAGGTCCTAGAGATTACAGTTGATACTCTTTTGTATCCTGATCAGAAGCCCTGACATTTTGGTCCTTAGCAGAGAATCCATCCCTTGATAACTTGTGGGCACCCTTAGTGGAGGCAATGATGTGTGGTCTTGTGAGAAGTCATAGCATTAGCAGGTCTGTGTTTTCTTCCAGTGTGGAGCTTTGTCATTTCTAATGATGACAATCCATCAGTCCACACAGTGCAAAATGAAGATAAATTGAATTAATATATGTGAGTTAAATGACTCATTGATATAATTATACTGTGAAGATTTCTTTAGTATAACCTAACACATTTAGTGATGTTAATTGTAACAGCTTTGCATGGGAGCATTTAATTTCATAAGCAAACAGAATAATTTATTAATTCTCAAAAAGCCATTTCAAGGCCTGGACGGAGAGGGAGAGAGTGTGCATTTAACTTAATGTTGACTGCGGTGTTAGTATGCTTTGCTTCATCAGACTGGAAATTGCTAAGGAATTTTTTTTCCCCCAATTCCAACTTTTACTGGTCCATAGCCAAGATGTGCTCCATTCAGTAGTGCATCAAAATGAAACTGGGAAATGGGTTCCATCTAGTAAATCTTAATAAGTTACCGAAAATTGAAGAGTGCTGAATAATAAAACAGTTCTAATTGCAGTTAAAACTGTCTTGGCGGCGGATGTGGCTGAACAAGGGCGATAAAACAGCCAAGGAAGAGCGGCGGATGGTAGCGCTGAAGAAGGGTAATAGACAGATTAAATGCAAAACTCAATTCAAATATTTTGTGAAATGTAGGCATGCTGTGTAAACCCATTTTTTGCTGAAAAGCGTGTTTTCTCTCATGTCAGAGATGATCACAGGAATCCTTTTAATATTCATTTAAATAGTTTTTAATTGGCTTCAGAGAGTTTAAAGTTCAGCACGAGGGTGAGATCTAAGCGCACTAATTAGATCGAATGCAGTTTGACTCAAAGAGCAGACTTGATAATTACGGAATTCCATACCAAATATACATTTTGAAAACACTCTTTTCACATCCTTGAGGTAGAAATGGTTTTCCTGAAAAATTTCCCATTCTTTTTCAGTAGAAATTCCTCTTAGACACTGATCATAAAACCTCTTGTCGCCTGTTGGAAAATGACAATCCGTTTTTCAGAGCAAACCTCTCGTTTGTTTGTCATTTAGCCGACACCCTGTGTTCAGGTTATTCTAAAAAATTTTCCCCCATCCAAGTGGAATTTTGACTTGCATGGACATTGTGATGAACACAAGTTGTTGTATCTTGTGTGTGTCCCCCCACCCCCCGTAAGTTGTTTGATGCTGTTGAAATGGAAGGCTGAAGTAGAAGGGGGCACTTAAGCAGTGAAGGGTTTTTCTTTGTAAATAATAGATCAAGAGCACTGGATCTGTATCTAATGGAGCTGTGTGCGGCCTCCGTTTCAAGGACAGCGCGCGGTTTTAAAAACCACAACTACCGACCATCCCGTCCGCAACCTGTGGTCAGGTGTGTGTGTGTGTGTGTGTGTGTGTGTGTGTGTGCGCGCGTGTGTGCGTGTGCGTGTATGTTTGCTTGCCTCTTGTGATTCCCCACTGCCTTATCCCCTTAAATGGTTTGCTTTAATGTCATACTGTATTTCATAAACCTAAAAAAACCCCCTAACAACATTTTATATACACACACACACACGCACACATGCATGGAGAAAGAGATCCTTCGCGATACCTGTCTTTTATAATTGTGGAATGATTTAAGGAAGTTTGGTCCTCTTTGACTAAAATGTTTGAATGAATCTATTTTACTATGGCATGCTCTACTAAGAAAATCTTGATGTATGTAGCTGACATCAATGTAGAAATTAGTTTATCATGACAGCAGAGAGATTGGATTATGTTTGCAAACATATGTCATCTTGATAGTTTGATGAAAAATTTAATTTACCATGTTCCCACCTTTTCCCCTTCCCTTTTTTGAGTTTATAAATTTGTTCTTGTATTTTCTGGTTTGAATCTATATTTGAAAACCATAAATTGAACACTTGAAGTATTATTGGGAGATTCCATACAATTCTTAAAAGTATAATAGGGCTTTGTTCCTCCTGAATTTGAATTATTTTTTTTTTATCACTTGCAGTCTAAACATTACACCTAATTACTATTTTCCCTTGAATTGTAAAAGTACAAGCATACACTCGTATCTGAAAATACTTCGTCTCTGTCAGGGGCGTTGTTGAAAATAGAAAAATAAACACTGCATGTTAAATGTCAAGTACGAGTCTATAGAAATAAAATAGAAATACAAGTACAGACTAAATCAGGAGATTCCTTTGCTTATTTCTGAAATAGTTGTTTATAAAATAATGAGATAGCTACTCGAAATTGAGAGTTCTATTTTTAAAGTGCATCCTACAAATTTAGGCCCCTTTTAAAAAGGGTTAAAATTCATTTCCTTGTGATAAAATAGGTTTCTAGTGAATTGATTTTTTTTAACACAAACATTTTAATATTTTTATTACATGCAAAAGTATATGTTGGAAACTATGCTCCTACTGCACCGCTTCCTTGAAAGAAAATCATTAGTCTTCTCAAATGTCAGTGTAAAGTTGATCCATTTTAGCCTTCTTGTCCATAAGTCGTTGATTATTGGTTTTGAAGGAAAGCACGGTACGAGTGTGTTTTGAATTTTAACTTTGAAATCATAGATGTACGACATGTTCATTGCAGTCAAATCACAAGCAGAGAGAAACCATTTGAAATAATTTTTAAAGCATTCCTGTCAGGGCATTATTTATAGGAATGATAAGTTTCAGATTTTAGGTTTGAGAAAAGTTGAGGTTGGCCATACTTCAAATCTACAATTTAACTGCTTTGAAAGAGTGGCTTTGCCTGTCTTCAGGGGGAAACAAATAACTTAGGGGACATCAGTTCATTCTTTCGCAGTCTTTCATCCTTAAGTATAACAAATTGTTTCTTTTATTAATGTGGTGCTTGCTCTATCGAAGCAGTTCTTCGGGGAAAATAATCAGGAAGATCTGCTTTGCTTCGCAGCTGCTACAACCTGAAATATGTTACTACGATCCCTTGAAGGGATTTTCTTCTCTCTCTTTTTCCTTTCTCAACAAATATGGTAGCTAACATAATAGAAATTGCAGAAAAGGATACAATGAGATTTCTTTCCCCTTTCTCCCAGCATGTTTTGGTTGGCTAGGAGAAGCCAAGGTATTGGAATATGATTATCCTTATTTAAGGGAAAAAAATGATATAATTTGTCATCTTACCAGCTCTCGGCATTCTGTGTGGTGCGCGTTTAGTCAATGCCGGGAAAACAGCAGACTGACAGCTAATAGATATCTCTGCCCTCAATTGTTTAGACATTTTTGTCTTTTGTGACATTGAAGAAAAGACAAGGAAGGGAATGGAAGCAACTAAAAAATGTCAAAAGATCAAAAAATCAATGGGCCGCAGGAATGCGATCTGTTTACCGGGGGGTGGCTGCTCTTTCTGTTTCGCCAGGAGTCCGAGGCGGTGTCTGGGGCAGGCACGGGAGCCGCGTCCCCTCCCTCCCTGGGAGATGTGATACCGGTGCCTCGCCAAGCGGCCCCGCGCGCCTGCTCGCACCGCACCCCTCTGCCCCCATGAATAAGTAATAAAATAAATAACAGCTTTCCTTTTAAGACTGTAAAAACCAAGTTTTTGGTGCTGCGTCTTTTCCGTCCATCTCCAACCGTTTCCAGACTCGCTGGGCTCAGCCAAGCAGATGGGTTATAGGATTTATTCATGGGCATTTCAATTTTTCTGTTCAGGGGAGAACACTTGACATTTTTATTATTTATTTATTTGATTTTGGAGGGAAAAAAGTCAATAAGAGTGAAATGGGTGATAATTAGGTGGGGCGCGTCGGGCAGATGAGTAATTGTTTTGTCCCTGGCTTGGACTCTTTGGACAAGGCTTACGTATGTCTTGGGGTGGTCAGTGTTGGGGTGGTGAAGATTTTATTTGAAAACTTGTTTCTTAGAGAGGAGGAGAGTATATGGGTAGTAAGACGATTGTCATTTACTAGGGACATAGAGTGTTGCTTGCTTTAAAACTTCGGGGTTTTGAACAGTAGACCTTAGTTACCTTTTCTCTTTCTTTTTAAAAAACTTTTCAACCAGTTGGTTGTCTGGTGTGTGTGTGTGTGTGTGTGTGTGTGTGGTGTTCGTGTGTGTTCACCTACACATTTGCCTGGCAAACAGTGACAGCCCAGGAAAATGGACGGACCCTACAAGGCAAGGCTGCAATCTGTTGGGGGAATTTTTTTCCCAAGCCTTGTAGTTGCTATTTGATAATAAGTGTGGTCCAGGCTGCATATTTTATAAACTTTCTATTAAAGTTGGGGCATGTTATCATAAAACTCAATTGCGATACTTTGTATTACGCTCTGGGATTGAGAGATAGACATAGGATTAAAAAAACAATTTCTAGGCATTTCTAGATGATAAATTTAATTCTCTTTGCTATTTGGAGGTCTTCTTTGAAAATGCAATTGTAATGAACGCATTCAGAACTGGAGAATAGATTTACCCTTGGCTTCAAATAGTCGACGTTATCAGGCGCTGTCATTCGTTCCTTCCTATTTTCGGGCTGCTAATTGATGTTTTTGATGTCAGCAAGAAAATTGAAGAAAATGTCATGTGTGAACCAGTGCGGAAGTTAATAAGATTGACTTCGTTGACAGAATTTACAATGAGAGCAGAGACTGCATAATGGGACCGCTGCGAATTCTTTGGAGTCAAAATTGACACCTCACGCTAGGCCAGTGGTCGATAGGAGAGATGGAACATTTGGGAAAGTTCCTAATCTCATTTTTCCCTCCTTACCTTTTGGTCTCCGATGGTTACTTAGTTTCACCAGCAGCTGTTTATCCAGGGGGCTATTGCTTCGGACCACGCCAGGGCCTTGGTTCAGGCTCCCAGTGCCACCAACAATGCTTATTTTTTATGCTGTTTTGAGTTTGAAAGCAAAAGAGTCTTAAAAAGGTTAGATTAAGATGTGTCTTAAGGAAAGATATACTAATATCGGTCAGGGTCATTGCAAATGCTTGGGTTATGTGCAATAAAGCCGAAACGCAAATCCCTCTTTGAATAAAGAAACCGAGTTGGCACTAAGATCAGTCCTCTAGCATAACAGAAGGCTATAACTTGCAAGCAAAAAAAATAATACCGTTCTTGGCCCCGCGTCCCCGACCCCCAAAAGAAACATTTTAGCCATGGTGCCCCTTCGAGTTTTTTTGGTAAGTTATTGAAAGTTTAATATAATAGTTTAATTTTCCAGTAACGTGGCAAAGTTTATTGGATTTGTGTGTATAATTATGGATTGGATTAGTTGAGTTTGGTTCAGTGCATCTGATTATCTTCTGGCCTTTAGGGAAATGCGCTAAAACCCTAATATGTCCAGTACCCCCAAGCGGCCTCTTTTTGAAGGCGCCGCACAAAATGTGATCTCGACCAGCGCTCGGCCTCCAAGGATCTTCAGTGAGAGACATTATTCTTGGAATATCCAATTAATTCCACGGGCAGTGATCAGTTAGCGCTTCTTCTTCCTTTCTCGCCATTTGAAATGCTAACACAATGAATATTTTCTCATTGGTCTGTGTCCCTCGGCTAAGCTGTTGCCGCGGGCTGAGAATTTCATCGACTGATGAGACCAGAGGCCCCGCCAATAAAAGGTTACAGTACGTGATTTGCATGCCAAGTGGGGTTTGGTTTCATGAACTTAAAAGTTCTTTAACTTTTATTTGACTTTTTTCTTTTGTTCAAAGTAGATTGAGGGGTGAGTATATTTGTGAGTGTTTAAAGTATGAAAATTGCCAGGGACAGTAGGTCACAGCGATATTTTGGACTATCCTCACAGAGACGGTGAAGATGGCCTTTGTGTCACCAGCTTTTATGGAGAGGAACCAAATCAACTCTCTAAGATCAGGTCTACGGGAAAGCATTTTTTCAAATCTTGTGATTTTGTGTTGAGTCCCTCTAGGATCCTTGAAGAGCTTGACATTTGGGGGAGTAATACTGTTAGAGAGTATCTTGTGGTACTAATAATCAGCTCTGGCATTATTTGAAATGACTAGAGAGAGCCATTGAGTAGGGCATTTGGAAGAGGAAGGAATGTCCTTTTCTTTGGAGTGGTTGGTAATCAGAGTCTTGGGTACCAAGAAAACAGTACATTCTAGAGGAGTATTCAAAGGCAGACCTCTTCTGTTTTCAAGGGTAAGTTGGAAATTGTTATGGAATACTGAGTTGGATTGAACACAAGAAAACGTACAGCAAAAACAAAACCAAAAAGCTATCTGCGTGACTATCACCAGAGTAGATTATAATGGATTAGGTCACAGTTTATAAAACCTAGTTTCAGAACTCTTTCTCAACTAGGCAGAGCCCCGTGACGTCTGAGGCCAACAGCACTGGCACATATGTTCAACTGCCTAAACGTTTGGCTTAGGAAAATAACACCCGATGGTGCCATCGCATCTCTCTCGTCTTTCAGAATCTTCCAAACTTGGATTTTATTAAGTGAGGATGCTCCTTGTTGATGTAAAGCTGTAATAGATGTCCCCTGATCTAAAGAGTACTGGTTGACAAAAAGGGGGAAGGAGTATAGTATAATAAATGTACTCAATCCCTTCTCAAAATGGGGGAAAAAGGGATTGAGGTAAAAAGAAAGAGTCAGCCTTCAAACCACAGTTACCTTAGAGGAAGGGTAATATGATTGGAGACTTGACATATTTCAACCGAATGAAAAATCATGATACCTTTACCAAAATTGTTAGCAAAAGAGAACTGGCAGGGGTAGGAATGGAGAGCATTTCCCCTCTTCTCCCCCTCCCGCTCTCCTCCTTCCTTCCTTTCCTAGCTGTCTGTGAGGAGCAAAGCAGGTGGCTCCCTGTGGCTGACTTTTCATGACAACATGCCATTAGAAATTGCCGTCCTGTTGATCAATCCTCTCGACATGACAGATTTGCCGCAAGGCCTGGCTCTTTGAGCGCCAGCACTGTGGCTTTTCCCTCCTTTTTTCCTGCACTAATTGGTGAAAGTTTTTTTACTGTGCTAGTGGCAGAGGAAATTCTTTTGAACGTTGTCACAATCAAGTGTTGACTTCTTTAGAATTGCAAGTAGGTTAAGTGAGTATCAACATTGGGGGGTGGGTGGGAGGAGGGAAAACACGAACACAAAGTTACTACTACTTAAATTTATGATTACAATCAAATTGGAAAACAGACTAATTGGATATCACACACACACACACACACACACTAGAGTGAAGGCAAGTGTTAAAATTATGGTCCTTTTATACTTGCGTTATGTTTGGTTATTTTGGGGTGGGGGCGGCCCTGACATTTGGAATAGGGAAAACACATTGTAATGTTGATTAAGTAAAATGTATCCATTGTAACTCCTTAGTTTCTTCCCTTATGAATGGATTCAGAACAGCAGTACCACAAACATTACATAACATACTGTAAATCAAAAGGGACACGTAAAGCTTCTATGAGTAGAGTGTATTTTCCTCTGAACTACTGACATTTCTTCTGTCCAAAATCAGCATACAAAGAATAACCTCTTGGCAAAGGATTTGTTCTCAGATATTGGTTCTTCACTGGAGTTTCAAGATACAATTCTGCTTAAATTTTGCTGTTCTGGTCATATATGTGATTTTTATTTTTATTTATTTATTTATTTTTTACCTAGAACTTTTCATTGTCTTTAAAACCAAACTTCTCAGTGAAACTGAGAATCATCACGATTTACCTTTCTTTTTAGAGAGAATTCAAATCGGAAATGTCTTTTTTAAGACATTTTAAGACATGAATGATTCAAAATATTTACTGAAGGAATTTGTAAAATTACTCTGTGCTTAGAGACAGATTCTTTGGTGATAAAAAAAATTGGTAAATAACAAGTTTAGCTTGGCTAGACTGAGAGAGAATGTGTGTATTTAAATTTCTCATGTCACAGAAGCTGTGTGGGACATTCCGATTCTTGACTGTGTACCGTTTCAAATAATTCCTAATTGAAAACAAAGTAACGGAGGGCAAAAAGCCTGTAAGTTTACTCTGGGTTTTTGGTAACCATCAGGAAGAAATCCTACACAAAGATAAGGATTTGGTACCGACGAGTGATAAAAACATAGAAACCTTGTATAGAAAGGAGGCTACTTTGATTCCATAGTAGATATTTACTAGGATAAGAGAATTATAGAATAAAAGTTACTAAGATTATTAACCAAATTTCTACGTAATGATTTTAGTTTTAAGTACAAAATGGAAAGGAGAAAGAAGACAGTAAAACGTTGTCCAGAATTACCTTGCCCCGTATCCCTTCTTCGCCACCACAATTGTTCCGATTGTGATGTTTTAGGGAGAGAAATGCAGAAACCCCTATTGAAAGAAGCATCAATTCATATAATTAATTTTGCCATTGTAAAAATCATTTGTAAAATTTGCATTATTAACATTATCAAGTCACTAGTTGGTAAGACATCAGACATGACGAGAGTGAAGGACAGCTTAGGGAGAGCTGGGCTTTAAACCCTCAGTAGATCTGAGTTAGGATCAAAGGCGCTTGCTTTATGTGGCTGTGCTAGACTTTGAAGTTGTGACTGCACCTACAGCACTCATTTCATCAAGTTCACTGGTGTCTTAATAGCAGATCAATAAGTTTCAAAGTCGGAGAGTTAATTTGATACTAGTGCTGATGCGGTCGTGCTGGGGAAGCCGAGAGAGAGGCAGAGAAAGCTGCCTATTACCAACTCTGGTACAGAGCGCACAAAGATGCAGATTATGGATATATCCATGACCCTGAAAACACAGGCTCTGGCCGGGAGTGGGCAAGCCGTGGATTCATAAAGCAAAGGGTCCTGAATTTAGACATCGTGGGTTATTTGGAAGCTGGTCTATGTTGAAAAACCTTCAGTTGGATACACATGTATGTGTGTTTGTCCTCATGTCCGTTTGGTATAGATAATAAACATGTAAGAAGAGAAATGCAAGCACACACCTTTCTACAATCGGGGGGGATCTACGTAAGGACCACTGTAGGTTTTCTGGGATGATGTGGGGTGAGAAAAGGGTACAAAATATGTTTGTGGTTTTGGAAAGGAGCTTTGAACGTATGTTTGCATCATGGGGGGTTATGCTGATTTTATTTCTTTTAAAGTACATCGGGAATATCTCCTTAAGTGAATAATGTCTAGGCAATAATAATTTGATACAGGTCCATTCTGATCCACTTAAAAAATTTTAAAAAAGGACCTCTTCAGGAGAAGTCTTAGCCCCCAAAATCTTCCCTTCTTTATAGCATAACTTGATGTGCGTGCAAACACATGGATTTTTTCTTCCTGAGCTGTTTCTCCAATCCCTTATAAGACTTTTGTCTCACGTCTCCCCATTTTTATGATATGATACATTTTTATGATACATTTCAAAGGTTTGTTGGGCATAAAGAAACCAATAGGTAAAGGTGCTGGTAGATTGAAAGCGAGAAGAAAAGTTGGGCCAAGGGGGAATGTTTGTGTGTATGTTGGGGATTTTTCTTTGTTTTCAGTGGTTTTGTTTAGGTCCCTCTTACGGGATAAGCATAAACATTGTGGGGTGTGTGGTAGAGATGACATCAGTGGCTATTACAGGAGGGGATTTGGGGAGGGTTTTTGTGTGTGTGTGTGTGTGTGCAAAGGGGAGGGTGTAAAGATCCAGAGTTCAAAGATGCAAATCGCGAGAAAGAAGAAACCTTAAAAAAAATTTTTTTTATGAGAACTTTACCATCTGTATGTACAGCACCGGCTTCCCAGCATCGAAGGTCAGATTCACACCCTTTTCGAACAAAACTCTAATTTAGAATGTTCATCTAAGGGTTGATAATGGTATTAGAAGGCCAGTGGGGTGGTCAGTGGGTGTTGTAGATTAGCTCAGTGGCCATTACGGCTTTACCTAGACCCCCACGATTCATTGGGTAAGATTAACCATCACATCTGTCATTTTATCCCTTTTAGTTCTCCCCTTTTTACCACATTTAAAATACGAAAAGGGGGTGGAAATATCATCTCGAAGACAATTTATATGGAGCAAGCCAATGAATCACGCTATTCCTAAAACGCCTAGGAAATCGCCATATAGATCCATGTGTGTATTTGTGTCTAATGTAGTTATACATGATGCAACTTTGCATGACATATAGATGTTGAAATGATTTTGGTGAATTCAAATAATTTGGTTATGCCAGGTAAGCTGCAAGTTTTTAAACTTAATTCCTTTTCATTAGTCTTTTGCCTGTGTTGTAGAGAAAGTTCTGTTTTACTAATCTCGGAAGATATTTTTCTGCTACCGGGTTGATGGTTCAGTTCATTAGGCTTCTGTTAGTTTAATTTCTGGCAAAACTTCCATGTCAACTTTGCGGCACCACAAATGAGATAATCTTGGCTTCTCAGGAGTGTCATGGGTCCTCTCTCTGTAACGGTGATTCCAGCTCTGCGGTGTGTGTGAGCAGGCTTTCGTTGAGTTGTGTTGTTTCCTGTGTGTTTATTACAGAAAGATGTCACTGCTAAAGGGAACGTAAGAGTTTCTGTAAATGTAATGGTTTATCCTGAATAAAGTGAGAGAGACAGTGCTTGGAATCTGGGGAATAGAGGTGGAAGGAGCCGAGCTGATGAAGGTGTTTCTTGTCAAATTTGTGTAGGAATTATTTACCGTGCTGTCTTTCCTGGGCCGCTACAGTAAAAGTGAAGACATGGAAAATTATCCCAGATGGGACGAATCGCTTGTTCTCTGTTCTTTTTTTTTTTTTTTTTAAAGGAAAAGATTTCAGGGGAAAAAAAGTCGTCTTTTTCTTTAGAACAGTATGAATAAAATCTGGACAGCTGTCGAAAAAGATATGCCGTCTGCATTTTTTTTTTAAATTTCTAGCCGCCACCATAACTAAATAGCTTGAATAGTACATCTTTTTTTTTTCTCCCCTTCATACATAATGATCTCTACTTCATTAAAAGCGTATTAATCTGGTTCCCAGTCTCTTGGGAGACACCTTAAGATGATGATATTGTGGGTTTTTTTCCCCCCGAATTGTTTAAAAAAAAAAATTCTAGCAGATTTGGTCCCTGTCAGTCAGAAATAATTGTGTTCTTAATCTTGTCCCTGATGGATGACTCGGAGTTCAGCAACGGGCCGGCTCCAATGACAAATACAATATTAATATTCATTAACTGCTTTGACAATGCTAATTTTGATGCAGTAGTAAAGGGCCTTCCAAAGTTAGCGGCCAAAGCATCAGAGCTGCGCAAGGTGGCAAGATAATTTGTGCTGGTTTGCTGAGCTGAAGGCTTTTAAAGTCTATAGCAAAAAGCTAGGTACCACAAACAAAAAAGAGAAAGGGAAAAAAGTTCTGAAGCATTGGAAGGCAGGGCTGCGGAAATAATACGATCACAGTCCGCTAAAAAATTTGACACCTCTGATGCAGTTTCTTTGAGTGAAATTTCTACAAAGTTGCAACAAAAAAGCATAGCATGGTAAGTCAGCACATTCTTGATTTTGTTTAATCTTTTTGATCTTTTCAATTATCGCTATTTGAAGATCAATAGTCATTTTTTCCTACTATGCTTAGAAGACGCGCAGCGGTGGTTTAATATGTGTTAGGACCATTTGCTTTAAAGGAACACATCCACAAGTTTCGGTAGGTTTTTTTTTTTTTTAAGTTAGTCATGAAAAATGTTATACAGTAAATTGTTCTGAATTCCTTTACATATTGGTGTTTTTAATGCTCTATTTTGGCTTTTGTATCCCCCCACCCACCCAAAAAAAGAAAAAGAATTCAGCAAGATAATTAAGCTCTGCATGTTGTCAAGAATTTTGAGGGTACTTTCAGCAGGCAGAAAACTTAGGAGTGAAGTGGTCCTCTAACTTTATCTAAATTCAGCTAGTTTCCCCCCCTTTCGTTCTCTGAATGGCATCAGATAGCTATTAAAGCTTAATTTCACTGGAGAACTGCAAAGCATTACTTTCGCCAACTTAGGTGAACTTCTTTGGACTATTGAAATTGCCTTTATGTTTGCCAAGTTGGCAAACAAAATATCAGGCTTTGTTCTTTTGATTGAATGCCGGGTTGGGGGGGAAAAAGGAGTAAGAAAGCCCTGCCTTTTTTTTTTTTTAAACACCCCCTCCCTTTTTTTGGGGGGGGTGGATTGTTGTGGAATCGGGGGAGATCCCAGTTATTGTGCCCTTCCCTATCAAGCGAGATAATTCTGTGAATGGAACTGTGCGTGAGCATCCTGTCTGGCGGCGCTGCTGGTGTGTGCCGGTCCCCTGTGCTGCGGGCGCGCCGCGCGGCTGCAGGGCGGGTGCTGCCCTCCAGTGGAGCCTGCGGCCGGCGCGGGCCCTCGGCGGCCATCGGGGCGCGCGGCAGCATGCCCGCGAGCCGGCGGCGGGAAGGAGAGCCCCGCAACCCGCTCTAGATGGTAAGCGGCCGGGGCGGGCGGACGGACGGGTGGCGGGGCGCGGGCGGGTGGAGCGGTGGTGGCCGGCCCGCTGCATCCCCGCGCACGCCGCCCTGTCTCACCCCTGCCTGTCCAATGCCTTGCATGCTCCTGGTCTCAGCCTTCACCCGTTCGCTGTCACTTTGCAATAACTTTTAAGATTGATGTGCCTTGACTGGTAAGGTGCCCGATGGAGTACGTCTTTTTTTTTTTTT
>NW_024426885.1:17192282-17216919 GCF_017311325.1 Ursus maritimus | reverse complement strand
TTTTTTTTTTTTTCTTTTCCCTTAATTCTCTTAAAAAAAAAATAACGAAAAAGAGAAAATGACAATACTTTTTTACTCCGAACTTTCAGCTCGTGACAACGCAGACCTGCTTTAGTAGTATTGTTGAACTCGGAAGTGACTGTTTGGGGCGGGGGGTTCGTTTCTTTTCGCCCACCAAGTTAAAGTCACAGACGCTCCACCCTCCTGGCTCCCCTCCTTCCTCCCTATCCCCAAATATTTTCAGAGAGGGTCCGCATTTTTCTACTTTTCGTATGCATTCGTGCAAGACCCGTTTCCCCTTCCGTCCGTCTCCAACTTCTTTATTTAAAACAGAGCGCCAGAACTTTTGCTGCTTGCTGTGGGTGAGGACGGTGGGGCGCAAATGGGCAGTCTCTCCAGCTCCTTACTTTATTTCTCCTCCACTTGATTGTGATTTCATACTAAAGCGAAAGGAAGCTGTTGCTCTTTTTTTGTTTGTTTGTTTTTGGTTTGGGGAAGTTAAAAAAAAATCCTATAGAGCTTTTCAGTGTCCATCACCTTTTGATTTTTTTTTTTTTTCCTGGAACTGTTCTTCTAACACACTGGGCCACCCTGGGGAAGGACTCGGGATAGGGTGATGGGGCAGCAGATATCCGGAAGCAGTTTCTTAGGAGGGAGTTTGAAGAAATTCACCAGATTTCCCTGTTCTTTTTAAGGAGGAGGAGGAGGTCTGTCTGGAATGTGTTGGCTCATCTTGCTGTTTCCATTTTCCTTGTCTTTTGAGAAAGCCAGAAAATACCAAGTCAAAGTTGCCCATCCTGTTTGCTGCACTTTATAAGTTATTGTTGCTGAATGATTGGGAGCTGTCCATCAGCGGGGAGGGAAACTTGCAGTTTACTTAAGAAATTGCATGTGTGACAAAGGCAGCTGCCGGAGTGTGGTGGTCCGCGTGAATAGAGGGAGGGGAGGCAATTAGGAACTGTGTGGTTGGGGCTTTTTACTTGTCAAACTGGAGGCTCATTGCTTTTGTTATCGCCATGTAAAGGGAAATGGCAGGGTTTTGTTTTGGTACTAAGGACCTTAAAGATTGCTGCCTGACACTTACACAGGAAGGCCGGATAAGTCTAGAAATAGGGGCCACAGAGCAGTAGTTTAAAAAAGAAGAAAAGAAGAATACTAAGAATTCTCACTTTTTTGTTATCTTTAAGCCCTTCCAGCCTTTGTTTTTGGTTTTTTTGGGGTGGAGGCGGTGGGGTGGGGTGGAGTGAAGTGAGGGTTATTAACTTGTCTGGTGTATTAAAGACCAACGTCACGAAAAGAGTCCTATAAACAGCTGGGCAGTCGGGTCGGTAAATTAAAAACATCTCCTCGATGTTAGGTGTCCTGCCGCCAGAAGAAGGCAAATCTTTGCCCACTGGTCTTGCTTCAAGCAAGACAGATCCAGGATCCCATGTGGCAGCAGGGGGGTTTCTTACCTGCATGCAAATCGGAGTTGTGTGTTTGCTTTTGAACGGGGTGAAATTATTTAACACTTGGGGTGGGAGAGGACCCGAAAGGCTCTTTTGGTCCTCTGCAAGTTTCTTCTATCTTTAACCCCTCCTGGAGCAGCCACCCTCCCTCACTCCCCTCCTTCATGTAAAAGAGGACGATTTCAGGCCTGTGATGTCTGAGTCTCTCAACTCCAATTAAGTTAAACCCACACCAATGTACCCGGCCCTGGATCCTATGAGAGCCCCAGGAAAAGTAAGTCGGGTTTGTGGGATTTAGGGCTAGCCTTTTGCATTCCTTTGCCTTCTCTTTTCTCTCTGTCCGTCCCTGTCTGTCTGTCTGTCTCTCTCTCATTCGGGGGAAAGCTCAAAAACTCAGCAGTCAAAAAGCAAGTTTAGCGGTGTGACTGCTAGAATGCCAGGAAACACAGGAAGCTTACGTTCTTCTGCTTCCAGAGAGGTCAGTTGAAAATCTTTCCAGCACAGTCTTTTACTCTAGAAGGAAAAGAGGGTGTGTGTGCGTGTTTGGCAGACAAGGCCCTACCAAGTGTCACTCCCGTGTCACTGTGACAAGAAAATATACTTTTCCCCTCCCTCCTCCTCTTGCAATGCAGCCCTCTCTCGAAGAAATTTGTTTTGAGGGATTTGACAATCTTGCAGATAAAGTGCCGGCCTCCTGCATTCGGTTGATCATTTTCCCTCATGGCTGACCGTAATTTCTTAGCTACTCTTAGCGGTAGCTCTGTCCCTGCTGCCCAAGGTAACGGGTGAGGGAGGGGGACTTAGGTGCCCTGAGCTGGCTGGGGAACATGGGCCTTCCCCCTTACTTAACCGATTTTTTAGTGGTAAAGATTAGAAACTAGAAGAAGTTTCTTTCCTTTTTTTTTTTTTTCTAATTAAGAATTTAAAAAAATCAGTCTGCAACCAGTTGAACTAGATTATTAGGTTTCTTTTTGCTTTATTTTTTTTTCTATTTTGGGTTTGGTTTTTTGAGGGTTGATGCCTGTGGAAGGGGACGAATTAACAAAACAATGATGGGCAACTGTGAGTGAGAACTCTGAGCATTTTGAGTAAACCAGGGCAGAAATTTGGAGCCTTCTCTATCTTTTAAGATGCTTTTTTCCAGCTCTTTAAGTGAAAGGCATAAAGGGAGGGGAAGCTGGGAGGAAGAAGAAAAGTGAGAAAAGCAGTCAGGGAGGAGAAAAAAAACTGGCCCAGTCCCATCTTGAAGGTACAGAGAAAGTTTTTTGTGAGGTGGAGAGAAAGAAGACCAAAGCTGTTATGTACCCTAGGGATACAATTTTAGTGGGGATGGAAGATTTGAGTGGGAAGGGAGGCACAGTGGCCTCCGGGCTCTCTCTTTTCCAGCAGTTGGGCGGTTGGCACCTCAATTTGAATTGCTGGGTGAGTAGTGGTGTGTGTGTGTGTGTGTGTGTGTGTGTGTGTGTGTGTGTTCGTGTCCTTGCTTATGGTCTTGACCATTAAACCTCTGTGCCTTTTTTTTTTTTAATTCAGACAATGGTAAGGGGAAAAACAAAACCAAGAATAAATGGTCAACTCAAGCTGTGCCCTTCCGCTGTGTACTTTCCATAGCAGTGTTTTGGGGAGCTGGGGAGAAAGGGTTAAAAAAAAAAATGGGGAGGAGAGAAAGCTTGACTTTCATCACAGTCCTTAAGCTATATAGCAATGCAGAGCCTGCAGAGCCGGCTCCCCAAGTTCCAGGGAGCTGGGGACCTGGAAGGGGGTGATGGGGTTGAGGATTTCTTTTAACAAATAAATGTTTCTCCTTCACCCACCAGGGTGGGCTCCGTTGGAAGAAAGAGAAGGGAGAATGACGTTGCCTCAGAGAGGAGCATACTTTCAGAGCTCGAGACATCCGAGCACTCAGGCTTTGACAGTAGCAGGGCTGGTGTAAACTGTATGTTTTGGTTTCATATTTAATGCTGACTTTCTGTTGCTCTGTCTTTAGTTGTATTTATTTTCAATCTCCAAATTTAGATGCCAGCCTTTTAGGGCTGCTGTCCTTCCTGTGGTGTCTGTATTTTCAAAAACATAAAACGTGTTTCGAGTTTCGGGAACCTGAGCAGGTGACCCATGACAACCCATTGTGGTGTTAATGATTCGGAAGAAGGTCCTTTTGCGACACCAGTTTGAGGCTTAGGTTACACTCTACTCTGTTCAACTGTTGGGTCAGATCCTTTGCCACAGCTGTCAGGGCATTCTCGAATCGGGAGGCAATTCCTATGACTACTTTTATCACTGTCTTTTGTTGTTGAGTGGCCAAACACAGAAACCTTTGCAGTGGTCAGTCAGCTCTTAGATCTGATTTTGGGAGGGGGAAGAAAAAATGAAATCTACGACAGACTATAAGAGTCCTTAGGTTTTCCAAATCAGGAATTAAATCCTATATATCCTATTAAAACACAAAGTGGTAAATACTTCTCTAGTCGAGCATGAAGCAATGACCGACGTATGTCTTGGTTTTCCTTTCTGGTCGTGTGCAACTTTTCTAGTTCAGTCTACGATCATGTGAACTGTCCAGAATCGTGGGGGAAAGACAGTGGAAGCTGGCACTGCAAATGTCTAAGTTGTGTTGCCGTAAATTTCCCAGCCCAACCCAGTCTCCCTTTCTGAGATTCCTGAAAGGTTCCAGAGCTTTGTTTACTCAAATTACTTGGGTTACTTAATAGCAGTCCTGCTGCTTTGGTGGCCGCTAACCCTCCATTCTTGACGTCTCATGAGAAGGGAGTTGTTTGAAAGGGTGAATTCCCGACTCCAATGATACAGATATTATGATCTTTGTATTGTCACAACAGGCTGCTGCGTCGGCATTTTCTGGAAGCAACAGAGCCTGCAACCTTATATTCTTAGGGAAACCTCCCTTTTGTGGTTTGGGGTTGGTGGGGGGCCTGGCTGAGCTATGTAATGGAATTCTTAACTTCTGCAACATTTTGGAATGTGATGAAATCTTGCCATGCCCTCCAGATTGCATACTTCTGCACGCGTTTGAAGATTTTTTTTTTTTTTTAATTGGACTTTGCCTGGGTCATTCCCTAGTTACGTTAAACTTCCAACTCGTCAGCTTGCTTTTAGAGGGGGTTGCATCTTTTCACGTTTTTCATTTATAGAGACTGTAGATGTCCTTTAAAGGATGCCCATATTTGGGGCACTAACAGGGCAACAGAGTGCGGAACAATGTAGGACCGCCTCTGCATTGGTCATGGCTGAATTCCCGCTGAATCCAGGGTTTGGGAGCATTTGTGTCCGATGGGCCACAAGAAAACGTTCATCCCTCCTCTCTGTTTACCTGCTCTTTTCTAGGGAGAAATTCACCTGCTCTCTGAAGGAAACAGCTGTTTCAAAGAGCACTTATCAGACTCCATGTAGCAGGCATGAATTTCAAATACAGTACTGTCTAGATTTGAAAGTGAGGCACAGGGTATATTAGAAAAACAAAAGACATTTTTGTACAGCTGCTCATTGTAAATAAATTAGAAGGGTGGTATCAGGTTTTGTTCACTACTTTCTTGAAATCCCCAGGATGTAATAACCATTATGTACTTAAAATTTACTCTATATCAAAATTGGTGATTTCCTTTCCATTATATTCAGGAATCCCCAGATTTGGGTTTGTTGGGGATTTTGTGGGGGGGGGTAGCCTGGAAATCATTTTTTTTTTTTTTTAAGTTGTTTTGAATTTGAGCTTTTGGATTTCTTCATTTGGAATAGGTTAGTTTTATTCCTGGCTCTGTTTTGAAAATCTGCTCTCCTAGAAACAGCTGTACCCTCTTACCCAATTCTCAAACATTCTCTGCAAACGTGGGACACTCAACAAGATTGATTATGCTAACACTAATCATTTAATACCCAAGTAGTAGAGAAGTATCTTATGGGGGGGGGGTTGCAAACTCCTGGGAAATTACTTAGGGGTGAAGTGGTTCGTTCTTCATGTCTGAGACCCGGTGGAGGATTAGGACAGTCAGAGGACCCCGTTGTGCCTGCTGCACCCCCTCACTGACCTCCACCATGCTGTAGCACGTTCTTGGAGGGACACAGGCAGGAAGAAAATCCCGGGAGCTCACTGGTCAGGGGCCAGCCTAGACCCGGCGGGCTGAGACTTAAGCTTGCAAGTGCTTTAAAGGTTAGTTGGGGGAAGCACAATGGGATGCTTTCTTTTTATTGGGAAATAAATGAGAATGAGTGGAAATAAATTATGTTTAATGAACTTAACTGGAAGTAATTGTTCAAGAGCCTGTGAAAGCACAGCTTTGCTGGGTCGGCCCTCGGCTGCGGCTCTCACGAAGCCAAGCAGCTGGAGCACATCTTTATTTTCCAGGTTAAAATGTTCCCCTTCGTGTGCCCACTCCCCCACCCTGACACCTCCAGTCCCACTCCCAGCCTTCCCCTCCTCTTTTTTGAGGATTAAGAAAAGGTCATTAAGAGCAGAATTTGGCCCCTACATCCTGAATGCTTGGCAATCTGTTTGGTGTGTTACCAGCTGGGTTGTTACATTATGGAAGGGAGGGGGCTGGCGGGGGGAGAGAAGGCCGAGGGCTTAGGATGGTTTGAGTTAGTCCTATGTATATGCATATGTGTGAGAGAATTTGGATGAAAATTGACTGCACATTTATTCTCTCTCTGCCTGCCCTGTTCAATCATTTCCCTGCGCGAAGAATTTTAATGCTTGTGTGAGCATATGAGAAACTATGAGTCGGCAGAATTTTGTAGAAAGCAGGGAGAATCTCTCTTCCTCTTCTTGCTGTCTAAATGGATTTGATTCTGGGGTTGGGGGAGGGGTCCGGCCATCAATAGTTTACCAAACAAACAAGCAGCGCCCTGAGGGTCAGGCTTCCTTAGGTTCCAGAAGCAGTGATTTTGCAGCCTTGTGGGTGAGCCCTGGAGTCCCCAGCAGCACGGCCAGGTGAGGTGGGCTGTGTGCTGGCGTTGCGGGGTGGGTCCTTCTTTTCTGCACCTCACAAGCAGACCTCCTTTTTCTTAACCACCTCATTTCTCCAAGCAAAACTCAAACCCTGTGAAGTCTTCTCTCTTCCTTATTATTCTCAGTAGCAGTGATGTTGCTAGCGATATAAGTCTTGTGCAGGGAAACACTGTGCCATTAGCTGGGAGCAGGCCCCTCGGGAGGAGCAGCCATCGACCACGAGTGGGCTCTGGGTGCTTCGCTCAGTGGGTCCTGGCTGGCTGGGCTTCCAGAGCTGTTGGGGGAGAGGGGCAGGGTAAAATGTTTGCAGAAGCCCATCTGTCCAAGGGTGGGAGCCTGCCCGCCACCCTTCCCCTCTGTGTGTGTAGGAGCTTGGCAAGATGTGTTAGCAAGCTGTTCGCTAGGTAAGTCAGGATGGGCCTGTGAGTGCGGGCCTGGCGTGCGCGTCTCCTGACGTCATTCCAGCAGCCGCAGTGGGTGCTCCTTGTTGGGGGAATGGGTTGTCGAGGCAGGAGGGCTACCTTCGCTGACCATTCCACCACTCTCTGGTCCATCACCTGAAAAAATAGGACTAGTTGAGCCACAGAGGGTTGTCGATGAGTAAGGAAGAGCCCCTCCTTCATCTCCAGCCCCTCCTCTCCAGCGGCGCTCCGTGGCTCCAGTGACGTGCGACATCATTCATGTTTCGCTAGTCGCCATTGGCCTTGGTGTAGCCATAGTCAGCGGCATCCGGCAAAATGCATGGAGATGAGCTCTAAACCCATTTTTTAACGTAAACCCGGAATGAACAGTGTCCCTTCCTGCTGCTGATTTCAGCCCCTGGGAGGGCTGGGAAACCAAGACCACTGAAGACCTTCCATATCCACCCTGGGGAGGGGAGAAGGCTGACAAATGCTCCTCTGTGCTGCTTTTGTTTTATTGTGCTGGGCTCCTCAAGGCACTTTCTGGCCCCATTTGTCTTCTGCAGAAAAGGAGAGCAATAGGGGAGTATTGAAGAGGAGGGCCGGCAGAGAGGCCGGGGCCACCAATGGCTCTATTTGTTTTCGGCATCTGCTGATTAATAGGTTGTGAGGTGAATGGCAAGCTTTCATTCCCTTTGGGTTCCCCACAGTTACAGAAGGTTGAGGGGTCGGGGTTAGAGGAGGGGTAGCAGGGAGATCTAGAAGTGCCTGAATCAATCTTCCATTCGCCAGGTTCCGAATCACGAGCAGCATTCGGACGGGTGTGTGGGCGCTTGGCGATGAGGGTGGCATGGCCAAGTTGCAGAACACTGTTGCTCAAGGGTTCTCCAGAGGTCAGAGGTCAGCCACTGGGGCGCCCCCTCCCAACTCCCCCCACTGTAGTTGGATGAATACTTTGGGTGGAATAGCTTTGTGCGCTTTGAGGGCTGGTAAAGGCCTTTTTTTTTCCTTTTTTTTCTTTTTTTAAATCATTTAACTATTCTGTGCTCAAAACCCATAGAGCATAGTGACCAGACCTGGGGAAGACTTTGGGTAGCAGCCATTTCTCCAGGTAGAAAACAGAAAGCCCTAATGATTTATGGTCAGATGAGGATTTTTGCTCCCTTTAAATAGATACTGTTTACTTCATTTAATGGGTTCAAGGTTTTTTTAGCTGACTTTTCCTTTAGTGTCTTATCAGCTGGAACTGACAGCGTGCATTATGTTTTTATCACCAGACCCTGTTGGACCCTGATACTGTTTGTGTCTATTTGAGGTGCAGAAACATCCCATTTAATGTCTTTATCCCCCACCTCCCCTAATCACCCACACTTCGTAAAACCCCCGCCAACAATGCCTGGTACCCTATGGCAGGGGTGATCTCGCTGAGACAGGGAGCCCTGAGCTACTCCTAACTTGGGGTCGGGGGGGGGGTCAGGGGGCACTGTTTGCTGAAGCCAGTCTAAGTTCCAAGGACTGGTAGGTGGGAGTGTGAGGAACAGATCCCTTTGTGAGTCCTGAAGCATCTCTGTCCAGTTGGGAAGGTTGGCCCGGGCTAAGCTCAGGGGGTGCAGCTCACTACGTCAGCACAGCAGTGAACCCCTTCCCAGCATCAGTCTCTGCAGACGCCGTAGGCTGGTGCTGTCAGGCAGGTGAGCGGGAAGACCTGGAGACACCACCTTCCCAAGGCCTCTGACCTGGGACACCTACTATGTGGAACTGTAAGAAAGGCCAGTGACTTCACAGGTGTGCTGTGAGGACCTAATAAAGTACGTCCCACTCAGTACTGAGGCGGGCTCAGTGGCAAGACTGCATTCAGAGGTGGCAGTGGTGAGCCGTACTGGGGTTGACTGGAGAGCTTTGGGGACAGCAGCTTGTCAGTACGCCTGTTCTCCCCTCAGATCATCTAGACAAAGTGTTCTAGATGGCTCCAGGGGCGAGTGCCAGGTGCCGATGGTGTGGGTGTGTATGGGAAACCGTAGCATAACTCCCAGACCTTATGAGGAGTGTTTTAGTCACACTTTTGCTGTTTTTGTGGCTTAGAGATTCTTAGTTTTCAACCTGTTCCTAAAGGGTTCGATACTTGTAACTGGGCTTTGCATGCAACTCTCCGTGACCGCCACCACCCCGACCTTGAACGTTAGTTAGCTGTCACTGGAGGTAATGATTTTGCACCCCCTACGCCGTTTTGAAGACCTACTTAATATGTAGATAAGGTAGTTACCTAAAAGGTACCTGGTTCCATGTTGCAGTTGTTTGCCTTGAATAGTGGACTCTGTCTATAAAAAGATAAAAGGGGGAGAGATGCATATTTCTGCTGTTTAGCCCACCAGCGTAGATTATTGCTTTCATTTAGATTCCCTGGATCATTTCTGGAAGGTTGTCCGTATCCTTCCCCCAAGAAAGATATTTTCACCATTGAATTTTCTGAGGGTGGTAACAGTTTTGAACACAATCCTTAAAGACCCCTTTAAAGAAGTGGGCACTGATCGTAGGGAGGGGGGGTCTCAGGGACATTGCCTATGTAGGTCGGTTGGTGTTTCACTTACATGAACTCCTGCTTCAAGGCCCTCATCCTGATTCCGGAAGGCCCTAGGTCGTCTCTAGCTATTCTTATTTAACTTTCAACTCTTCTGTACGCTTTCTTATCTGTTAGCATGCTAAAGTGATGGTCTTTCTCCAAAGAGACAAAATAAATACATTTGTTAATTAAATATCACATTTTTAAGAAGAGCATGCACTTGGGGAACGGTGGGCACAAAACCTCCATACACTCTTGCCCCATAATAAACATCTTGCCTTTGAACTAAGGAGTGCATTCTGTGGATGTATTTCCCCTCTGGGAATTTGATTAGAACATGCTGGAGGGGTGGCCAACCCCACCTTCACTGTGCATTCCTTATTAGTACTCATCGGACAGTATTTTTCAAAGCTTCTTTGTATTGCATGTGTAGCTCTGTGCCAGGCCTGGTGTTGAGCATTTTACAGGCATGAGACTTAATTTTTACGACGATGCTCTGAGGTTGACCCCCGTTCTCATCTGCAGTTTGCAGAGACAGGACGAAGCTCCTGAGACAGGTTGCACAGCTGGACAGGTCAAATAGAAGTTCAGTCTGGGTCTTTCCTGCATTCACAGCCTTCACTCTTGCTCACTGTGTACATTCTCTAAAACCATTTTTAAGGCACTGTACTGATGAAGTACAAGACTTACTGGTTTCTGAAGGTCTATCCAGCTTTGTTCTGATTCTGAGTAGACTCCATGTTAGTGAATAAATCTGTGAGACTGTGAGTTCTCTTCTTCTAATGACTGTAGTTGCAATTTAGTGGTTCTTCGGGAACTTATGAGTCTCACCACGGCCACAAGCTGGGCATGATGGGATAGAAAGTTCTAGAAGACACAGACTTTGTCCTTAAGGAAGTTAGCTACAGTGGGACCAAGAAAGATATATATACGTGACTCCAGCATGGACATGATGCGACATAGAAAGAAATGACTGTGGGGTCCTTAGGCTGGAGAGGGGGCATTTTCACGAAGAACGTCCTCCCGTGCACAGTAGCAGTGCAGGTGCAGGCAGGTCATATGGGAATCGTGACTGGATCTTGGTGTCTGCCTGGGATGACTGCATTCCTGCCGCCTGCTTGCTTGGGAACCAGTCAACCTGGAGAGACGTGTGGTTTCCTAGGGACCTAACTTGGCATACAGTCATGATCAGAAAAGAGAACCATGTCCACTAGGGTTGCCATCTTCCCCTCCTACAGCTGGACGGCAGTGGCTTCGAATCTACCCTCTTCCATGTTCTAGAGTCTGACTGGACAGGAAAAAAACCTGTTGGCTAGGCTCTAGCGTGCAAAGTAACAGGAAGGTGACTGTCCAACTTCTGTCAGAAGGACCTTCCTCCACGTCTCTAAGGGGAAGAGGGAAAATGAGCTTTCACATCCTACACCCAGTGAGCGCCACTGATGCGCAGACTCTGTCTTCATCCATCGCTAGACGAGTAGAGAAAGGTTTGCCCGCGTTGCCTGCTGGTCCTGCTTGGAAGGCGGCCATGGCATTTGTGCTTCCGAGATGTAGACAGAACTGTGCCATCGGGCAGCTTCTCCCTAACGATAAAATAATAAATAACAAGAATAATAAACCACCAGTCCTGTGTTTGCCAAGTGGTAGGTTCTGGGCTGAGCCCTTCGCATGGATTTTCTTGAGAACTGGGATTCTTAACCTTTGTACTTGTCTGTGCCCATGTGGTTCTCTGGTCTAGGGGTCATGGCTGAACAGATAGAGCCGCCATCTAGGGCACTCAGTAGGCCGACTGAAGATGCCTGGGGCCTGAGCCCAGACCTACTGAATCAGGTTCCTGCTGAATGATTCATGGAATCAGGCATCTAGATTTGTGACCAGCACCCTGAGAGAGGCTTGACTCAGCCAGAGCTGAGAATTGTAGGCTCCATTGCCCACTACCAGCCCTCTAGCTCCATCCTTTGCTCCCTTCTATTGTTCATGGAAATCCTTCAGTCTGGAAGTGATGGTCTTCCCTGCTTTGTGTTATCTCTGGTTCTGCTACTCATCTCCTGGTTTTGCCACCCTTACTTTGAACTGTCTGGAACGGGTCTGCCTTCTTTCATTGCATCAGGTGTGTATCTTTCCAGCCAAACAAAAAAACTTCTGGAGGGTGGCAGTAGTCATTTTCCTTTCCTTCTGGTGGTCTTCACTCCTCTGAATGGGCCTGTACCTCCCTCTCCTTTTCTTTCTCCTCTCCACCCCAGCACACAGTAAGAGTTCATTTGTTGGTTACTTTTCAATTTGTCCTAAACAGAAATGTTCCTCCAAAAGGATCCTCGGTGCGTGTCCATAAGATGCTGGCCCTGGCCTTGAGGCAGTAGCCCTCACTCTGCTGGCTTTGGCCTTGTCCAGACCTTCAGGGCTGCTAGGGAAGTGTGACCAAAGCTCCCTCTGCTTTGGTGCTTTTCATTTCAGTGCTTGGATTGCACCCTGGTAATTCACAACATGAGGCGCTTTGAGCAACTAGCCAGCCTCCTCTGGAAGTGTCCAGTTGTTTATGAGAATCGTTAAACCAGGCTGTTCAACAGTGTTGACTTCTTTTTCTGTAGTTTCTGGAGCATATGGAGGAAGGCCATATTTTATGTTCTGAACATGCTCATGAAAGTTAGAAGCCCCTTTTAGAGATGCCTTCCCCACAATTAACTGGGGTGAGAAATACTCTTTGTATATTGTACCCCTTCCTTATTCATTAAAAAAAAAAAAAAGACAAGAAGAAAAACGCAAAGCGGACTAAGTGCTCAGTGGTCCCTGAACTCGGGAGGCACTAGTGGGCACCACTGAAACCTCACTTCTTTCCTTGTAATGCAATTCCTTTTCCTTGATGTTAATGCAAGTTGTGCCTTCCTAAAAGTAATAAAAGGAAATGAAGACACGTTCTGAAATGAAACTTGACTCTAATCCATTCATCATCTAATACTAGCCTCTTTATCTTCGCTGGTACCTAATCTGGTTAAATGTCCCTGTTGTAGGATTTTAGTGAAAATCCTCTATGGGGAATAGGGTTTTTTTTTTTTTTTTTTTTTTTTTTTGCAATTGGATTACTCTCAGTAAATGGCCCAGTAGTTTGCTTGTTTCAGCTTCGTTTTTTCTTTGTGGTCTTGCTGGGCTAAGTTACAGCACAGCATAGTGGAGGGGGTGGGGCGGGAGAGAAAAGGGGATATTGGGGGGAAGAGGAGAAGAATTTGGGAAGGTCTGATCGTGGCAACTAGAAAAATCTTTAAAATGCTTTTTTTCTGTTTTTCCTGCTCTTCCTACCTATCTACCCTTCCTGAACATAAAAATGCCTGTACTTTGCTAGAACTGCCCGTTTCTAAACTGCACCCCTTTATTAGCCCAATTTATCATCATCCAGTTAATTTATTAGCATTCCCCCATGACTTGCTAATGAAATTCCTAATGAATCAGGGCTGCTGTAATCTGCATAAAATATGCAGGTGCTTGCCTGGCAGTTTAGGGCTTTCTGGTAAAGTTCACACTCCCAACCAGACCTGGAGTGGGGCTTTTCATCCGTGCTGTCTGTAAAGGGTTGTAGCATGCCCTCTGGTTCCCAGGGTCAGGGAGCAGTCAGGAGCCGGAAGCCTGCTTGCCTCCTGAAGGTCCCTCCGGTGGGGCCCTGGGGTCAGAGATCCCCCACCCCCCAACATGCAGGAACGCAGTGGGCCTGGTAGATTGAAGTCCCCACGTCCTGCCAGTCGGAAAAATGCACAGTCGGGCTCCATGATGGGGTGGTGGTGGAGGAGGTATTTTTAAAGCCAGGCTCCGTAGGGAGGTAAAAACAGAAGCATGCCTACCCAGAGAGCTGTCTTTACAAATATCTGTTATTTTTAATACGTGGATCGGGGCCAGGGCTGCGGGCAGAGTCGAGTGCATCTTACAGAATCTGGGCGGGAGGGCATGGCCCCCGGGGCCCCCGGGGCCTGTGCTCGGAAGTCTGAGCTGCCAGGAACCAGCTTGATGGTGTCCTTCTCTGTTTCTTTCCCGCCCACAGTCGAACAAAGTGCCAGTCGTGCAGCACCCTCACCATGTTCACCCTCTCACGCCGCTCATCACGTACAGCAATGAGCACTTCACCCCGGGAAACCCACCTCCACACTTACCAGCTGACGTAGACCCCAAAACAGGTAGGCTGAGCACTGGTGGCCAAAAGCGGGTGCTGGGTCTGGGGCCTCCTGACCTGCTGGGATTTGGGAGGGGCTGTGGGCAGTGGTGGAGGGGCTCCTGTTCCTCTCCTGGGTGTTGAGAAGAAAATTCTTCGGGGAGGCCAGAGCCTGGTGAGGGAGTAGCTTCCCCTATCCTTAGGAGAGGGCCATGTGTAGAGCCAGCAATCTTTCTAGATTGGAAGGGCTGGCTGTGAATCCTACACCGTTTTTCAGGAGTAGCTTATAACTAACTCCAAGAGCCACAGACAGGCTTGGAGGCATCTCGTGGCCTTCTTCTCAGCAGCTTGGGAATACAGGAGCCCTACCAGCATGGCTCCCCAAAGCCCGGGTTCCCTTAGCGGCTGAGGGACTCCAGTCACTTGATGATGACTTATTGTTGCCACATCACTGGGTCCCGTATCATCTTGCTCATTTATTGGGGTTCCTCTTCTGCTACAGTATCCTGGGTATCACCAAGCCCATTATACAGATGTGAAAACCAAGTCTGTCATGGAACAACCAGTAGGGAGGGTCTCAGGCGGAAGGTGCCGCGTCATCCTTCAGCTCTTACGCTTGTTCCCTCCTTCCATCCCATGCACTTACTCACTGACTGCTTTTTCCCCAAAGAGGGAAAGAGAGGGCAGGGTTACTTGTAACTCTCCCTGTAACAAGATTTCAAACAAGCAACCGGCCACAGCTCCTAGAGGGATGGTCATGGGGAGAAGTGCTAAGGCCAGCACAGGCCGGGTGGTACACTGGCTGGGGTTTCTCTAACCAGCTAGTTAATTAGAAGGGTGAATTTCAAATGGCTCTTCCGTGTCACTTCGTCAGATGGCATTGTTTGGTGTCGAGCTGAGGTAGATTGCCCGTTCATGCAGACTTTGCTGCCCCTGAATGAAGCCACACATTAGCTGGTTTTCACCAGCCTCTGAGCCCCCTTTGTGCTCATGGGGGACCCAGCCTGGTGCTTGGATGGCTGGAGGAGGCCGCCAGCCGGCCCCAGACTCTGCCAGTGAATGGCAGCATCAATGTCTCATTTAAATAATGGTAGTACAGGGAATAGCTTTTAAATGGTTATCGTAAAACATATGATTAACGTCTGCAGACTGTTTACTTTTCCTCTGCGAACATTCTTTCAAGTGTGCAAATGGCTTGGTGTAGGGTCCAAGACCAGCTAATCTGTTTGGTTTTTGTAATAGAGAGAAAGCAATGTCTGCATGAAAATGTCACCCAGGGAGACTTAACTTACAGATTAAAAGCTTCCTGAATGAATTAAAAAAAAAAAAAGGGAATAGTTTTCATCCACGGACACGCAGCTCATTACCTCCGATACTGCGTTAATTCTGCAGTGTTCGTTTTCTTCCCAGTTCAGCTGCTTAGATCAGTTCCTCTGTGTCAGAATTGCTCCCAGCGCTCTTGCTTTGCCCAGGATTGAGTGCAGGACGTGCTCCCGTGGAGTAAGTCAGTGGGCAGTGGCTCGGACCTTCAGGACGGGCTCGGCTGTGTCGCGTGCACGTTCCCAGCTCTCCTGATGCAGCAACTGGGGCTACCTGGCCAGCAGCTAGGGCTGATTCTCCCGGGGGATGGCCTCCAGAGAAGTAGGTTCTAGATCCGAGTCTGCTGGTCTGCTCAGTTCAGATCCTACCCTGGAGAAGAGGCTGTGGCTTGTGGTGAGTTTCTGCCACAGCTCATCATCTAAGCTGAGGTGGAGACCTTCTAGAAGAGTTACCTTCTTTGAAAGAAGGCAAGAGTCACCCTCCAAAAGCCATAACTGAAAAGGTGTGATTAGAAACCTAGATGAGGTGACTCCGGAACAGACAAGTCATTAGAATTAAAAGCAGTGGAGGCCCAAGTTGGGAGGGCAAAGAGAATTTACAGGCCTTGATCACCTACTGTGTGCCAGGCCCTTCAGACTTGTCTTTAATTTCAACAATCACACTTATCCCATAAGGCAGAAATACCCAAGATGGTGTTTTTTGGGGTCTGCGTTTCCCCCGTGTACCCATCCACCTAGAATAAGATAGACTGCTTTGTCAAGGTAGGGCGGGGAGAGACGATGAACGAAACTTACCCACAACTCTTCTAACGATCATAGTCATGGAAAGACTCTCGTGCTAGCTCTTCTCGTGGAAGAGAAGTCTCAGTCCTCCTTTCCCTCTTCCCATCCCCTGGCAGTTTCTCTTTCCTTCTCTCCTCCTTTTACCTAAAATGCCGCTTCTCCTCCCAGGAATCCCACGGCCTCCGCACCCTCCAGATATATCTCCGTATTACCCGCTATCGCCCGGCACCGTAGGACAAATCCCCCATCCGCTAGGATGGTTAGTACCACAGTAAGGAGTTCCATTTTTTAATTCCCTTTTTGTTTCTAACATGGGCATGCTTGTTATTTATCCTGTGCGTGTGTGTATGTGTGTGTGTTTCGGAAAACAGGGGTGGTGAGGGAGGGCTGCAGGGGGTACGTGGGGAGGATGCTCAGCCAGGTGCCCTGTGGGGAAGCAGGCGAGTCAGTAGCCCTTCAGATGGGCCATGTAGGAAAAAGATATTGACACTTAGCGTTCTGAACCCATAGTCCCCAAAGACTCTAGTTTCTCTCCGTGAACAAAGGTGTCCTTAAGATACTTTGGGAGCTGCAGAGGCTCTCAGGGCTTCTATCAAAGGAAGCCGATCATGGCTCTGCTGCTGGTGGCAGCCCAGACTGGAGTCCTGTCATCGGTTTGAGGAGGCATGGGAGTGGGAACAGGCATAATGTCATTTTGAAATCGAGGGGTGAGAGCAGGGGTGTTATTCTCTCAGAAACCCCTAGCCCCTCACCCCATCCCGACCATTACTCCCAAGGTTGGCAACAAGAGTGGAAAGGTCTGTCTGTTGAGACAGACAGTATGCAACCAGCATCTGTCTGAGATTCTTGGTTCACCGGATCGTGAGGGGGTGGGGCATCCGGAATCCGTACTCCGGCCTGTGGGGCCTTCCTGGGTGTCGGCCAAGGTTCCTGGCAGTGCGAGGGCCTCAAACTGCCTTTGACGATTTGTCTTCCTATCACCCAGTCTTGCTTTTATAGTATCATCCATTCACCTTCCTTAGACAACTTAAAAACTGTGTGTTTCAGAGCCAGAGTAGAAAGGCCTTTATTGCATAAGCACACCACGCATGAGTGTGTGTGTGTGTGTGTGTGTGTGTGTGTGCGCGCGCGTGCATGTGACATCTGTTTCGTGGTTGCGTTCTTGTGTATGTATTTCTCCATGTTTATCAGTGATCTCTACTCTACAAAGCAAGGACAATTTGCTGTCTTAACAGGAGTACGTCCTGGGTAAACCTCTGAAGTTTGGGTCTCAGGGAAGACACCCTTTCGTAACCTTACAGAAGGTAGTCTGGAGTAGTTCACCTAGTATTTCTCTAGCTGAGCACACTCTACCCTGTTTTGTGAAAAACAGCTTGTGTTCTGAAGTAGCTGTACCAAAGACCAACCGTGGGTGTACTTTCGGTTGATTTTTTTCTCCTTCATTTTGTTCGAGAGGGTAGACAACGGACGTGAGCTTGTGTCCCATTTCTTCCTCAGAAAATGGGGCCATATTCCTCGAATAGTTCTCTGTCATCCCTTGCCCCGTTCAGCTGATGGGGAGATATTTGAAGGCTAGATAAAAAGGAATAGCCAACTCAGACAACCCTCTGTCAGAAAAAGTTGTGTGTCTTTCATGAGGATGCTATTTTGCATGTTGCTGTATTTTTTAATTATTGTAATGAGGTGTGATTGTCTATTGGTTACCCACAATTCTTCTTGGGGACTCTCCCCCCGGTAACTCTTGTCAACACTTGTTAATTTGACAAAAGGCTACAAATTAAGCTCTGTTAATTTAATGTTTTCTCACCGAGATCTAAATACCGAAAGAGGCCCAAAGCGTAACTGAAGTCCTTTGATTCACTGTACTTTATTTTGGTATAAATTTACATTCATTATTGTTTTCCTTTGGTTGTGTAGCCCTCAATTAGTGTGATGGCTCCATTAAAGCAAGCGAGACTTCGCCTTTAATTATTACAACAAAACACCTAGTTTCAGCTTGGGGAGAGGGTCTCTATTGACATAAGCAGAGGTTATAAAATTTAATTAGCCATTCCTATCAGATTTATGGCATTCAAATTGTTCTGTGTTTCTTCTCTTTGATCCTTCCTGTACAATCCCCAAGATTTTTGTTCTGATCAAATGAGAATAAAGCTTACTGTGCAGAGAGAACTTTCCCTTTTTCTTCTTTTTCTTTTCCCCACCCCCACCCTTGTTTGCACTCTCTTACTTTGTACCCCCCTCTTTATAGGCAAGGTCAGCCAGTGTACCCAATCACGACAGGAGGATTCCGTCACCCCTACCCCACAGCTCTGACCGTCAACGCTTCCATGTCCAGGTAAGTTTCAAGAACCAGGGCCTCCAACCAAGTCAACCATGGGGGAACTTCTCAGAAAGTTCCCTAGATGGCTCCCAGGCCATCCAGGGGCCATTCCTTCATGTAGTCCTAATGGTCTAAAATTGATAGGGCATTAGGCTTTACTCCTAGAAAATACTGAAAAATTAATCTGAACTTCTAAGGTAGGTGATGTCAAAGTTTCAAGGTTGAATCTGGGAATCAATGTATTGAGCGGTATTTTTTTTTTTTTTTTAAAGACTTTAAGAAGGTGGGAAGAAATAGGACATGCGGAACTTTTTGAAATGTTGTTTCTGTGTTGCTCTATACTGGGTAAGAAAGAAAAGGGGTGGAGGTAATTTTATTATGACGTAAAGGAGAGTTTGAGGAAGGGTGTGATCTTTTCAAAATTCAGATTCTTCACGGTCAACAAGAAGGGACACCCAGGCCCCAACACACCCCTCTGTAAAGTAGCACTGCCCCAAAGAATTAGAAGGGGAGACCCATATGGAATTTTAAGTTTTTTATTAGCCACAGTTTAAAAAAGTTAAGGGGGGAGGGGGAACCCAGGTGAAATTCTTTTTAACGATCTATTTTATTCAACCTAATATTGTAAAAATATTCTCATTTGGACATGTTAAGCACTGTAAAGCAACTATTAATGAGATTTTACACTCTGTTTCGTACTTTTTCTTTTCTTTTCTTTTCTTTTTTTTAAATCTGGTATGTATTTTAAGCTTAATAGCACATCTCAATTTGGACCAGCCACGTTTCAAGTACTCAAAAGCCACGTGTGGCTGGTGGCTACCACACTGACCTGTGCAGCTCTAAGTCGTGGGAAGTTTAAAAAAGAAAAAAAAAAAATATCATGTGTGTGCAGTACAAGAATTTGAAAGGAACCCGTCAAATAACCAGCAAAAAATTCCTACACCCTGACAAAGGACATATGATGTTTGCTTTCTTGAATAGGGAGCTTCTCCAACTTCTAATTTAAGTATGTTGGGTCACAAGCGCCACACTAACTTCTCATACTTTGTATGAAATATTTTGCTGTGTTTATTTGGATAAAAATGGTGACTTCTTCCTTTAAAAAAAAAAAGTCGTGTGTGTGTTTATGTGTGTGTGTGCATTCATATATGTTTAAGCACATAAAGACGTGTGTAACACACACACACACACACATACCCACATGTGTGTACCTGGATCTTTCTAATCCCCTGTTCTCCTCTTCCTCCCTTGAATTACTTCTGGCTGATCTTCAGTGAGTGCTAGTTTATTTACAAACTGGTTGGCAGCGGTAGGCTTAAGTAGTCACTAATCGCTCCTAATGATAGTTTTATTTTCTGTTCATCTGATTTTCAGTCAAGTTAATTAAATCGGTGGAGGTTTAGACTTTCCTGATGGGCTACAACAAGTAATCCATTTTGATGATGGCCCATAATTAAATCAGCATGCATTACATGGCAAGGATGCTGTCCCTAGCATCCCCCGATCTCCGTGGTCCGTATGGGAACCCAAGACCAGAGGGAGGGTTGGAGAGACAGAATAAGACAGCCCCTTTTCCTGCTTACAAAACAGTAATTTGGGTGGGGGAAGAGCAAGAATCACATTCATTAAGAAAAACAAGCTGTAGTCTACCTCACATTTGTAATTATGCCATGGAAATCACGTAATTTTCAAGATCCAGTCCCCGCGTGTGATAAATGATCTCGGTTTCAAAATCCACACCGATATGACTTAGGCAGGAAAATGCCTGTGCGTCCTCTTCTCCAGCGAGAGGAGGAAGGTTATGTTCGTTAAATAATGTCATCGCAACCTTGCAAAGCACGGGAACGCATTGGGAGTCTCCCAGGAGGAGAGCTGCTTCCTAATCCACAGCTCATCTTCCCTGCAAACCGGCATTTATCATGCACCTGATTGTTTTTCGTGTTTGTTTATTCGCTGCATTCGAGAGGTTAAAAGCAGTGAAGGAATCGTAGGATAGGGATTGGGGTTAAGCTTATCGATTGAATTATCATTAGGAGGTTAGCCGATGATTTAGAGGTGGGCAAGGGGTGGAGGAAAGGAAGGAAATAGTGGGAGGAAAGGTTAGGGGCTCAAGGTACAGGGGGGAGGTCGCTGATTCCCCAGGTAGGCCTTATGAAAGGTAGCTAGTTAAAAAGCGTATACAGCAAATTAAATACATTATTGTGGTAATGGGGCGACAGAAGTAGAGGTCTATTATACTTATGGCAGTTATAGGAAATGTAGGCAGCTTGCCCTGTTCCAGAACACCCTTTGATATTCATTCTATTCAGCAGCCAGGGCCAGGACTTCTCAGAATTAAGTGATGGGTCATTATACTTTAAACACCATGGAGAAGCCTAGATTGGCAATTAAACAGCTCTTGCTGACACTCACTTGTGCCACCCTGTGACCCCCTTTAGATTGAGATGTTGGAGCTCCGGGCCCTCAGCCTGCTAAATTGGTGCAAGGCTCTTC
The DNA here is from genome assembly GCF_017311325.1 of Ursus maritimus. Lineage (NCBI taxonomy): Eukaryota > Metazoa > Chordata > Mammalia > Carnivora > Ursidae > Ursus > Ursus maritimus. Next base: position 17,196,506 of record NW_024426885.1, on the reverse strand, counting down.
TCCTGACGAGAGCGGGCTCTGCAATCTGCCGGCTTCAAAGGGAGAGAGATCATGTATAAACCATAATGTGGGTGCACCGTGGCTCACAAAAAATAAGGCAGGAAGAGATGAAATGTTACAAGTGCAAGGGGGAAATGAGAGAATAATGACAAACCTAATGCAACTCAAAGCAGGATTGTTGCACGGGAAAATGCATCCCACTGCTTGTGCATAAAATCAAGGCCGGCAGATGACATCCAGTTAACAGAAACGTGTCAACAGTGAAGTAAAGTGAGAGTGAGCAAGAGAGGAGCCCCTGAGACAGCCAGAAACAAAAATTAGTTGTCCTTAACAAGTTAAGGTTCATCGTTATATTCTGGCTCGGAGCCATAAAAGCAGACGGGGGTATATAATGAGCTGCTTAGAATTTTTAGGGTGTTTATTGCATTTCATGGAATCGTTGTCTGCAGAAAGGAATTGCTTAAGCAAAGGTGTGCATGTAGCCCCCTCCCCCACCCCCAGCACCCCGTTTCTTTCTCTGCTATACGTTTTTCAGATACATGAATGTGTGTGTAGGCGTGTGAACTTGGAAGTGTTCATTCCTCATGGCCTGCCCCGCAAATTTCGCCCCACCCCAAAATGTGCTCGAACTGTGGCGTCTGCCTGTGGTGTTTGGTGTGTGTGTGCGTGCGTGTGTGTACGTGTGTGCCCGCACCTGCACCCCCCCACACACAGTGTTTTTCTGTCTCCCCCCTTCTCTCCCTCTCTCTCTCTCTGTCATCCCCACTCTCCCCCTTCTCTCTCTCTCTCTCTCTCATGTCTGTACACATATTCTCATTCAGCAAGAAGAGAACATATGTATTTGAGGAATGTCAAGCCTTTAAAATTCACAGTAAAAGCCGCCACTCCACCCATCGCTTCACCCAAGGGCTTCCAAGAACACATGTTCTTAACTTATGTTTCCTCAGAGGCCCTCATGCAGTGGGAAGGAGCAGGGTGTAACATGGGAGCCCAAGTGCCTTCCGAGAGTTTGCTTTTCATTTTCTCGGGGAAAGGGAATGGAAGTTGTTTGTTTGGGTTTTTTTTCTTTGTCTTTTTCTCTTAGACTCTTTCCCTCCTTCCCTCCCTTCCTTCCTCCCTTCCTTCCTTTCATATACACTAAAGGATTTACATGGTTCTTACTAAAAAATCACGTCATTGCTACTAAACTTTGATACTGGCTTAAATTTGTAAAAGGCAGTGGTGGGAGAGGGCCACATCAGGATGGAATTTCTGAGTCAAATGTCCACTGCGAGTCTGGCCCCCTTCAGAAATCTGCCTTGTGCGTTGGTATTTTCTCTGTTGATGTACCCAGATACAGTTAGTACTTTTTTTTTTTTTTTTTTTTACCATTTTTCAAATTAACATTTGCTACATTATTTGGGTGAAATGGAAACTGTTTTCATCTCCAGTCCACATAAGGAAAAGAACCTTGTAAATGCAGGATCCTTTTGAAATCACCATCTCGATAAACCCTTATTAGTACTCCCAGTACCCACCAGAACTGGCTGCCTGGAGAGCAGGTCTTCATTCTCTGGATGCTCTGTGGGACTGTTCTAGTTTGGATTTACTAAGAAAGCATCAACTGCTTGATCTGGTTCTCCTTCTCCCAAACAGCACCCTGCCCCCTCACTTGCCTAACCTGAACAGGTTGGAGCCTGGAGGCCGCCATTTTGTTTTCTCACTGGGTTCTACCCTTTTGCCCCTCACCCTACTCTTCTCTATGGTAGTACACACTCTTTTAAGATGGATGGTTCTTCTAACCCAGTATAACTCAGGGTGACTCCAAGCATATCAGAAAACGGGAAAGCTGTTTGTCTGATTCAGTTGTCACTTCACATGTAGGCCAAGATGAGCATTTTAAAATTAGCTCTTTATGTTCTGGTGAGTTTGCATGATAAGGAAATGCTAATTTAGGGCCTAAGGGGGGTTTCAAAGAACTTCCTTTAAAATGGGCAGTATTAGAGGAGAAAACAACCTTTACTCATATACTTACCACTTGGATAATCATTTAGAAGGCCTTTGAAGGCATAGGCAGCTTCTTAAGTAAATGTAATTTAGGAATCCTCAGATTACAGAGTGGGCAAAGGTACACATCCGAATTCAAAGCTCTGTTTATGTGTTTGTATAAAATAACAGCTTTTTTCCCCCCATCTTTCCATAAGAGGATACAAGCTTATTTAAAATATCTGTGACTTATGATGAGAACCAGACAGGAAGTATTGGATTTTCCCCGTCTTTCTGCCTCACTTTCTCTCATTTCCTGTCAAAACGGTGGGGCACATCAGCTAAAGAAAAAGAAAAATTTTATTGTACTCCATCAACAGAATGTGGCCTAATGAGGCATGCGCGGCATTGTCGGAAATGTGTACTTCAACCACGTTAATATTTTATTTAGCTGTCAATATGCAACAATAGATTTCACCTTTCATTCTAGAGCTGATTAGGACTTAGGAAATTGTCTTCTTAGATGCCACTAATAATGCCTCAAAAAACAAGTGGACGTGTGATTTCCAGCAGGTAGTCCGAGCCTACTTTTCCGCCCAAGTACATCCGTTGTATTTGTCTTTTGCTAAAGATGTTAAAAATCATAATGTCTCTTGTCAGTAGCAATAATGAAGGGGAAGATTGGCTTTAATGACATTATGAGAATCATTATGTTTAATTTATCGCTAATTAATGCTGACAGGTTTCATATGCCTTGGGTTGCTTTCATGTGAGTGTTACGTGCTGGGTTGTTTTTTGTTTTTTTTTTTTTAATTGTGTGTACACATCCCTCCCCATTCATTCATTTTGATTCTGACGATTTACACAGCTTCCTGTCTTCCAGGTTCCCTCCCCATATGGTTCCACCACATCACACTCTACATACGACCGGCATCCCCCACCCGGCCATAGTCACGCCAACAGTCAAACAGGAATCCTCCCAGAGTGACGTCGGCTCACTCCATAGCTCGTGAGTGTCGCTCTTTCGGTCACTTTCTCCTTCCCCATCTTGTCTAGCCCATTGTTGTTGTCATGGCTGCTGAGTGGTGGCCTTGCCCGTGGTTGGCCACGGCGCGTGTGCCTTGGGCATACCTGTGTCCTTGGAGAGACTGGGGTTTGCAACCGTGTCCCCGTCCCTGACCCCCCGCTGAACAGTTGGAGGTCTGTCCTGTGAGCACGAGAGCCACCGGCCGAGGGGGAATCGGCCACACTGTGCTTTTCTCTCTGGCTTGGGAAAATGGTGTGTCGGGGACACCCGAGGAGGTGATTTTGAAATCTTTCTCTTCCCCCACACCCTCGCGAGGATGTTTTTGTTCCGCTTTCCAGGGTGGAGAAGACCCAAAGTGGAAACGTACTTCTGGTTCAGGCCTGCGAGGTTTGGGCGTCGGGCAGCCGGGGAGCTGGCTTCTCTGCTGTGGAGGAAGTGGGACCTCGCAGTTGTTTATGGGCTTGTGTCTGTCTGTTCTGTCTATATCCAGAAAGCATCAGGACTCCAAAAAGGAAGAAGAAAAGAAGAAGCCGCACATAAAGAAACCTCTTAACGCGTTCATGTTGTATATGAAGGAGATGAGGGCGAAGGTCGTGGCCGAGTGCACGTTGAAAGAAAGCGCGGCCATCAACCAGATCCTGGGGCGAAGGGTAGGTCGCTCCCTCACTGGGAAGGGGGGGAGGATGGACCGGGGCACGGTGGGGGGCACGGCAGCCCTGTCCCTTCAGTCACGTGCTGACTTCTGCAGTGGCCTCCGTGGAGGCCTGACCAGAATGGCCTTCTCCACACCCGCCGCCGTCCTCTCCCCGGAGAGCGAGCCGTGAGGGAGCTGACAGAGGAGGTTCTGTCTGAACGCTGCTGTGCGAGCCAGGCCTCTGCGGGACAGAGCCACCTCTTAGCCCCGGCCGCAGGGTAGTTTGTGACGTTTGCCTGCCTCTCCCTGCCTCTGTGTCCCCTCCAGTGGCACGCACTGTCCAGAGAAGAGCAAGCGAAGTACTACGAGCTGGCCCGGAAGGAGCGACAGCTTCACATGCAGCTGTACCCCGGCTGGTCTGCGCGGGATAACTACGTAGGTGTTCGTTTTTCTCACAACTAGAGTCTGTAGAGCTGTGTTGGGGGTGCATCTGCCCAAAGGGAGTGCTTCCTGCCGCCTTGAATCAGGCCTCAGAACCATACAGTCTGCCCAGTCCTGGAACCGGGAGCATCTTGTCGGAGGACCAGACTGGGCGAGG
>NW_024426885.1:17148778-17192272 GCF_017311325.1 Ursus maritimus | reverse complement strand
GGGGGGGGGGGGGGGGGGGGGGGGAGGAATGTTCCTTGTCTTGGCTTCCAGCATGGCTCCGTCAGCAGGCCCGAGTTCTTTAAGGAGGAGAGCAGAGGCCAGTGTTCCGTTGTTCCAGCTCGGGTCCGTGGGGTTGACGTGGGGCTGTTCACACCTTCTGGCCCAGGTCTTTGTAAAGACATGGTTCTAGAATATGCCTCGGGGCTTCTGTGCCTCTCAGCAGTGGTCCTTGGGGGCTGACAGGAAGGCCTAGAGTAGCGGTGGAGAGAGAGAGTTGAATCCCTCCCAGGCCTTCCAGCAGGGCCTTGGCCCTCAAGAGGGAAAAGGGAAGAATTACCCTCACTGCGGTGCCAGACAAGTTGGAAAGCTAGTTCCTCCTGAGAGGGCCACGGTGGTGGGGAGGATCCCTGCAAGCAGCCAGGGCTAGTCTTCCTCGGGGTGGGGGGGGGCACAGGAAATGTCTCGGGGCCCAGGAAGGGTCGGGAAGGGGTCTCTGCCAGGTGAGGTGTCTTCCTGGGCTCTGTGTTGACTACAGGATTTGCCTAATTTCCTCTCTGGGGTTTTAGGAAACATGGTGGGATTGTTGCTTTCACTAATCGCAGTGGTCATGACACCCAGGATACCTGTCCTCTCCTAACCTTGTTCTCCTCTGGAGACCTCTGTCCCCTCTCCCTGTTATCTCTTGTTCCACGTTTTGCCCAGCTAAGTTCTGGGCCGGCTGTCCTCTCTCAGTGGATGAGATGTGTCTTATTTCGCATGGTACTTTTATTCCGTGGCACTTGGTTTTATAAAGTGATTTTTAACCATTCACTCTTTGGGGTGGTGAAGACAAAACTTGCCTTGATGCCAGCAGTGGGCTTCTCCTCCCGTCTCTGGTCAGTGGCGTGGAGCCGTGGAGGGTCCTTCGCTGTCCGCGCTCCTGACCTGGCTCTCCGGTGAACGACATCCGTGGTGAGGACGCTCTCTGCATGTGGGTTGAGATCCGTTCAGTTAGTGCCGGTTGTGAGTGTGCACACACAGTATTGTGGGCATTCAGAGTTAAATCAGGCGCGCTGACTCTCAAAACTTACCTGCCACGAGGAAGCCACGGACAGGTGCGGGAATCATCCTGAGCGGATGCTGTCTTCTGCTGGCTCTCGCTGTTTCTCATACCTGTCAACCCGTGCTTGCTAGTCTGCTCTTCCCCATGCAGATAGGGGGGCACGGGGAGCACAGACTGTTCGGCTTCACCCGCATGTCTTCATCACTGCCCCCGGCCGCCTCCCTCTAGGTCCCAGTGGCCTTGGCTGGCGGCACAAGGCTCTGTTCCTCCTGAGAGTTGAAACAGGAATTAGTGCTGGTACCTCTCACTGGAATGTTCGCTCTGGTCAGGGCCCTTGTCACTCACAGATGGTCACGCACCAGGTCTTAGCTGCTTGGGACCTTTCCATTCGTCCCCAGCATGTGTGCCGTGGGGAAGCCTTTCTTCTGGAACGGAAAGGAAGAGGATGAGAAAGTGAATGCTCTCCCACAGGCTTATTGCTCACCCCCACCTGACCTCGAGGTGGCGATTTCCAGCAGCAGGCCAGCTCTGCGGCCTCCACATGCACAACCATCTCATTTCAGGACACTCTTCTCCTGGTTTCGGGTCAGAAGCTCTTAGAGTTTACTTCCACCTTCTCCTGCTACAGACCTAAGTCTCTGAGTGATCTAGAATGGTACCACAGAGAGGAGTTCTGCTCCCCTATAGCTATCATATCCCCAGCAGACATTTGGGGTCATGGTGGGGCCTTCATGTACAGCTTTGCAGGATACGTACTGCACAGCTCTAGGGAGTACCATTTACACTGGCCTGTGTGCATGGTGCCCTCGAGTTGTGCAGGGGGAGATCCCCACAAAGATGCAAGCCAACTTTGTGATAGCTTCAAAAGAACGCTGCCGTTGACTAGCCTGGGAGTCAGGCATTGCCCTGGGCTTTTTGTGGAGTGCTTTCTAGGTTTTAGAAGGCCCACGAGGCACTTAAAGTGACTTTAGCTCAGCTTCGCATTCAGAGGAAGCTCGTTATGAGAGGGGAACCTCTGATCGAGATTTAGGGCTTAAAGAAGCTTTATCTCTTATACAGGGTACTGTCCGACTCCTATCACCATGGCTCCTTACACATGAGTGTGAACACACACGCACGCTCCTCCCTCTCCCCTCCCCTCCCTTCTGTGCCCCAGGAAACGGTCTGTGGAGGAAGGGTCCGAGTTAAAGGTCTTATGGGTTTGACTGTGGTGGAACTTGTCAGGTTTGGGGATTTTTCTTAGCTGACTTGACATAGGAGTTTCTATACATTACTTTGGTCGTTGTAAAGTCCAAAACGTTCTTCTGGAAAAAGCTCTCTGAGCAAACTTCATATCTCTTTCATGTTCCTGCTTTTCCAGTCGAGTGATAATGGAAGCCTTAGCAAAACAGAACTGAATAAAACAGTCACATTGGGTTGTCGGACTTGGCACCTTCTGAGGGCACAAGAGAAAACAGTCTGTCCCGTAGTGCCGTGTAACCGCTGGTGTTGTATTAGAACATTATTGCCTTTCTGGCTCTTCCAGATTAGGCTCAGGACACAAATCCTAAGCCATTGCGCATCTTGAATTCCCCATTCCTCGCCTCCGTCTTTAGGCTTTTTCTTTTGTTACATCTAAGAAGATAACGGGGTGGCTGCCCCCCTTGGGACATATGTCCCTCTTCACTAAATAGTGTTTATTAAGCCTCTTCTGATTAAAATACAGTCCCTGTCCTCTAGAAGCCTTTAGTTTAAAGGAGCCTTTCCTCAGTCACGAATATCTCAATCATGTATCCTCAACTGACAGCTTCCCATGGGGACTGGAACTTTCGCCTGCCTTTCAGAACATATTGCGGGAGATGGGAAACGGGTGAGCACTGTATTAAACCAGAGGTGACTGAGACTCCATTGCGTACGTGGATGCCAACACCGCCCAGAGTCACAGCGGTTTTCGGTGCCCAGCTGAGCGTTCACTCAGGCTCCTAAATAAACTGAAAGTAGCCACTCCCGCCTTTTCCAAGATGGCCAGGCAGCACTTTGCTGCTCCCCTGGGAGAGGCACAGGCATGAAGGCGGGCTGCCGAGGCCCACAAGAAGGCCCCGTGAACTTTTATTTTTTTTATTTTTACATTGTTTATCGAGGGCCTGCCTGGGTGGCTCAGTGGGTTAAGCACCTGACTCTTGGTCTCTGTTCAGGGCATGACCTCAGGGAGGGTTGTAGGATTGAGCCCTGCATTGGGCTTGGGGCTCAGCGGGGAGTCTGCTGGAGATTCTCTGTCCCTCTGCCCCCCTCACCTCCCCCCCACACACGTGTGCGCATGCACTCTCTCTCTCAAATAAATAAAAATCTTTAAATTGTTTACCGAGGAACATAAAATGTATCACAGTGTTTCAAACTCAAAGCCAAGACAAACTTCCAAAATGGTATGGGCCCTAATATCTGAGAGAAAAGCGGGCTTTCTTGGAGACAGTTGGCTCTCAGCCCTTGGATGGAGCTAAAACCATGGCGTCTCCACCTTGAGGTTCTCCTTACAGGGCCTCATGCGTTGTCAGGTTGACCACCTGTGAGTCCTGCTTTCCCTCCCGGAGTTGACGTCAGCATACCATGAGAACTTTTAGGCAGAGGCAATATTTAGATGTTCGGAAACAGACGTGTAGGCCAGTCCTTTCGTTTGTGACATTTCCTACGTACCCGGATCTGACCCTGACAGAGAGGACCAGCACTGACGAGCTGAGCGAGAACTAGTTTCAGATCTGCGGGGATGCAGTCAGCTCTTCAGGGCTCTTCCCTGTTCCTTCCCATGCCACGTCCCCAGCCATGAGCAGACAGTAAAGATACCAGATTGGAGAATGTGAATGACCCCATGCAATCCGTCCCCTGTAATCAATTAAAAACCTTCCTCGGAGGGCAAGGGATTAAATAGGTAGGCAGCACAGCCGAGTAGGTAAGGGCTGTGGAACCCAGACCTCCTGAGTTCCCTTCCTGGCCCCATCATTTGCTAGCTATGTGATCTCGGGAAATTCATGTAACCCCTTCCTGTGCCGGAACTGGAATGGTGATAGTCCCTGTTGGATCGGATTGCGTGAGGAGAAAATGAGTCAATATGCATCATGCACTGAGAATCATGCCTGGCGCATAGTATGTGCTCAAAATATGTTAGCCGTTGTTACTAGTAAAGCCCCAGTTAAAGCTTTTGTTTTTTGATTGAATAGGAGGCCCTTTTGGCCTTAATAAGAAGAGATTTGCATGGAGCAAGGGGTGGGGGTGGCTCTCTTAGTCCACATGGCCATCTCCATAGTCATTTGAAACTTGGCTGTGGGCTCTTGGGCCGCTCCCAACCCTGTGTCTCCACACCTCCCTAAATCTTCCTTCATCAGTTCCCTTCTCCCCTTTATGGACTTGGATGCTCTGGGTCAGGTTTGAGGATGGACAGAGGTGTGTGGGAAGAGAGGTCTTCCCTTCATTCCCTGCTGGGCCCTTCCCTTCCCCTTGCTGAGTGTGTGTCCCTCTAGCTGGAGCACAACTGAAGGGCACTGGGATTAAAAAGCGGGGGGTCAGAAACACTCTGGGAGCCGTGGGTGTGGACGGAGACAGCGGTATGCTCCCTTCCTCCTGCCTTCTCCTTTCCAGGTGAGCCCAGACGCCCTGCTTCCATCTGTTTCCTGCAATAATTCCTGTATTTCATCTGTTTATCTAGGGGAAGAAGAAGAAGAGGAAAAGGGACAAGCAGCCCGGAGAGACCAATGGTAAGTTAGACTAAGGAGGAAGGAGGAAGTCGGAAGGAGCGGTACTATGAGGACCACTCTTACCTTAGATTTCTGTCTGGGGGAGGCAGGAGAAATTCAAGGCCAGGACATTGTGGGGGAACCCATCTTAGCCAGCCTTTTTGTGTATGCATTTTAATTAATTGCTTCATGACTGCCCTTTTAAAGCTAGTAACATTCATTGTTGCATGAAAAGCACATTGTAATTCTAGTGGAATGTGTTTTTAAATCACCGCAGAGCCTGGGACGGGAGGGTAGTAGGCATGCCTATGCGGGGTTTATGCAGTCTGCTTATTTTGTCTGTGTCTGTAGGGATGAGGAAGGGGCCGGGGGAGTAGGCGGGATGTGTGTGAGTGTTTGATATTAACTGGGCTGTTCCTGAATGTTCTGATGCATGCCTTTACAGTGGTAAATTGCACCCGATTTAAATTAAGGAGGTTTGTCATTCTCTAGGAGAAATTAGAAATACTGCATAGGCAATATCAGAAGGTCCCCTTGGAGAAGGCCAGGCTTTTACAAACGACAACAAAAATTTTGAAGGCTTTGTATAATTTGTTCTTTTTTTTCAGAACACAGCGAATGTTTCCTAAATCCTTGCCTTTCACTTCCTCCGATTACAGGTGCTAATGTCATTTTGAGTCATTAAAATAGTCAATAAACTGTTTTTTTAATTTTTCTTGCCATTATAGTTTTATTAACATTAAACACGTATGACATTTGAACATCCTTTAAAATGACCATCTACACGGTTTTGTATGTTTCAGTAGATTTTTTTTCAGTTGCTTTTGTTGTTTTTTTTTATTTAATTTAACTTTCGCTTTGTTTATTTATTTATTTTTCCCATAACAGTTGTTTAAGCAGTGATGACAGTGACTTAGTGTTGAACTAACTGTGCAAATTGAATATGCAGTATTTCTTTAAAAGAGACTGGTTAAAAAAAAAAAAAACCAAAAACAAAACAAGGAAAAACCAACCAAAATGGAAGGAATTCAGTAATAAACCTCCTTAATCTAACGGCATTTTCCGTTGCTCCCACTAAGTTTTCTCACGCAAGCATGCATCCGCAGTATGATTATTTTCTCCTTCGCTTTTTTTATTTTAGTTTTTTTCTTCCTTTTGCTTTCCTGCTCCTAATTTGCAAATCCACTAGCATTTTACTGACTGTACCTGCTTAAAAGCTGCTATGAGCTTCTGACTAACCCTGACCAGCTCATTCACACCGCCTGTTCACCTTCATCTGGTCTTCTGTCAGTAGTCATGAACATCGGTTAAAAAAAAGAAAAGAAAAACATTTCAAAAGCTGCAATATCCCAGTACCACAACCCCCTTTTCTTTCTTTATTTCTTTCTGTTTTGTTTCGTTTTGTTCTGTTTTTATTTGTAGTTTTTTTTTCCTTTTTTAAACTGTTGTACTCTGAGAAGAAAAAAGCATGTTACAAACTTAATCCCCTCCTTCGCTTTATTTTCTTCTTTAAGAAAAACAAATTGAGAGAGAGCTAGGAAAAAAAAAGAAAGAAAAGCAGAACCGAAAGAGGAACAATATTATTTAAAATTTAGTTTTTTCAGTATCTGACTCCCCTTTATCCGCTCAAAACGAATCGGAGAGACAGTCCTTAACGAAGGGATACTGCAGCTTTATTTGCAACAGCTAATTTCACCAGTTGAATAAGAATGTGATTTTTTTTACCTTTTTTTTTTTAATTAAAGAAAGTTAAAAATCGAAAGTCGATATTTTGTAATTAGTAACCAGGTCATTGATTTATTCCCTTTTTTATTTTTATTTTTTTCTTATTTGTATCTTTCTCTCCCCCCCTCCCTCTTCCCCCCTCTCTCTCTCCCTCTCTCTCTCTCCCACGTCCTCCTCCTCTGCTCGCTTCTCTCTTGAACTCATTCAGACCTGAGCGCTCCTAAGAAATGCCGAGCGCGCTTTGGCCTTGATCAACAGAATAACTGGTGCGGCCCTTGCAGGTGTGTATAGATTTCCCAGATTCGCTGTGCTGGTCTGCAGCTGGTCTATTCGAGCCTTTTCCCCTTTCTCTGGCCTGTTGCTTTGTAGCTCTGTGTGTGGATCTTAGGAGACATGAGGGCGCGGGACACTGCTCTGTGAGGGATGTGCTTGTTCTCCCCACTGCTGCTAGCCAAAATGCCACTGTAAAACAGCATCATTTGTGCCTCCTCGGGTCAGCGACAGCCAACCCCAGCGCGCCCCCTCCCAGGGAACGTTGCCTGCCAACCCCCTTCCTCATGACCACCCAGGATGGGGCTCAGTGACATCCATCGTAATCCTGGCCTAGGTAGAAGCAAACAACGTCACCTTTTCCCCTCCTTCTCTCTTCTATTTTTTTATTTATTTTTCCTTGTTGTTTTTTGGTTTCTGGTTGTTGTTTTTTTTGTGCGTGTTTTATCGTTTTGTTTTATTTTTTTTCTTTTGCCTCATAGAAGTCTTTTCCTTTCATGTCCTTGGTGAGGGGAGACAATCAAATAGAGCCGAGGTCATAGAGAAGACAAGTCAGCAGTAGCTGAGATTTCACGTCCAACTGAGCATGACCCACCATTGTGTTGTATTTTTTGTGTTTACCTTATGCTAACAGATGCAAATACTCCAAAGAAGTGTCGGGCACTGTTCGGGCTTGACCGACAGACTTTATGGTGCAAACCGTGCAGGTATATGACCACTGTGAGGCCTTTGGGAAAAATCAAAGCGCTCTGTCCTTCTGCTGCCTTAGTGTGTCGATATATTTTGACCTCGTTCCCATCTACTTCCCTACCGGCATCAATGACTAATGATCCTCATTCTTCAAAATTTCCTTGCTAATTTTATGCCTCTCCCACTTTCTCTTTCTCTTTCTTTCCCCTTTGCTCTTAAGAATAACATATCCAGATCCCCGGTGGTAGGACTGAAACCACACCCTTCACAGACCAGGACGGGCACTTACCCTTTTCCTTGGCAAGCCAGCATCCCGGAACGAGCCCGGTCCGTGGCTTGTATGCTGAGCCTAGATAGAGCCACCGTTTCCAGTGCTAACAACTTGGCAGCAAGAGCCATTCCCATGCACTTGAGAGTCAGGACACTTGGAGAAGGGCTCTGGGGCAGGCGTTTTTTGGTTCCGTTCTGTTTTGTTTTTCTTTTATGTTTATAAACCACATGTCTCTGGGCAGAGGAGCCTGGTTAGCTGACATTGTTTTACAGTGCTGACAAGAAGCGTGGCATTGAACGGCGTGCACCAGCTGACGGGCTGCAAGCAATGAGTCATGCAGTCCCGTACTGCAGCGTTGCTAGCCTGCGGAATTACGAATATATATTGTATATGTTTAGAGAGAGAGCGAGAGAGAGAGAGCATTGCTTCCAAAATGAATTAGAAGAGTCCAAATTGAACGCCCGTGTTCCACCTGCAGGTTTCCATCCAACCTGTAATTTCAGGGAAGCTGTAGGTACTTCCTTCTTGGTGGAGGGATACCGACTCGTTCCTGTCTCATTTCCTTTCCTTTAATGACCACCTTTGGTTAAATTTGTTGTTTCTTTGTTCTGATACAAGCAGTCTTTGAATTTGGAATATTATGATGGTAGGTATCTCAACACCCCCAAACACGCCTCCCTGTTTGTAGTGCCTCCTTGTCACGTGTCCCTCTCCTTCATGCCTTTGCCATGTGTTCCGTGTTTAGACATTAGATCAGATGTCCATCCCATTACGTGCATGCCCACGAGTCTCCTGTGTCTCTTCCCATCCCCCTGGTGCCTTACGAGGGATTGGCCAAGTGCCTCGAGTTGGCCAGATGTTTAGGGGAGAGAGGGCCCGAGCATCTTTATTGAGAGAGAACTCCACAGGTGACCCTGTCTGCCCATTGGGGGAGGATTCCAGGCCTGGAGAGAGATCCTCCAGTCATTCATTCTGTGAGATGGCAGTGTTCACGGAGGGACAAGTATCCTTTCTGCACAATCCCAGGGCCTTCACTGTGCCACAGAAAAGAGTTTCATGAGGAGGCGGAAGAAGAGTGTTAGGGATTTAAGTAGGCCTACCCAGGGAGGACAGTTCTAGGCGGTGAGTTCGTGGCAGAGTCTCCTCTGTGCTGAGGGGGAAGGTGATTAGCCGCAGAATCCTGGTCTGAGATGCCCTGCCTTGGTGACGGACTTTGCTAATCGCAGGGCTCAGTCCTGAGCAGGTTTCTCACGATCTCTAGAAATGTATGGCTGAGACCATTGTGCCCACCTCGCAATATGGTGCCGGACTCGTGTTTGTTTTATTTGTGGGGGGATGAGTGGTGGTTTATGAATCCCCCTTTTTTTTGTTTCAGAAGCAGTTGCTTCAAGTTAGACTTAACATTTTTTTTCCTGAGAGTTACCATTCCTAATGTTGACCGGGACTGACGTCCCCTTCTCAGACATAGCCTGCACCTTGTGTAAAGCCAGGGTGTGGGATCCGCCTCAGAGGCCAGAGGTTTCATGGCATTTTCACAAAACACAAAAGCAAAAACCAAAATCCATGTAGCTGCTTCAGAAACATGATTTTCAAAAGCGCAGCTCTGAGGGGCCAGCTGTCAGCATGGTGGGCTGCTGTCCCTCATCCTTCCCCAGCGTCCTTCCCACCGTGACTCCTTTAGAACGTTCCCGGTGGCCACTTTGCTTCTGCGTGGGGTGTTTCTCAGACCCTGCAAGCATCAGCAGATGCATTTTCACTCACTGAAGGGTGCAATTCCAAAACAGGATCAGGAAGAACCCTTAGTTTCCTTTCAGAATAAATCCATGAGAAGCTAAAAGTGCAATTTTCAGAGGCCACCCCTTGGTTGGAGATGGAGCTTGGGTGGGGGAGGGTAAGCAGATGGGTTTTGCCCCCGTTTTTCCTCAACTTTTCCTCTTTGCCAGCATCTGGCTTGATGCTGAATCAATAGGACAAAATGTGCCTTAAAAAAAAAAAAAGAAAATCAGTTACAAAACGAGGCATTTTCTGGCCCGTCAGAAGTGTGTGTGTGTGTGTGTGTGTGTGTGTGTGTGTGTGTTCCAACTGCCTTTTGCTCGGCCACCTGTTAGAGGGAGTGTCTCACTGTCCTTCAGAGTCTTCATGTCCTGTGTTCAAACCGCTTCCACTCATCCCCTCGACGTGGAAACCTCCGTGTCAGCAGGAGGGCGGGTGGGTGAGGGGCGCGGCAGACGTGCTCCCAGCCAATCAGGACTCCTTGCTCGCTACACAGGGTTTCTAATTTTATTTGACATTTGAGGACATTTTAACAAGATTCTGTTTTGAGCCCACCAAGTTGCTTTCCCATCTTTTTACTCTGCCCTAATATAGCATGGAATGCTGCTTGACGTCACTCCCCCGTTTTCCTGTTTCTCCTTTTCTCTCCCCTCCTCCCTCTCTCCTTTGTCCTTGTCACTCTCTCACTTTTGCTTATGCCCCGCCCCCATCCCCACCCCTCCCTTCTCCCATTTTTTAAAATGCATGGACATCTTAGTTTTTTAAGCATGTTTTGATCTGCAGGCTAAGGTGGTTTAAAACTCTGAGAGGCTGAATTATTTATCTTGGTTTCTGGGATGGGAGCAGAACCCACAGTCTGTCTCAATCTATCCCAGAGGAGAAAAGGAACCTTTCCAATCGAAGGTGAGGGGGCCTGCCCTTGCACCCCTAGAGTTCCTTTCCACCCAGAGGGGCGTCGGGTAGACCCTGAGGCCTCCACCCAGTGGGTCTCAGCCTCTGGGAGGCAGGGAAGGCCAAGCATGTTCCCTCCCACCCTCCCTCCTCCCCGCCCTCCTGCCATCTTGCTGAGTCCACACCCCAGGCACTGAGGGGCATGAGCAGACACCTCTGGGGCACAGACCCAAGGAGGAACTGATTACACCCCCTTCCTTTCAAAGGCCAGTGACATCTGACACCAGGCAGCATCTTTACTGCTTTCCAGGGATGGGAAGCCGGCCGGCGCTTACACACTTGTTTTTGGACAGGGTGCTATCAGCCATGGTTTTAACTGTATTCAAGGGCTCCTGAGGTCAGCACATTCCCTGTATCTGCATTATTTTTACTGCATGAGTGGGGTTGATTCCCAGGATCACCTTTCCTACCAAATATCATCCCCATCGGACTGGGATTAATAGTAAGAGAAGCTTTGAGGTCACATGCTCAATTTCTTGAATCGATTTCCCCAACCTTTGATGATAAACAAGAGAGTCTCTGAAATTCTCA
The DNA here is from genome assembly GCF_017311325.1 of Ursus maritimus. Classification (NCBI taxonomy): domain Eukaryota; kingdom Metazoa; phylum Chordata; class Mammalia; order Carnivora; family Ursidae; genus Ursus; species Ursus maritimus. The sequence goes on along the minus strand of NW_024426885.1, from coordinate 17,181,315 downwards.
TTCCTATTTCTTATGTAAACGGGAAATGTAGAGGGGAGATTCTGGTTTTGGTGCAGGGCAAAATTAGTCTTTCCGGCTTAAACACTAATCACGATAACCCAGGCCCACCAGTTCCATGCTGTGGTCCCCCCGCACTTCTTCTTTGTCGTCACTTCCTTGTGACACGCTGCGCCCTCCATTCACCGGCCTCGGCATAGTGACCAGGACAGGACGCCCCTCCATCCCATCCTCACTGTCTCTCCTTCCAGCCTTCTCACTCTGGGGTGGGGGAGGGGAAGACCCCAAATCTTTAAAAAAACAAAAATCAAGTTTGAATCCTAATTTAATCCACAACCTGCAGGCCATACAACCAGTTATTCTTGTTCCTTTGGATCATTTTCTGTTTTTCTTATTCTTCCCCCTCCCCTACCTTTGTTTATCCTCTTCTACCTGTTTTTGGTGGTTTTTTTTTTTTCCATTTTGGTTTTCGTTTTATTTTTTTGTTTTTGTTTTGTTTTTTAATTTCTTTCGTTTTATTTTTGTTCCCCCCTTCTCCCCTCCTCTCACCTGATTCTGACCTCTCTTGATTTGGTGTGGTTCTTAACAGACAAGCCCGAAAGCTCTCTGGGCGCGGCAGCCTGGCGGTGGCGTTGGTGGTGGTGGTGGTGGCGTTGGTGGTGGTGGTGGTGGTGGCAGTGGTGTGAAGACCTCTAAGCCTCTTGCTAGCACTGCCTTCAGCTCTGTGGGTGGGCTCAACAGTCAGCATTTTGAGAGTTTCATATGGGTAGGAGGCGCCTGGGGAAGGAGCTCTCTTTCTCTTTCACACACACACACACACACACACACACACACACACACACACAGAGACGCCACTGGGAGTCGGGTGGTGGCGGCGGGAGTGGAGGGGCGATGGGATGGGCAAGCCAGGGGGTGTCTAAGCCGGAAGAGAATTAACACACTCGCCAGTTGCTCTCAGCGTGGACGCAGCCACTTTCTGGCAAACGGGTGCGGCCGCCTCCAGTCCGCTGCCTGGTATCTGGCCGGGGTGGGGTCGCGGGCGTGTCGCGGGGGCAGGGGGAGCAGGTAGGTAGGCGGCTGGGCCTCTCCTCCTACGATGTCGCTCGCAGAGCAGGCTTAGACGCGGGCGACAGGCCAGGGAGCGCGGCACCCTGGCCACGGGGCATGCCGGCTCTGGGGGCAGACGCGACTTCAACGTGGCTCAGAGCATTAGATAACTCTCTCCCTTGGCATCTTTGCCCTTTATTCACAGATAACTCTCTCCCCCTGTTTCTAGGAGAAAAAAAAAGTGCGTTCGCTACATACAAGGTGAAGGCAGCTGCCTCAGTCCACCCTCTTCAGATGGAAGCTTACTAGACTCGCCTCCTCCCTCCCCCAACCTGCTAGGCTCCCCTCCCCAAGACGCCAAGTCACAGACTGAGCAGACCCAGCCTCTCTCGCTGTCCCTGAAGCCCGACCCCCTGGCCCACCTGTCCATGATGCCTCCGCCGCCCGCCCTCCTGCTTGCCGAGGCCGCCCACGGCAAGGCCCCCGCCCTCTGTCCCAACGGGGCCCTGGACCTGCCTCCCGCCGCTTTGCAGCCGCCCATCATGTCCTCCTCCTCTCTTGCACAGCCGTCAACATCTTCCTTACATTCCCACAGCGCTCTGGCCGGGACGCAGCCCCAGCCGCTGTCCCTCGTGACCAAGTCTTTAGAATAGCTTTAGCTTCGTTAGCCGCCCCGGTTGGTTTGCATAGTGTTGCGTTTTCGCTTCTTTGTCCCCCCCCCCCCCCCCCTTGGAAAGGTTTTGTTTTGTACTCTTAATTTTGTGCCGCGTGGCTACATTAGTTGATGTTTATGGAGTTCATTGGTCAATATTTGACCCATTCTTATTTCAATTTCTCCTTTTAAATATGTAGATGAGAGAAGAACCTCATGATTCTACCAAAATTTTTATCAACAGCTGTTTAAAGTCTTTGTAGCGTTTAAAAAATATATATATATACATAACTGTTATGTAGTTCGGATAGCTTAGTTTTAAAAGACTGATTAAAAAACAAAAAGGAAAAAAAAGAAGCAATTTTGAAGCAGCCCTCCAGAAGGAGTTGGTTCTGTATTATTTGTATTAAATACGAGCTTGCGAACCAATCATTTTACATCTGGTTTTTAAACCATAAGGGCACGACGAATGCAGTGCCATATTCCTTTTTTTTTTCTCTGTGTGAAACAACTTTAATTGTGATGTTACTTGTTATTGTTTAAATGTACAGAAACAAAGGGTTAAATGTGTTAATATACCTTGTTCCATGGTGTTGTTCTTTTGGGGGGAGGGGGACGCTACTCAACAGTTAATGGAATCCCAACGCTGTTGGACCAGTAGTATTTATTGCTTTAGAGATTGCTCGTCGAACCTGTACGTTGTCCCTTTTAAGATATGTTTTCCTTTTTCTTGAAACTGTATAAAGTTTTTTTCCCTTAGCATAAGCATCTTATATATAACAACTCATTTGTACAAGGTTTTTAAGTTTATATATAAAATGTGTATATATTTTTTTTGTTTCTCTTTTTGACTTTTTTTTTTTTTTTTTTTTTTTTTTGGCTGTATGAAACCCAGATGCCGCCAAATGGACATTACTAGTTGCATTAAAGGATCGGTAGCATTAACAAAAGTTGCTTTAAAAGCCATTATGTAAAACAAGACTTGAAAATTAGCGAGGGAATTTTAGCAACGCTGTGTGAGCAGCAGCGGGAAGCACCCTGTTTCTCCTTTGAACTCATAGTCGGCAGCTCTGTACCCTTAGGACACGGCCTGACTGTGTGCAAAACTTTATGTGCCAAAATTCTCAGTGACTTTAGCTTTCTCCCTCTTTTTGATGCTGTAATTTTTGTTCATCTGTTTTGCTGTGATGTTACATAGGTAGGTTTGTATGTAGTTTCAATGTCACCTATAACAAGACGTGTTTGGTAGCAGATTGTCCAGAAAGCATTTTAAATGAAGAGGTATAAACCCTTAGGGGCCAAAAATTCTGTATATTAGATTACTCTTAAAGGAAAAACCAGCTGCCGCTCTTATGTACACGTATGACAGACGAGTGGGTGGCAAACTTTACAAATAAAAAAAAACCTAGGCATGTTGATGTTGCAAAATGCTGTATAAAGCTAAAACCTGTTCATTCAGTGCCATTGTAGTTGACATGAAGCGATTGTAAAACTGTCTCCGATTTTTCTCTGGTTTATTAAAATGCTAACTATAACATTTTTTGTGAATACTTTGAATGTTTCCTAACAGTTGTGATGTTACTGTTCCGTTTTATGCTCTTATTCCAGTTTCATTTTTAATGGTTTGGAAGCCATTTTGTAATGAATAAATGTTCATGCTGTACAGTATCTGTAGCATGCCGTTCTGGATTAATAAAAGCAACTTAGTGTGTGCGATCAAGGCTGCTCACCTGTTTCTGTGATTCGGACTTTACCTGTGGGCATGCTGCACCCGCCTTCCCGCCAGAGGACCGTCTTCCTGAGCTGGAACTTGAGACCAGACTACGTGGTTGGGATGGGTGGTGGGTTGGGACTTGGATATCAAAAAGTGGTCTTGCACTCTTCTGATGGGTCGGTATGTTTTTTCTTTCTCTCATTCTTGATGCCTATTTGGCCTACCTGTGTACCGACTTCGTTCATTTCTGAAAGCAGAGCACAGTTGACAGGGTCCGTGTCCCGCTTCGGGCTCTAAAACAGTCATCTGGTAGACCTCAGTTGTCGTCCTCACAGTATCCAGCTTTAGAAAGGATTGAATTCTGGTTAATGACACTTAATTCGCCAGGAATGGATTTAAGACACTACATTGTTCCCACTGAAGGACCACTGATGTGGAAAGATTCCAAATTCTTTCTAAGAGGCGCACGCAGGGAGAGGTGCCAGGGTGTCGAGCTGAAAACCCTTCTCTGACACAGCAGATGTTGAGTAGAAGGTTCGTAGAAAATCGGATCAAGGCGAATCACTTAGCGGCTTGTAGGGAGGAATCTTGCTGTGTGTGGGACTCAAGTTCTGGCCGTACCCTGGCAAGGGTGCGCGTTCATCATCATCACCGATCAGGGGCCACAGTAAAGATCTTCCCGAGGTTTCCACTGCGATCATTTCTCAGGCTGGTTAGGATGGGTGGGTGCACGGGAACGCCCCCGCTATTCGAGAGTTCGCGTTATGTCCCTTTGCTTTGATGAAAGATCTATGTTAGCCTCTGTTTTCCCTAACTGAAAGAAATCAGAAGAGGATTTTCACTTTTACCAGAAAAAGGTGGACAGTGGGACTAGCGTTGAGCGTGTGTCTTGCCGCGGGCGGGTACAGAGGTGGCGGTGGCCCCGAGAGCCTCACTCAGCATCTCGGCATCCAGCTGCCGGAGCTCTGAACCGTGTCCCTGTGCATCTGTGCTTACCTCGATTTATTCTGTGCCTCCGTAAGCAAGACGTGTCCTGAGGTATCAGACAAGGCCAAGGGAGGTCATTTTGGGGTCTGGGAGTGCTCAAAAATTGTCCATATAAATCCGTGGCAATTGCTTCTTCACCTTACGCCTGGATTTCTGCTTACAAAAGGTTCCCTAAGAACACTCTACATTCGGATAGCGGGGCAAACCTGTGTATGTTCCACTTTTCTAGGACAACTGTACCTTCAAAAGACACGATTTCGAAGGGCCTGGAAGCCGTTCGTGGTGTTGTTCCTTAAAGCTACACAGGGTTGTCAGCAAGGACTTTAAAGCTCCTTGGAAGCTGTGTTTTGCTCAAGCTAGTTTTTGTTCTGTAAAATCTCAGTATTTTGTTTTGTTTGCTTTTGTATTCCCAGAGAGGAGTGATTCTGGTTGTCCTTCCCCATTTTATTTTGCACACTGGGCCCAGAGTGACCTTTGAAAACACAAATCAGAATAGTGTGTGTTCTTGGTGGCGATGTGCCAAGCCATTTACATGCCTTTTCTCCTTTAATGCTAACAGTCGCACCTGAGGTCGATATTATTTCCCCCACCCCGCTTTATTTTCTAAAACTGGGTTTAGAAACTCTGCGTCTGTGTCTTGTCTAAGGCTACACAGCTAGTAGGGTGGGATTTAAATTCAGATCTGACCCCAAACTCGTGCTCTTAACACTGAGTTATGCCTCCTTGTCTCATTAAGATGGTCCTTCTCCCAGAGCGAGGGGACAGTCCTTTTGAAGGGTGTCCTTCTTTGCCCCACCTTCTCCGCCCCGCACACTCACCCACACACTTTCCCCTCTCCTGGAAGGTTCTGCTCTGCTCCTGCAGCCCCACTTCCTGCCTGGATAACTCCCCCTCATCTTTCAGGTCTGAGCGTGGACATCACTGTAGACAATAGTGGGTAATGTCTCCCTCCTATGGCGCTCTTCCAGCTTCCTGCCCCCCCCTCCCCGGATTCCCTCACCCACCGTCGTGTCAGTGGATGTGGCCTAGTTAGGCCACTAAGAGTGCCACTTGGCACCATTGACATCTTTTGTTGTGGGGGGGCTGTCCTACACATTGTCAGATGTTAGCATCTCTGGTCTCCTCCCACTAGATGCTAGTGGCACTCCCAGCACTGTATGACATCCAGAAATGTCTTCAGACATTGCCAAATATCCCCCGGGGTGTGTGTGTGTGTGTGTGTGTGTGTGTGTGTGAGAGAGAGAGAGAGAGAGAAATCATGCCCGGTTGAGAACCACTGCTCTAGAGAACCCTCCAAGAGATCAGAACTGTGGATTTTATGTTCCTTGCTCTCTACTAAGGTCCTGGTTCGGTGCCTGGCACATAGAGGGTACTTGATACATATTTGTTGAAGGAAGGAATAAGTGACGTTAGCCAACTCAATATGTGTATTTTGAGAACCAAAGGAATGGCGACTTTCCAGAGTGCTTCCAAATTTTGTGTTCTTGGAACTTCCAAGGTGTCCATCTTTCCTAATCCTTTCAGCCATGCTGGAAGGTAGCTCAGTGCCCTTGTTACAAAGGCAAAAAAAAAAAAAAAAAAAAAAAAAAGCTGGGTGGAAGTGGGGTTGGTCCCTCTGTCATCAGCCAACCTGAGCAAAGATCACTTTTTAAAATTCAAAATATGGGTCACCTAGCTGCACGTTTATGGCCTTACCACGTTCAAGCAATACTCTGGGGTTCTTTCTACCCTGACATGGGACTTTATTTCCCCCAGGCCTGTCTTTCTGGGCAGTTCAGGTTCAAGTCTCCTGACGCCAGGCCAAGTCCCCATCCTTGAACACACTCTCTCTCTCTCTCTCTCTCTCTCTAGCTGTTTGGTTTCTTCTGACCTTGAGAGTTTATTTTCGACCTGAGCATCTTCTGATTTCATCCCTCTGTGGATTCGTTGTTACTAAGACCCTAAGACCATATCTAGGAGCTCACAGCTCTCAATCTCTGAGCCACGTCACCCCTGAGCTCTGATGGGACCTGGCCAAACACGGTTGCCCGTTAGGAGCGCACGTGGCTTCCTGCTCCTGTAACAAATTAACGTAAACATGGTGGCTTCACGCAATAGCTCTCACAGCTCTGGAGGCCGGAAGTCTGGAATCCACGTGTCAGCTGGGCGTGCTCCTGTCGGAGGTTCTGGAGGCTCTTCCGGCCTCCTGGGGCTGCCTACCATCCTGCGTGTTCCTGGGCTTATAGCCACATCACTCAAATCTCTGCCTCCATCTTCACATCACTGCCTGTCTGTCTGGAAACTTCCTGTCTTTCCCCTTAGAAAATACCTCTGATGTATTTAGGGCCCATGTGGATAATCCTGGATGAGCCACTTCTTTCTAGATTCTTAGCTTATCACATCTTTTGGGGGCGCCTGGGTGGCTCAGTCGTTAAGCCTCTGCCTCAGCTCAGGGCGTGATCCCGGCGTTCTGGGATCGAGCCCCGCATCGGGCTCCTCTGCTATGAGCCTGCTTCTTCCTCTCCCACTCCCCCTGGTTGTGTTCCCTCTCTCGCTGGCTGTCTCTCTGTCAAATAAATAAACAAAATCTTAAAAAAAAAATTCGTGTCTTTTGCCTTACAAAACAGCACAGGTTCGAGGATTCGAACACAGACATATATTTGGGGGGTGGGGGACACCATTCAGCCCACCACAGAGGCATTGCTAACTCTGGGAGACTGCAGTCTCAGCACAGAACCCTTGAGAATGAGCCGTTAGTTGTACTGCTGTTGGTGGTGGTTTTGGACAGACCCACGGAGAAAGTGGTTTTCCATTTCAGATGATGGAAGGTTCCCTTTTTATTCCGATGATGTGGGTGCATGCAGGGTCAGGGTGCCTTTGATCCAGATCTAGGATTGGAAGAGAGGACAAACCCAGGAGCAGTGGAGAGAATCTGAGCTTGGAGACTCCAACGTCCGACTCCCACACTGTGCGTCCTTGGGCAATTAAGTCCTCCAGCTCTCGGAGCTTCTGTTTCTTCAGCAAACAAGTGGTGACAAGAGTACTCGTGTTCAGATTCTTGTGAAGCTGGAATGCAGAGTGCCTGGAACAGTAGGTCACGGTGGTTAGTATTGCTGGCAAAGTAGAAGGCCAGTCCTAGCTATTTCTTTCCTTTATTTCTCTTCAGGATTCCTCTAGTCCTGCTCTTCAGACCCAGGCTAGGGAATGAGACACCTCGATGGGGAAGACACTTAGTCTAGAGTTGAGGGACCCCAGGGCGCTGTGACTCAGCCACGATCATCTCACCTGAAAACTTGATGGCTCCATGAAAATGGCTTCTGCCCTTTGGGGAGCTACCGCTGGAGCTGGAGTGCTTTTTGTGGTATGGAAGTGTGTTTTTAATTGAAGCCCTTTGGAAAGAAACAAAGGAATAGCCCGAAAGTCTCCTGTGAGTGGTAGCTCAGGGCACATGCCCGAAGCCAGGGATGGGAATCGCTAAGACACAAGGGCACTGAGCTACCTTCCAGCATGGCCATAGCTTTGACTTTCTAAAGGATTCTATCTGTGGTTGGCTTCTCCATCTCCCATTTGAGATCAGATTAAGCATTCCCAGGCATATGGCAATGGCAGGGGCCTGCCTGAATCCCGGCCTGGGTCTGATGGGTGGCATTGGCAAATTCTGACTCTGGACTTTGGGAATTTTTTAAGCTGGCATTTTGTGAGTACCTTTACTGAGCTGTAAGTCCACTGATTCATTGGTTCATTCAGCAACTAATCCTTGAGCGCCGATTCGCACCAGGCACTGTTCTGGGCTCTGGCACACAAGTCTGGGTAAAGTAAGCTTGGTGTCCGTTTTTTTCCCCTGAGCTGAGTCATGTACCGTCTTATAGGACAGATTCCATAAGGAAAGGGGCCACCAACATTGCCAAGATCTGGACAAGCCGCTCATCTGGAAAGTGGCCTTATACAAGGATAAGGACCAGAGGATGTGCCAGAAACTCCACCTGTGTTTCTCATTTAATCTTCGTGGGCTAGAGATTGCTTTTATGTTCGTTTTACAAATGTAGAGAGTGAGGCCCAGGGAGGTTAAGTGGCTTCCTCAAGGGTACGAATCTGGGAAACAGGGAGCGTAGGATTTGAACCCCAGCAGCCTGGCTCAGGGGCCTGCATCGCTGAATCCCAGGCTTTCCTGCTCCTTATGAAGACGTGGACCATCTGGGCGGCCGGAGAGGCAGGGGGTGCAGCTCATTTGATTCATGGACTTTGTGAAAGGCTTTGGCAATGAGACACCAGGTGTTTTCTCTCCTTGTCTGCGTGCAGGAGGTTTTTGGTTTTGTTTTTGGTTCTCATTCTGGTTTCTGTGCATGTAATAACAATAAAGACAGTTGATAATTACAGGGATTGAGCTCTTTTGGACTCTGTGCTAAAATATCTGGAGTCCTAGAATTGGAAGAAAATTAGAAGTGTCTGTATTATCATATATGCATTTTATATATGTTTCTGAGATTGTGGGTTGCAAGCCATTGATAAGTTAAGAAATCCATTTAGTGGGATCAAGACGAACATTTTAAAAACATAAAATGAAACTCAATAGACGCCCCAAAACTCCAGTAACTATTTCTTTGTCCCTTCTTATAGTTTAGCTTCCATGAAATCTCCTGTGTTAGTCACATTAGGCTAGGCTATGCTGTACTAACAAACAGACCCTAAAATATCAACAGCTTACCACAGTAAAGGTTTCCTCGTCAGCCTTCTCAGAGGCATCTCCCAGCGCTGTGGAAGAGGGAGAGAAAGGAAGATCACCAGGACATTGAACAGACATGGAAGTGATGAACGTCCTTCTGCCCACGGTCTATTGAGTAGAACTCAGCTGTGCGTCACGCTAGCCACAGACGAGGCTGAGACTTGTCGAGAGGCGCCCAGGTGTGGATGGGCACAATGATCTAACTCATGTCTTCCCTACTGTCCCTTCTTCTTTATCAGAACGCCCGTTATCGCCCTTGGACCACTGCCTTACGTAGGTCACACGCGCACATCTATGAAGTTATTTGCCTATTTGTTTTTCCACCTATTGTCATTCTTCCTTTCTCTCTGGACCAGGGATTGTCCGATCATCGCCTGCAGGCCGAACCAGGCCTGTGACCTGTTTCTGTAGAGCTGTGAGGAACAATTTTACACTTTTTTCAAGAGTTGCAAAACAAGGGGGAGAAGGACAAAAAGAAGAAGAATTACTTGCCACAGAGATAGTTTGTGGCCTGTAAGCCCTAAGATATTTACTATTTGGCTTTTCATAGAAAAAGTCTGCCAACTCCTGCTCTAGAAGTTAAGCTTCTGGAGGGTAGAGATGGTGTCTCTTTGCTTCCCACTCTTTCCACAGAGTGAGTCTGATACCTGGCAAGTCCTCAATAAATATTGTTAATGACTACATGAAACTTTTTTAAAGGGTGTCTTTTGATGAGCAAAAGTTTTTTCTTTTAATCAAGCCTACTTTATCAATCTTTTATTTTATGGTTACTGCATTTAAATCCCACTTAAGAAATATTTTATCACTCCAGGGGCCCTGGGTGGCTCAGTCCATTAAGCATCTGCCTTCGGCTCAGGCCATGATCTCGGGGTCCTGGGATAGAGCCCTGTGTCAGGCTCCCTGCTGCTTCCCCCACCCCCCTGCTCATGTACACATGAGAGTGAGAGAGAGAGCTTTTTCTTTCTCTCAAATAAATAAATAAAATCTTTAAAACATATTTTATCACCCCAAATTTATGAACATGTTCTCTTTTCTTTTAGAGGCTGTATTGTTTGACCCTTCACATTGAGGTCTGCCATCCTCCTGGAATTGATTTTGGTGTATGATATGAGGCTGGAGTCAAAGTTCATTTTTTTCTGTATGTACATCTGGTTGACTTAGTGTAATTCAAATGACAGTATGACTGTGGATCTGTTTCTTGACACTATGTCACCAACCTTTTTCTACCTTGGTGCCAGTACCACAGTTTAAATTACTGTATCTTTGTAATAAGTCTTGCTATGTAGGATTTAAGTCCTTCAGCTTTGTTCTCCACCAAGATTATTATGACTTCCTGGCCCTTTGCATTGCCATATAAATTTTAGTATTGACTTGTGAATTTCCATACACACATACACCAACACACAAACTGCTGGATTTTTTATTATGATTGTGATGAATCTGTTGTAATAATCTGGGGAGAGCTGACATCTCAATAATAGTGGGCCTTCTAATCCATGAACATGGTTTATCCCTTCATTTATTTGGGTATTTCTTAATTTCCCTCAACAATATTGTATTAGTTTGCTAGGTCTGCCATAGCAAAATACCATAGATGAGATGGCTTAAACGGTAGAAATTAATTTTCTCACAGTTACGGAGGCTAGAGGTCTAAGATCAAGTTGTTGGCAGGTTTGGTTTCTTCCAAAACCTCTCTCCTTGGCTTGCCAATGGTTGTCTTCCTGTTGTGTCCTCACATGGTCTTTTCTCTGTGTGTGTCTGTATCCAATTATTTTCTGATGAGGACACCATGCTTATAGGATTAAGGCCCACCCGTGACCTCCTTTTACTTTAATTACCTATTGGGGGGGGTGTAATTCACCCATAGCAAATGTTTCATAGTTCTCTGTATAGAGGTTTTACATGTCTTTCATGAAATTTGCTCCTAGATATTTCATGTGTTTTTGAAATTACCATAAATAGTATTTTTAAAATTTCTGTGTTGTAATTGATTGTTGCTAGTATGTAGGATTATAGTTGACTTTTGTATATTGACCTTTTATCCAACAGCCTTGCTAAATTCACATACAAATTCTAGCAGGTTAGCTGTAGCTTCCTTTGGATTTTTTTATTTTTCCTTTATTTTTTTCCTCTCCAGTCTGTATACTCTCTCCCTTGCTCTTTTTTTTTCTTTATCGTGCTGTGGCAAGAACCTCCGCTAGAATGTTGGACAAGAGTGGTGATATCAGGATTCCTTGTCTTTCTTCTGAACTCAGGGAAACACAGTCCCTTTTTTACCACTAGCTGTAGTATCACGCTGTAAGTTTTCATAGATACATGGTATCAAATTAAGGAAATCCTTTTCTCGTCTTTGGTTGTTGAGAGTGTTTCTCATGAACTCATTTCAAGAGTGAAAAGGCAAGCAGTCTAGATATTTGCAACACATATCCAGAAGTATAAAAAATTCCTAACAAATCACAAGAAAAGAAAGCTTAATCCATTGAAAGTGAGCAAAAACAAAGCAAAAGAACTGGGAGTAGGTAATTGGCAAAAAAGGATGTCTGAATAGCATATGTTTAACTTTGGTAGATGACCATATCAGCTTCATGCGTGATGGCCAAAAACTGGATACAACCTACTTGTCAATAGTAGAATGGATGAATTGTGGCTTTCATCCCATAGAAGGGTAGTTCTCATGCAACGCCCTCAAGATTCCTCTGGATTTTTCTCGTAGACAATATATTCTCCATTGCACTGAAATGCTGCAAATGATATTGGATGGGCGAGGGGGACAAAAGGCCTCTTGGCTGTGTGTCTTGCACGGAGCAGGGAATAAAAGACTGTAGCTATGGTTACCACATGGTTTATAGCATGGGGCCCGAGGACCAAGTCACCATGGCTAAAAGTCATGAAACAAACCTTTTGAAAAAAAATGTAATGGCCCCTATTCACTTGAAGTATGGAATTATGAAGAACCGAGGTTAAGCAGTGCTAAGTTCCTCTGCATTCTCGAGGTAGCGGTACTTGCTACTTAAGACGAGCTCTGTGCTGCTTGCCTCCTCCCCGAGGTTCCTGTTAGCTTTGTGAGATCAAGCATGGAAGGAAACTCGCAGTGCGGAGAGTGGATGGGGTAGAGCTTCTGAAGTGACCTCTAAGGATAAATTATAATAAAACAGATTAAATTCCTATTAATAACTTTTCAGAGAATACCCTCCTAGAAGCCACTCTGGTATCTATACTTACTTTCCAGGGTGTAAGGATTGATGGGGGCCAGGGGGCGTGTAAATGGGAAATCATGGTCATGTTAGTGGAATTAGAACCTACCTTTGGTGTCGGGGTGTGGAGGGTCCCTTGTTTAGCTCCCATCCTCCCTGGGGCATCAGAGTTCCCAAGAGGTACGTGTGTAGACCTGTAAGTTCTATCCTTCTGGATAGGAATTCCACCAGGGCTTTGTAGGCAAGAACAGCTGCTCTGAATAGACTGCTTTGTCTCTACAAGCTGGAAGAAGGACCGGACTGAGGGGAGTGAAGTCCAGAGAAGGGGCCCCAAGAGTGTCTTTATCCTGAAGCCACACAGCTGGGTGCTGGCAGGATCCAGGCTAGAGGCCATGATTCCCCCCAATCCAGATCAGGATCTTTCTAGAAACTACCTGCTGCCTTGAATTCGCCACTGGCTGGCTTCAGTGTGGGGAATTTTTATCCTGCTGCCAGCCCCGAGGTGTGTTCCCAATCTGGGGTCAGTGTCCAGGTTTGTGACGCCCCTGTGAGGGAGGACCAGAGTACGGGGCAGCCAGCTGCATGTGGACACCGCCAACCCGCCAGGCACCATACTAGGCTCCCAGCATCTAGCACAGCATGTACTGTTTTGTTTGTGCTGCACCCAAGTACTCTAATGGAAGCTTCCCCATCTTCATTGTCATGGGAAGGAGCTAAGTCACATGTCCAGCATCGGTCAGCGGAAAAGTGGCTCAAATTCTGCGTCTGACTACAGAGCCCATTCTCTTCGCTTCACCTGTGAATGAGACTCTTCAGGACAAACTGAGCCCTGACATTTCCATGAGGTTTGGAAAAAGCCGTTAGGACTAGGCTGGACTGGGACATCCGCCCATGTGGGAGGAACAGGGCTGTCCCATTAGGACTCTTGTGTCCTGTGGCTGCCAGACCCTGGGGTTAGGGTGGTGTGTGGCAGGAGGGTAACTAAGGGATCCTGCCTGCAGGGCTGAGGGGGCCTGGGTGCTTCTCCTCCCTTGGTTCCAGGAGCCATGACCTCAGCTGGTACCACAGCTGTGGTGAGCGGTGGTGTGAGATCACAGCACCAACCAGGCCTGGGAGCGACCCCCAGATGCTGGACCCTGGAGGCCGGGTGGGTGGAGGACAGGTGTCTGTAATTGCCAGTGGCCAGCGTTGGGGGGCTCCTGAGCGCAGTTTGCCGAGGCGATGCTGGTTAAGTCTCCCTCTCTCTCTCTCTCTCTCTCTCTCTCCTCGAGGCCCACGTTGGGCTTCTGAGGAGGAGGGCTTGGCCTTGCGAGGAGATAGCCTGGGCTCTGCAGACGGCCTGTGTTCTCAGAAAGGGGCAGGGCCCACCGTGCCGCATCCTCCCACCCTGCCCTCCCCTCCGCCCCCCTCCACCTTATATAATGGCACATTATACAACAGCGCAAAGCAGGTGGTATTTTTAAAGACAGCAAGTGAGCATTTTTTTGGCCTAAATTTGGGAATGAAACAGATGGATTTTTAAGACTCTGGGCTTTTCCTATGAATAGTAACCGTTGTTCTCTGCTTTTAAACACCCGTTTCAAGACCACCTCCAGCAACCAATCAGCACTCTATTTAATTATAACCAAATTCTTAGCTCTGTATGCTGCTGCTCGGACAAGTGGGGGGCCCTGGATCAATTTCTGGAGCCAGGCAGACTTGCCAACAACAATTTTCCTTTTCCCAGAGGGCCTCAGAGGCCTGGAGCAGGTTCCAAGTCCTTCCTCTCGGGCCTGCTCAGCGTGGGCTCCCTGACAGCGAGTTTGAAAAGGGTTATAGAGAGGCAGATAAATGCCCGGCTTGTTGCAGCCCGGCCTGACAGCGCCGACCCCCGCGCCAGTGAGCTCATGCCCGCCCCATTACGGTCGGTGCCAGATTTTTTCCATTAACAGGTAATTGAGTAGAAACTAAAATAAGCGAAGTTTGTTTCATCCCTTGGATTTTCTTGCTGGGGTTTGAAAGAAAAACAATTTAGCTTGGTTAGTGGAGGAGTGTCCTTGAAAACGTATTTATGTTTTCCAAGTGATTTGTCACTTGGTAGGTGTAATTAGCTCGTTCCCCGGGCCTCTCCCTCCTTGTTTTTATTCTGGAAGGGCCACGGTATTCGGAGAATAGGAGCTGGTTTCCTGGGCCCCTGGCCGGCGGACGCCCGGTTTTCAGAGCAGACGCGTGAGTACGTTCTGGTTCATGGTAGAGCGCTGATCTTTCCCTCTCTCGCTCTATCTTTCTCCCGGGCACACACACACACGCACATGCACACACATGCACACGCGCTCAGAAAAACCACCCGCAGAAGCCTGCTGCTTACACAGCCTCAGCGTGCAGCCCCCAAAGCCCTGTTGGCAGGGGTGCGGTGGGGGGGGCCACCCTCGGCTGTGCGCTCACCTCCCCCAGAGCTCCAGGTAGACGGCGCCCCTGGCTGGGGGCAGGGAGCCAAATTTGTTTGTTTGTTTGTCTTCGACACTCCTTTGTGCGTGCCCGGCCCAGCTTCTCATTCCACAAGGGACTGCTCCAGGAACAGTTGTCCGATGAGGCCCGAGGCCTTCCTGCCTCCATCTTCCGGGCTCCTGTCTCAAACTGGTCTGTTGGCAATTTCTTGAAGATTCTCTATCACCTCCTAGCCTGAAGGTGTTAGTTTGGAGGGTGGGGGAGGGAGAGGAGAAGGCGCGCGGGCTCCATGCTTCCCGAATATTCCTTTCACTTGGAGCATCAGAGAATCAGGGCCCAGTGTCGGTCGTGGTCCCCACTGAGATTCCGGTAAGCGCTAGCGGCCGTCACCCCAAAGCCCAGGTGTGGGCTTGAATATGGACAAGCCCGTGCCTGCATTGTCCGCCGTTTCGGGAGCCCCCCGTGATCCCCATGATAAGAAGCACTCCAGCAGGCACGCAGGGCCAGTGAATCGATACAATGAAAGCAAACATTTTCCAGAATCCTTCACCCCTTCCCACACCTGATAGAGAAGTCTTTCCTAAAAGAAAGAAGTCTCCAGAAATGTGTCATTTGAGGATGAACAAGTGTAGCCCCTGTGCCGGCTCTCATTTGGTATTCAAGCCCAGGTGATAAGAACCATAGCTTACAGGTTTACATCCGGTTTGCGCCAGGGCGGGGCGCCCTTCTAAGTGGGGTGGTGTGGACTCGGTTGCTGCCGCCCGCCCTGAGCGAACATTCCAGGGGAGGGTGTGGAGACAATGAGCCAGTAAACAAAAGGGCTGCCTGAGATTGGGTAAGGGCTGCAGGGAACCAAACCCAGGCCCAGGCCGGGAGGGTCACGGAAGGCCTCTCCAGGAGGTGAGGTTGGAAAGGAAGCCGGAATTCTGCGTCTGTCTCCAGTGTAGGGCTGGAAACCGGCTCACGTCACCGTGCGGGAGGCCTCCCAAAGCTCTGGAGGCAAGTCCATTCCGCAGAGGAGCACGCCGAGGCCGGGAGTGACCCGAGCGTGGGGGCCGGGAGAGTGGGGGGAACCGGAACCCGAGCCAGGCCTCTCACATCCCCAAGCCTGTGCTCTTCCTTTTTATAAAAATAGCTCCACCGAAATATCATGTAAGTGCCCGGGAACTCACTCGTTTTAAGCGTACGATTCAGTGACTTTGAGGAAATTTAGAGTTGTGCAACCATGACCACAATTCAATTTCAGAACATTTTCATCACCCCACAAAGGTCCCTCTTTTCCCTGTGCAGTCACTCCCTGTTCCCACGCCCAGCCCCAGGCAACCACTCATCGACTCTCTCTCTCTAGATTCACCTTTCTTCACATCTCACAGCCATGGAACCCTACGTTGGCCAGTCTTGTGTGTCTGAGCTCTCCCACTTGGCACAGGGGCATCCACTTCCTTCCAGTGTCATCCACACCTTCCCCAAGGGCAACATTTCAAGGTCGTGACGCGTCTCACTAAAGATGGAATTCGATACTAAGGAAGACGATTTTGTTGGGGAGAGTTGAACTTTGGAGATGGGTTGAACAAACTATTGTTGATCCGAATTTTTTTTCTTGCCCCCAAGAACCAGGTTTCTCCCCCTCGGGGTTCTGCCATCCCGCGGAGAACGTGAGCCTTAGCGTTACTGTTTCTGAGGCCCGGCCTGTCGCAGTGTGTCTCCCAAGTTCAGTCCTCTTGAGCATTGCGCGCTGTTCCTTCCACGGCAGTTTCCCCTCCATTCACCACTTAACAGGCTTTGGGGCTGTTTCCACTTTCTGGCCAGCGGAGTTTTCTCCCTGAGTGCCACACCGCTCCACTCAGCCTGCTCCCCCTAGAGGAAGAGCCGGTGCCTCTCAGCCCTGCTGAGAGAGCATGAAATCATGCCCAGTGCCTCAGTTCCCCCATCTGCAGACCGTGGGTCATGACCCCCAGGCCGTGGGGCTGCCGTGCAAGGATCTGCAATAATACTGCCCCCGTCCAGCGACGGCAACAGCTGGGTCAGTGTGTGTCAGCAGCCCTCCCCACCCCCCCTTCCTCCCGCAGGGAAAGGTGCCCCCTTCGAAATCTTGCCCATGGCCTTCCTCCCAGCTCCAGCTTTCAATCTGTGTCTTCCTGGATTATGTAATGTCTGACATGATTATTTTCTCCTTATTCTCTGGTGTTATTCAGGTCAAACCCAGCATTGTTCCTTAACAGGAATCTCAAGTATTTCTCTCTTCTTGGCACTTGTCTTCTGGTCTCAGTGGTTGACACATTTCCAGGGACCAATTGATATCATCTGCTGCTTAGAAACTAGGCCTCCTGGGGGAATGGGGCCGGGCGGGGCGGTTGCATGTCGCTCTTGCAGCAAAATGAGCACTGGACTGTGAGTCCAGAGACCAGGCATTGTACCCAGCTGGGCTGAGTGGCCTGGGCCGAACCCCAGAGGCATTTGAATTAAGTTTTCCTTGTGCAAAAGGCATCCTCCTTACACGTGCTGACCTTGCACAATCACAAAGAGCAAATGAGAAATGGACTTTAAAGTGTCTTGTCGACGGTGAGGCCCTTAGGAAATGGTAGGTGTGCTGTATCCCCCTGTTGTGTGGCGGCCTGCCTGGTGATGCTCCCTGTTAAGGCGGTCGTGGGGGGAGTAGGTGTGACCACAGAGCGCCGGACAGCTCCCGCTGTGCAGGGTCTCAGGCTCATGCCTCTTCCCCTTAAGATCCGAAAGAATTTGGGGCGCCTGGGTGGTGGAGTTGGTTAAGTGTCCGATGCTTGATTTCAGCTCAGGTCATGATCTCGGGGTCCTGAGATTGAGCCCCACGTGAGGCTATGTGCTCAGCATGGAGTCTGCTTGGGATTCTCTTTCCTTTCGCGCCTCCCACTCCTGTTCCCGTGCTCGCTCGCGCTCTCTCTCTCTCAAATAAATACATAAATCGTTAAAAAAAGAAAAGATCTGAAAGAATTTGATGCGGGTACCTGGCCCAGTGTCTCAGGGGAAGAGGGACACTCTGGAAGTGGACTGAGTGCGCCTTATCTGAGAGAGTATAAACTCCTAGGCCTTTGTAAACTCCTAGGCAATGAGGGCCGAGGGAATGCCCAGTAAAGGCAGATGGGTAACAGCCATGTCCCCTGCACACTTAAATTTTTACCTACTTCTGGCCTCCTTGGTCCCATCCCTCACCCCACTTCCCTGCCGTTTTCCTGTTTTCCACTGACCATACCTGGGTAGTAGGGGCAGGTGGGTGGGACCGTTGGGTCAGAAAGGACCGTTTCCTGGGAGCTACAGAGCATCGTGATTAGGAAGAACTCTGATGCCAGCTAGCCTGGATCTGGGCCCTAGCTGGTGGCTTCCTGGCAGGGCAGGGTGGCCAAGTGAAGGAACCTCCCTAAGCCTTGGTTTTCTTGGCTGCAAAATGGGGCTAAGACATTGCCTACTTCTGGGAGGCTCAGATGAGATTGAAGTGCATTGGGCCAGTGTTTGACACTTGGGGGGTCTATTCCACGAACATTAGCTATTATTATTGCTGTCTGGGGCAGGAGAGAGGAAGACCTGGCCAAGTGCAGCCTTCTAGGAGGGAGAAGCAGTTGCCTGTGTGCTATATTTTTGGAAGGCCATCAGACTCAAATTTGCAGGGCACTCCCAACACCTGACATCCCCCATGAGAATCTTTTATTATGGCCTCTCAGACTCCTATTCAGATGCAGACACCCCACAGGAGGGCTGTGTGAGTCCCAAAGGGAGGTGATGTTCCAGAGCCAGGAACTTGTGCCTCCTGGTCCCCATGCCTGAGCAAGCAGGAGGGTCAACTTTTTGGTCTTGAATTATCCTGACTGAAGGCAGACATTAGATCAGATTGTTCATATTGTCTTAGAGTTGGAAGTGGTTTTTTTCCTAACACAATATTTTCTTCTAGAAAGAAAGAGGGAAAAAGGATGAGGGAATATGTGCATGAATATGGGGTCAGGAAACTCAGAAGCTCTCATACTTTTATACTGTTTGTCTTCAAAGCAAGTTGCCATCCCATCTCTTCCCCCTTGTTTGAGAGGGAAAGTGGCCAAGGGGTTAGTCCAGACCATTCCCCAGGAAAGCCCTGACTTGTAGCATTTTCCAATTGCTGTGGTGTAAATATTCTATAGCCAGTTTCTACCTGTGGATGTGACCCCATTGTATGGAGAGTTGGGGAGAGAAGCTCGTCAGCTGCCATTAGTACAGTATTTCTAACATATAGTATAATAGACGATATGTGACCTCAAAAGCCTAAACGATAGTAAAATAAGTGATGAGTTTGGGACGTTTACCACCGCTGCTGTTAATATAATTTATTTGTTGTAAGTTTACATAGTTTTTAAAAACCAGCCGGAGGCACACAGAAGGGTGACCATGTGAGGAGCACAGGCTGAGAAGCCTCAGTAGTAACTAACCCTGCTGGTATCTTGATCTTGGATTTCCAGCCTCCAGAACTGCAAGAAAATAAATTCACGTTGTTCAAGTGGGGAAAAAAAACCCAAAAACTGGCTTGCAAAATGACTGGAAATTTAACAGTCAGCTCTCACAAACCAGTATGAGCTGGATTCAGTGTACTACTACCTTCAAATCATGGGCCAGTAGGAGTCCACGGAAGTTCCTCAAACCAGCTCAAAGCCGTCCCCTTGCTCATCTCTGAAGTATCCCAGTTAGAGGACATCCACACTGCAGGCCTGGCCAAGATGGCTGCCCTTATTGCCCGCCCTTTGAGTCCCGAGTGTGAATGAAAGTAGCCAGCCTACACATGCATCTTTGCTGGGCATCACCTCCTCCGAGGAAGTTGGGCTTGTCCCACCTGAGTCTGGACTGCTTCAGAAAGAAGATTCAAAGATACTCGATTTTCAGCCTGTTCACTACTTGCAAAAATTCTAGCCACTCTCACAAAGGGAGGTTCCTGTGAAAGGAAAAGTAGTTAGAGGTCCAAAGAAATCAGAGTGGGGAATTCCACTTCCCTTCAAGGATATTGAAGAGAAGTTCCAGAGGCCAAATCTATTCTCTTGACTTCCTGTCAGGGAAGCAGGGCATTGTGGGTAGCCTCCTCCCAGAATAAGAAGCGAGGTCAGGGCCGAGGCCCCATGCAGGCTTGCCGCCTTCTTGCTCCCGTGCTCTGGGCTAGGCCTGGCCGTAGAGACAGCCAGCAGGGAGCCGTTCCTTTCAGCTGCCTCTCTCCCGCCTCACCCATGACTCCCTTGGGCTTCTGCTGGCTCCAGGGGAGCCCATGGAGCATTATCTTGGAAGAAAGCCATTAGGGCTGAACGAGCAGCGTCTGCTTTCTGAAGGAGCCGCTCTGCTGCCCCAATGACTGCCTGGCTCCTGGCCCTGGGCCATTGTGGAAGGACAAAGCTGACACATACAACAATCCCGCGACAGTCTCCTCTCAGCCCTTTCTTCTTTATTATTGTTATTATTACCTTTCAAACACTCCAGCTCCTTGGGCTCGTTATCTCTGGTGAGGCCTTTGGCCAAAGTGTACGGGGGCCACTTCTCCCTCCTCTGCACCCCCTCGCCCTCATAGGCCCGGCTTCACTGCCGTCTCTTTGACAAAATACATAAAACCGATACTGATCGGTTAACATACATGACATCTTTAAACTTTAATCCATTTTCCCTCTCTCAACGCGGCGGGCCGGCCTCTGTCGAGGTGCCTATCCATTGTTCCCCGTCAAAGCCTTCTTGAGTGGGTTTCCCACCGAGTCACTTTTGTGTGAGTCAAATCAAGATTATAGGTAGCGGAGAAGAAAAAGCAGAGAAGAGAAGGTTAGCCCCTCATTTTAGACTTTAAGAAAAATCTGCCAGCAGGGGCCGGTCGGAGTGGGTAATGCACATGAAAGACCAAGTCCAAGCTGGGTCGCCCGTGTCACAAGAGGAGTTTTTCAGGGAGAAGCACACAAAACACACATTGTCGTGGTCGCACACAGAGACGTAAATTTAGGAACATGCTCGCCCTTCGCCGGAACATAGTTAGCTCTGATAATGAGGAACAATGAGCCGAACGAAACCGCCCGGACTGAGCAGCGCGAGCGCTGACACTTGTTCCTGCTCCCACAAAAGTGGCTTCTCCCGCTCCTCTCATCTCCCTCCCGGCACCCGACGACCCTCGGCCGCTCCCGGCTGTCCTCCCGCACCCGCGCCCGCTGCCGGGCTGGGAAGGGCAGGTGTCCGACAGGACGACAGCTGGCCGCCGTGGCTTCGCTGGCTCTTCCAGATTGGACGACAACCCCTTTGGGCGTCTGAAGTGCCCTTGGGGAGAGCGCCGCAGGGGGCGCTGCGCTTACAGAAGGGGCAGGGTGCGTGGCCACCAATTCTTAGTCTCCGGGTGGCAGCGGCAGGTTGGGCTGGGGGTGCCTGGGTTCAGGGCCGGCTGTCCTCCTTTCCGTTGTGGGATCCTGGGCCATGACTTCATTTCCCAGTGTCTCAGTTTCCTCTTCTGGGAGGAGATGGAATTGCAACAGGGCGCGACGACAGGGTGAGACGGCTCTAGATGGCACAGCACGTCCGTCGTACGTCCTCAGTGAGCCTGGCTGTTGGAAGCAGCACCGCAGAGCGAGCCGGGCCCTGACATGACACAGAGCAGCGCCCTGAGATCGTGAGGAGCTCAGGCAGAAAGTTTTATGATCTCATGTCATCTTCCCGTTTCATCCAGAAATGCTCCTCACTCACAGATAAGGAAACCGGGGCCTAGCAGGAGTGAATGACATATCCAAGGTGACACAGCAGGTAGTGACGGATGAAGGCAGGCGACCAGGTCCCCCCACTACGGGGCACGTCTCTGTACGAGTCTCACGCACGAACAGAGTTAGTGGCCAGAGGCGTAAGAGGATTTTCAGGCACAAAAACATTTTGCAGCAGGAGAGGTTGAAAGGCACATGATTTGGAGATTATCCTTCAATTAACTAAAAACAAAAAAACAGAAAAAAACAAAGCCAAGTCCCCAGAAGCTGCCATTCCCTAAATATCCCGAGGCACCTGGGTCTCTCAGTGAACAAGGCTTGGATCACAGGGTCTCTAGCACAGGGCTTAAAAAGCTGGGTTTGAATCCTGACTCTGCCACTTCCCGGCTGGTTGCCTTTGGGAAAGCAACTTGATCTTCAACCTCTTTTATTTTGCTTTTCCATTAAAAAAAAATGAAGGTTCAATTCGCGGGTAGTAATCTTCACCCTTCAGTGTACGGTTTTGCAGTTTTTATCAGCATCTGCGATGGTGGGACCACCACCACGGTCAAGAAACCACATAAAGAACATTTCCAAAACTCTCCCAAAATTCGCCCATGCCCCCTGTGCTCAATCCCTTCTACCCCTCCGCCCCCACCCCTGCGGCCACTGATCTGTTTTCTGTCCCTGTGGTTTTGTCCTTCATGAGAATGTCACATAAATGGAGCACACAGTATGTGACCGCTTGATTCCAATTTTCCTTCACTTGGCAAAATGCATTTGAGACTCATCCATGTTTTCCCTGGATGAGTCGTATGTTCCTTTTTACTGCTGAGTACTATTCCGTGGCATCGAAGAGCTAGTTTGTTTACCCATTCCTCCGTTGAGGGCCATTTGAGTTGTTTCCAGGTTTTGGTGATTGTGAATAAAGCGGCTGTAAACATTTACCTACAGGTTTCCTTTCCCTTGGGTAAACACCCAGGCGCGAGCTTGCTGGGCCGTGTGGCTAGTGCGTGTTTGACTTCAAAGGGAACTGCCAAGTTTCCCAAAGTGGCTGTGTCCGTCCCACTGGCGACGGACGAGAGTCCCTGTTGCTCTCTGCTCTGCTCCCCGTGGCTCGTGCTCGCCAGGGCTTAGTATTGTCCGTTTTTAATACGTTGGCTGTCCTGGCAGGTGTGCGGACCTTGGTTTCCCGTCTGTAGGATGCAGATTATCGCTGTGCCTCCACGGTGTGCATGTGAGTTGTTGTGGTCTCTGCAAAGCCCTCAGCGCAGCCCAGTGCCTGGCAGGAAGGGGGGTTGCTGAATGCAAGCTACATTATTTATCGGTCTGTCTGAGCCCAACATTCGTGCGTGGGAGGGACAGTGTGAAGTGTACGTGATGCTCCTTGGGGCCCCTTCCCTGCATGAGAGCATGGGGCTGCACTGGTCCAGATCGCTGCGGGGCTCTTTGAAGAGACCACTTTGTGTCTCTTTTAAAGCCAGGCTCTGTTTTGTCTCCCTAGCTCTCTGCAAAGGGGCCGAGCACCAGCTGCCGGCAGCAGGCCAGGCTGGTCCCCAGGCACTCTGAGGCCAGGCTTCGGTGAGCCGGCCGTCTGGGCAACCCTCCTGCCACCGCCTGAGGCCTGGGGGTTTTTCTTGGCCTGCTCCCACCCCTGCTGCCGGCCATTCCTTGCCTGCTTGCCCTGCCAGCACCGAGCTCCCGGCCCGAGGCACAGGGCACTACATGCGCGGCTCCCTATTAAATATGGATTAACAAAAAAAAATAAAAATAAAAATAAGAAGCCAAACGGGTCCATGAATCAGTCTCTGGGGGATTTGGCCTTGGAGGTATCGTGGAGGGAAACAAACCGTACAAACACTCCTTTCAAAGTGTAGCTGAGCCCTTGGCCTCATCACCGTGGTCATCACGGAGGCCGGCGATGGGGGCACTCGGCCCCCTGCCTGCCAGTGGCCCCGGGGAGCAGCGTTAGTGTGCCAGGTAGCCCTGATACGCAGCAGCAGCCCAAGTTCCCAGGGCTTTGGGCAATCTGGCAGCAGGCCTAGAGATGTGACACAACGGGCTTAGGTAATCCAGACAGCAGACCTAAAGAAATGTGGGGCAGACCCAGAGACTCAGGAGTTCAGCACAGGCATTGGGCAATGTGAGGCTTATAGATAATCGGTGACAGCCCCAGAGACATCGGGCAGTGGGCCTAAAAAAACCAGGCACCGAGCTCAAGAATTCGAGTGTCAGGAACAAGGCATACAGGGAACTAGTCCCAAGTGGGGTCACGTGGCATTGCTTATATGGCACTTTTGTGTGAGTGAGAAAAAGTCACCCCCTCTGGGCAAACATAGATGTAGTCCTGTGGGTGCCCTACTTTGGGGAGCAGAGCACCCCTGTGGCTGGACATTCGTGGGCAGGACACATCGTGGACAACCCACATGGCAGCCCTGGGTCCAAGGCTGTTATGTTTCCCTAACACTCCTCTGGGTTTCTTTCCAAGTGGCTTTTCGTGGCCTTCGGATGTGCCCCACCTATGAGTTAAGCTCTAAGCAGACCCTCCTGGATCGCTGGGATTGTCTTCAGAGACCACGGCTCCACTGTTTCTGGGGGATGAAAGAAAGGCCTACCAAGAAGAGAGCTTGAGCTCTGAGCCAAAGCAAAGGCCGGTCTTGGAGAGCCCTTGGTGTGGGGAGGGAGAGGTGGAGCCTGAAGTAATGTTGGCACAGGGAGGGCTGTCAGCAAGAGATTGCCGCCTCCAGCCTCCTCATTTGTCCAAGGTGGAACTGGGAAACTGGAGGTGCAAGGACCTGGCAAGGGCCACGGAGTCATTTAGTGCCAGATGCTCGAGGAGACAGGCAGGAGCTGTGCTGGGGTGTTGGTCTCATTGGGGGGGATGTGGCACCGTGGAAAACAGCCGATCTGAGGGGCAGGGATTTCCTTTCTAGGGTTCAGGAGGACGTGGGGGTGATCTAGGAAGGTGCGGAGTAGGGAGCAGCAAAGCAGAATTACAGAAGAAAGACAACGTGCACCTCCCCTCTTTTGGCTTCTGGGCCCCACGCTGCCTTGGTTTTCCGCCTACCTCTCTTGCCATTCCTTCTTGGTCTCTTTGCTCGCTGGCTCCTCCTCTTTTGTAGACCTCCCGATGTTGGAGGCCCCAGTGCTCTGTCCTGCGCTCTAGCCTCTTCTTACGTGTTCTCTCTCTCCAGGTCATCTCATCCAGACTCGTAACGTGAAATGTCACCCAAAGCAGATGATCTCCAAACCTGCGTGCCCAAGTCTGCTCTCTCCCCAAAACTTCAGTCGTGTGAGGCACCTGCTGAGTGACCTTCCCTGCAGATGTCTCATAGGCATCTAAAAATGAATAGGGCCTAATAAATCCTGATCATCTGTCCTGAGCCTCCTCCAGCCTCCTGTTCCCCTCACAGTGCAGTACCCTTCCAGCCGCCGAGCTTCCTTGAGTTCCCTTTTCTTCATCCCATTTCCACATCCAGTCCATGAGCATTTTCTATCAGTTCTACCTTCTAAACATGAGCAAGTCCAAACAATTCTCCCTTCCAATCTAGGCCCATCCACTTGTCTCCTTCATTCCTATGACCCCCTTGGCTCAAGCCAACATTACCTCTTGGGCAAAAAAAACAGCCTTCTAACTGGTCACCCCCCTTCTACTCTGGTCCCCACCCCCTCCAACCATCTCCACACGGTAGTCGGGCTAACCTTTTAAAAACATAAATTATATCACATCACTCCCAATTTAAAACTCTCCAATGGACCCCACTCCCCTTGGCTAAAATAGAATCTTCTGGTCATGGTGTTTGAGGTCCTATACACACTAGCTCTTCCTATTTTACCAGCCTTATCTCAAACATGCTCCCCTTTGCCCATTATGTTCCATCATATCGACCTTTCTTCTGTTCTAAGCTCCCTTTGCATGAGCTGTCCCGCTCTTGGAATACTCTTCCCACTGACACTCACCAGGCTGGCTTTTTTGTATGTGCGGTCTAGAGAGGCCTTCCTCATGTATCCAATCTGAAGGAGTGACCTGATCAAGCTCCATCACGTTAGCTTATTTTAATTTTCCACGTAACACTCACTCATCACTCTCAGATTATTTTTCTTACTGTCTTATTTCCTGTCCTTTCCTTCTACAGTGCAAACTCCCTGAGAATGGAGGGCTTGTCTTTTTCCCCACTGGATGCCCAGCCCTTGGCAGAGTACCTGGTTTGTTCAAGGTGCTCAAGTCAATAACTGAAGGAAGGAAGGAGTGAAGGAACGAACACTGGATTTGTAGACTAAGAACCTGGGCCTCCTCCGTCTGCTCTGTGTTCTTGAGAAACATTTTCTTATCATGCACTCTGCACGCTTTCCAAGCCCCTGCTTTAAGAGAGGCTGATGGATAAGAAGTCCCTGCTGTGAGAACTTAGCCAAGGGACCCCTCAACCAGGCCAAAGGAAGTGATACCTAAATTGAGACCTAGAAGACAAGGAGGTATGGAAAGAGTGGTCTGGAGAGAGGGCACAGTGGGTACAAAGGTCCTGAGATGAGAGAGAGAAAGCATATTCTGTTTCAGGAATGGAGAGGAATTGTCAATGGCTAGAGCCATATAGAAGAAAGAAGGAAAGAAGGAAGTTAGAAGGATAAAGGGAAGGAACGAAGAAAGGGGAAGAAGGTAAAGCAGACAGAGAAAATTTGAACCTTCTGTTCTGGAGGCTCCTGCTTGGAAAGGAGGGAAGTCCTGATTCTGTCCTTGTCTTTGCTTGTCCCAGTCCTCAGGCCCTGGCCACTTGGAGAGCCCCCTTGTGGTTCTCCCCTGTTGCCTGATGATGGCAACAGAGAACCCTCTGGGGTGGTCTCAGACTTTTATAATCCCCCACTCACCCAGACAGCTCTTTACAATTCAATAGGCTCCCCGAACCTCACTACAACCTTCATTTACAGAAAACTGAGTCCCAGAGCCAGAGGGATTTGCTGGGAGCTACAGAACTGGAATGAGAACCAGCTTTTTGGCCCTTGGCTAGAATTCTCCATGCTGTACCACAGCCTCTTTTCTCCTGAAGTGTGTCTTCTTGGGCAGAATCTTCGCCTCCACCCAGGGAGGGACTGTGCTCTGGAGGGACCGAAAGCCTGACCTGGCACTTTCCAAGGGCCTCCTGCTGTGTTCCCTGTGCTCCAAGAGTTTTGTACAAGCCATTGGTGCCACTGATGGCCCCGGGCCAAGCTGACGGCATCTGTTCTTACTTAAAGTATTTATTTTGAGAGTCAAGTGTAGTTGAGCTGCATGTTTCTTGGCAGAACCAGCCTGACAATGGACTTGGCCTGTGGTGATGGCTGGCTTGTGAGATGATGCCCGGGCTGTTGAGGAGACCCAGAGCAGGTCCTGTTTACATTAAGATGGTCTTATCAGCCCTGGAATAGGCAGCTGCCCCATTCTTTCCCGAGTCCCTGGTGAATGGTTTTATATTCATGACATACTTGCAAGAGATGAACGGAGCCAGGGAGGGGTCCTTCCACATTTGGCTCTTTCCAAATCATCACATATCCTTGGGCAAATTTCTGTTTTGCTGGGTCTTCTGGGTCACATGGGGACAATGCTGCCTGCTTCACAGAGCACCTGGGAGTCACTGAGAGATATCTGTGAAGTGGGAGAAGTGTGAAGTACTGGTCAATCAGAGGGAGTTATGATGATTCGTCAAGTGGCATGTGGGGTGGCCTGGATATTTCTTGTCCCTTGCCTTAGTGTCCTGAAGAGACAATGACTCACTGAGAACTGGGTCAGCAAGAACACTGGCCAGCAACCACTGTCCTCAGCAATGAGAACCTTCACGTGAGCCTTTGACAACCATTTTGAAGGCCAATGTTGTTAGGGGCTGTGGTATCAGGCACTGTGTTTCACAGATGTTGTTTTGTGTCATCCACATGACCAGCCCCAGAAGTCAGGATGATCCCTCCTCAATTTCTCTGGGATAGCCAGGACCATGCTCTTTGCTTGTAGGGCAATTCCCATGATGCATCTGCATTGATCCACCAACATGGTGGCACTATTGGACTTCCCATATGGGTGAAGAAAACTGATTTTGTATTTACTTACTGGGAACAGCAATTTATTATCTAGGGTGGGGATGGTTAAAAGGGGCACTAGGTTGAAGAGGGACTTTGGGAAAGACCCATAAAGTCTACTTTGAGTGCATAAGCTGTCTCAAAGAAGAAACCTTGAGATTAAGGGTTGGAAACATGCAACACAAAGGAGGAGTTACAGGAAAGTTTGTGTAGAGGGAGGACTTAGGGCCAGGCTGCTGACTTCAAGCACCTGGAAAAGTAGAGGTGGAGGAGGGAGGGCTCAAGCTGTTCTTGAGGTTTTGGGGGACAGAAGGGCCAGAACAGAGCGGGGTTTTCCTCTGTTAGAACCTTATGGTGGTGAAGCGAGCTGCTTCCACTGGGGCTGGGCTGAGGGCACTCTCTGTAGTTTTCTTTGAAAGAGCATCCACTTTTTGGAATCCTTACGGCTGCCATTAATGTGAAAGGAAAACAGAGGAGGGGGCCTATTTGTGCCACTGTCTGAAAGGCTCCTGATTCTAGACAAAGGCTGCACTAAATAATCTTTTTAAATTGAAGTGCAGTTGACATGCAATATTGGATTCGTTTCAGGTGTAGAATATAGTGATTCAGAATCTATACACATTATGAAGTGACCAACACCATAAATCTAGCTACCATCCGTCACCATACAAAGTTGTTACAATATTATTACCTCTCTTCCCTATGCTGTACATTACATCCCATGACTTATTTATGTTATAGCTGGAAACTTGTACCTTTGAATCCCCTTCCCCTCTTTCACCCTCCCCTTAGCCCCCTCCTCTCTGACAACCACTGGATAGTTCTCAGTATCTGTGAGTCTGTTTCTGTTTTGTTTTGTTTGTTCCTTTGTTTTGTTTTGTTTTGTTTTCAGATTCCACTTATAAGTGAAATCATACAGTATTTGTCTTTCTCTGTCTGACTTATTACGCTTAGCGTAATACCCTCTGGATCTATCCATGTTGTCACAAGGCAAGAATTCATTCTTTTTGATGGCTGAGTAATATTCCAGTGTGTGTGTGTGTGTGTGTGTGTGTGTGTGTGTATACACACACACCCCATATCTTCTTAATCCATTCATCCATCAGTGGACACTTAGGCTCTTTCCATACCTTGGCTATTCTACACAATGCTGCAACAAACGTAGGGGTGCATAGATCCATTTGAGTTAGTATTTATATACCCATTGAATTAGTATTTTCATTTCTTCAGATAAATACTGAGAAGTAGATTGTATGATGGCTCTATTTTTAGTTTTTTGAGGAAACTTCATACAGTTTTCCATAGTGGTTGCACCATTTTGTATTCCCACCAACAGCGCATGAGGGTGCCCTTTCTCTGCACCCTCACCAACACCTATTATTTCTTGTCTTCTTCATACTAGCCATTCTGACAAGTGTGAGATGATAGCTCACTGTGGTTTTGTTTTGCATTTCCCTAATGATTAGTGATGGTGATCACTTTTTCGTGTGTCTGCTGGCCATCTGTATGTCTTCTTTGAACAAATGTCTATTCAGGTGTGTCCATTTTTTAATTGGATTGTTTGTTTTGTTCTTCTGATATCCGGTACATAAGTTCTTTATATATTTTTGGATATTTACCCATTATATCATCTGCAGATATCTTCTCCCATGCAGTAGGTTGCCTTTTTGCTTTGTTGATGGTTTCCTTCGCTGTGCAAAAGCTTTTTAGTTTAATGTAGTCACATTTGTTTATTTTTGCCTTTGTCTTCCTTGCCTGGGGAGATAGGTCCAAAAAAGTATGCCAAGACCAATGTCAAAGAATTTACTGCCTACGTTTTCTTCTAAGTTTTGTGGTTTTAGGTCTGACAGTTAAGTCTTTAACCCATTAGTGTTTTTGTTTTTGTTTTGTATACAGTATAAGGAAGTGGTCCACTGTAGTTCTTTGGCATGTAGTTGTCTAGTTTTCCCAACACCTTTTATTGAAGAGACTTTTTCCCCATTGTAGATTCTTGCCTCCTTTGTTGAGGATTAATTGACCATATAAGTGTGAGATTATTTTTTGATTCTGTAGTCTATTTGGTTGATCTATGTGTCTGTTTTTGTACCGGTACCATACTGTTTGGATTATTTTAGCTTTGTAGTATAGTTTGAAATCAGGGAGTGGGACACCTCTGGCTTTGTTCTTCTTTCTCAGTATTGCTTTGTCTCTTGGGGGTCTTTTATGGTTCCATATAAACCTAAGATTGTTTATTCTAATTCTGTGAAAAATGCCATTAGTTTGATAGTGATTGCATTGAATCTCTAGATTGCTTTGGGTAGGATGAACATTTTTTTTAAAGTTTGTTTATTTTTCCTTAGTAACCCAACATGGGGCTCAAACCCACAATCCTGAGATCAAGAGTTTCATGCTCTTCCAACTGAGCCAACTAGGTGCCCTGGGTAGTATGAACATTTTAATAAAATTAATTGTTTCAGTTCATTGCATGGAAATCTTTCTGTTTATTTGTGTCATCTTCTTTCATCACTCTCTTATAGTTTTCAGAGTGTAAGTCTTTCACTCCTTGGTTAAATTTATTCCTGGGTGTTTTATTCTTTTTGATGCAAATGTAAATGGGATTGTTTTCTTCATTTCTCTTTCTGATAGTTCATTATTAGTGTATAGAAATGCAACAGATATATGTATATTAATTTTGTATCTTGAAATCTTACTGCATTCATTTATTAGTCCCAAATGATCTTTTAAATAAGAATACATTCGAATTACCTTTCTGCTCCCTAAAAGATGCTAAACATATTTGTTAAAACAAAGATATCTATGTAAGGGGAATAATTGAAGAATCTGCATTGGCATATTTTTTTAAAATTTCAAAATCAGTTTTATTGCAGCCAAAACAGTGGAATTAACTGTACATAATAAACTATTGTAAATATAAATATTTATTTTATCTATAAATGTAAATATGTAAATTTTAAGTTATGGACAATAAAGTTTGTTTTGGCAGATAGTGATAAAATTAAAATTCGTACTTTAGTAACATAACTCAACAGCAAAGGCTTAGGGGGGCAGGCTATTCACTTGAGCAGGAAAAGCAGTGTTTGACTACTAACCATCTTAAGGGCAGGGACCCAGCAACTGTCTTGTTCAGTACCTAGCACACAGCATTTCAGTGCATAACACCGTGCCTGGCATAGTAGATGCCCAAAACATAATTGAAGAATGAATAAAGTTATATTGTTGTGTGCACATTCTATGGATATGTGTCTACTTTAAAAGCATAATTGGAAAGAGCCGTTTTGAGGGATGATTAGCAATAAATGAGAGTGGTTGATTCCAGGCACTCTTACCAACTAGGTGTTCTTTGAGTTTTAAAAACTGCACTAATTTTTCAGATACTAGAATGTATCTTGCTTTTAAATCTTTAAATTTTTATAAATAAATTTCTTTTTTCTAGGGAACTTAAATTTTTCTTTTTATAACTTCTACCCATTGGTCTAATTCCACACAGAATAAATTCCATATTTCAAAAGAACTATCATGTACTTAAAAAAAAATCATGTTCTTTAGAACTAATGTTCTCTTTTCCTGGCTAAACATTCTCATTATTTAAATGTTGATATTCAGCTATTATGATATTCCAGATCTTTCAGCATCCTGATTATCATCTTCCGGATTTGATTCAGTTTGTGCATGGCCTTCTTCGATTGGGGTTGGTAGTCAGCATTCAGTGTCAAACTGTGTTGACATACATGGCCTCGAGGTGAGAGTAGGACAATTGCCTTTGTCTTAGATCTCTATTTTTTAGCCTGAAAGTGTCTTGATTTTATTTTGGGGAACTTATTCATTTAAAAATTAAACATGAATGTTTTATCTTATAAAGCACTCAATTAATCAAAGAATATATAACAATGTATCAAACTTCTCATTACCTTCCCCTCATTCTCAATCCTGTTCTTCTCCTAGAGGCCATTTTTCTTCATTTGTATGTATGAACATATATCTTTGCTTTTGTTTCACTTAACATATTTTTTATATAATCAGGTCATTTTGCTGTCTGTTTTTCATTTAACAATATTCCTTGGAATTTTTTTTGTGTATACATATATTTTTAAATGGCTGCATGGTATTCCTCATTGTGGACGTGCCATAATTTATTCATTGACTTCCCATATATTGACATTTGGGTTGTTACCATTTTGTAGTATTTACTATTGCAAACCATGCAATGATGAATACTCCTGAAAAAATGCAAATGTTTCCTTATCCTAGAGTTCCAGAACTGGCTGTTTGAGCCAAAAAATATGTGGATTTAGTGGTACTTGGGTGGCTCAGCTGGTTAAGCATCTGCCTTTGGCTCAGGTCATGATCTCAGGGTCCTGGCATCAAGCCCTGCATTGGGCTCCCTGATCANCAGGAAGCCTGCTTCTCCCTCTGCCCCTTAGCTTACTCACGCTCTCTCTCTCAAATAAATAAATAAGATCTTTTAAAAAAAATATGTGCATTTAAACTTTTTTTATAATTATTGCCAAATCACCTTTCAGAAAGACACCAATAACCTATGAAAGTGTCCATTTAATTGTATTCTCATTGGCACAGATATGATCAATATATAATTTTTATTAAACTGGCCAAAATTTATACATTAATAATTTAGTAATAGTAAAATCGAATAGCTTTTTAAAAATATGTTTTGTTTCACCATTTATATATCTGTTGTGAATTTTGTGTTAGTATTGAGGCATTTCTAATGACATTTCTCTTTTTCTTAAATTATTTTAAAAATCACATTCTTAACATCTTCCAAATCCCCCCCCCCCCCCCCCTACTACTCAGGTATATCCTTCCTGAATCCTCTGTGAGCCTGCTAACTATAAACTTGTAGCTCTGTAAGATTGAAGCATAACTATTATCCTGGGATTTCTGTCTATTGCCATTTTTGGTTGGTTTCACTCTTTCCTGGATTCTATATTTTCCCCTTTCTTGGCTTTTTCTCTTGCTTTATTAGTGTACAACCTCAAGTAACTTCAAAGAAGTAATGTAAGAGGTGAAAATTCCAAGTCCTTGTCTGTTTGAAAATGTCTTTAGTCTACCACACACCCTTTAATGACAGTTT
>NW_024426885.1:17020793-17148766 GCF_017311325.1 Ursus maritimus | reverse complement strand
GCTGGGTATAAAATTATATGACTAAAATAATTTCAAAGGCATCACATCCTGGTATCTCATATTCTGATGAGAAATATGATGCCAATCAGGGTGCTGGACCTTTAAATCCCTTGGAAGTTGCTTCAGCCAAAGGGGAGCTTGCAACAATGAGGAGAGGTCCAGCAACAATTGATGTCCAATTTTTGCACCTCAGAGATCAAAAGCAGCAATCAACAAAAATCAGAGCACAGATCTTACACTCTGAAAACAGGGTCCTTTTTACCCACCCTGGCTTCTGCAAACGGTATGCAAGCTGCTGTAGGAACATGTGCACAGCTCCCTACCACCTGGGTGGGGATAGGGAATGGGCAGCTGCTGCTGTGCTAAGAGCTGACATCGGCTGAAATTAACCAATTTTACTATGGAAGCCTTCACTAGACTCCAGAGTTCCAAAACAGTTACATCAGATAGGTTCCGCCACTGTGATTGTCGTCTAGTGGAGAGATTCTTGGTGCTTCTTACTCTGTCACCTTCCCAGAATCCTCTGCATAGCTATTCCTTCTTAGATTTCAATTACATGGTATTTGAAATTCTCCCACAGATCACCGTAGTTCTGTTCATTTAAAAAAGTTATCATTCTGTTGTTTTGATATTTTGATTGGCTCATTTCTTTCCTGTATCTTCAAGTTCACTTACTAAAACAATCCAAATATCCAATCTGCTGTTAAATCTATTTAAGAAATTTTAGATTTTTTTTTAGTTATAGAATTTTGATTCTTTTTTTAGTAGTTTTTATTTCTCTGTTGAGATTTCTTCCTTTTCTTTATTCACATTCATTTGAGCATAGTCGCAATAGCTGCTTTAATATCCTTGTCTGCTCATTTCTACCTCTTGTTCATCTTGCAAGAAGTCTCTGATGATTGCCTTTTCTTTTGGGGATGAGTATTTTCCTATTTCTTCACGTGTCTAGTAATTTTAGATTGTGTCCTGGACATTTTGAATGATATGTTTTGAACAATTTAAAGGATTCCGTTACACTGTTCTGAAGAGTATAGATATTTTTGCTTTAGCAGTCATTTAACTCAATCAGACTCAAACTTCAAACTTGAAGTCTTCTATAGCTGTTGGCTTAGCTGAACTGCCTGAAGTCTGCCTCACATGAACATAATTCAGGAGTTAGCACAATTTCTTTCTCTTTTTAAAGATTTTATTTATTTAAGATACAGAGTGAGTCGGAAAGAGCTTGAGTGGGGGTCAGAGGGAGAGGGAGAAGCAGACTCCCTGCTGAGCAAGGAGCCCAATGTGGGACTTGATCCCAGGGTTCTGACCTTAGCCAAAAGCAGACGCATCACTGACTGAGCAACCCAGGCGCCCAAGCACAATTTATTTCTAAAACCGAGGTTCCCGCCTTCTGATTCTCTCCTTTCTAAGACTTTTTCTCTCACTCTTTAGCTTCTGTGAGTAATCACAAATTCTGTCTCATGGACCCTCAGGCCAGTGAGACTGTGGGTTTCTATTTAACTTTTAGTTGGCCTGCCAGGCACCATCTGTCCTTAGGTGAAGAGTTATAAAAATGACAAATTCACTCATTGCTGTTCCCTTCTTCCAAGTATTGACTCTCTCCCAGTTTCTGCCTGGTTTTGGTTACTCTTAATGTCCTTTAATATATATATTTTATATATTTTGTCCAAAGTTTGTAATTGGTACCTGAAGGAGGTTTGTACGAATAGGAGTTACTCTACCATTACTAGAGGTTTTCCCCATACACTTTCAACACATATTTTATCTTTTACTTTTCTGTTAATGTCTAGAGCACACACACACCCCCCACACACACAAACTCTAAATCTTAGCTTGCTTTTACTTTCCCTCCTCCCCATCTTCTCATGTTCTCATGTTGACATCATTTGAGATTTTCCAAATAGTAATATTTATACATTTCTTTGTGCATCAAAATTATTTGCATTTAACTATACATTAAGTAAACTGTGTCTTGAATTCCTCATCTACTCCTTTCCTGTTTTGCTTTTTCTAAGTGATTTGTTCAGGGAATATAAGCATGGTAGATTGTGATTTTCTGAGTGTCAGAAAAATATTTAGTTTGTCCTCCCATTTGAGTGAAATTTGAATGGACATGAGATTATAGGTGAAAAATCATTTTCTCACACTTTTGAACATTATTTCTTTACTATTTTCCTAATAGCATGCTATTGAGAAGTCTGATTCCAATTTTATTGTTCTTTTGTAAATGAACGATTCTTTTCTGCCTGGAAGTCTTATGGGATTTTTTTCACTCTATCCTCAGTTTTATAAAGTTTCACATTGTATGTTTAGCTTAAAATCATCTTATTTTTCTAGGAACTTAATGGGTCCCATCAATATGAATGGTCAGCTCAGTAAAAATTTTGTTTTCTATTAAAATAAAATAATTTGTTTTCTCTGCTCTATTTCCCTCATTCTTTCCAACTACGAATCCTTTTAGATGAACTTGGGAAAAATAGAATCTAGACTCCACATCTCAACTGTTTTTGTTATATTTTAATCTTACTGTTGTTTTAAATTGTATTTGGCACAAATGCCTCCTCTCAGTTTTCTACATAATTAAATTGCTCTACAGATATTTCATGCTGTTTTGCAGCCCATCTATTAATTTTTGGGGGCCCCAATTTTAATTTCGAAGATTTTTATTTGATTGTGCTTTTTGAGATCTTAAGTATACAAATTCTAAAATCTTTTTTCTGTTGCCAGAGTAAATTGGTTGCCTTAGTTTTAGTTCTCCTGTTTGAGATGAGCACCTCTCAAATATTTGTTCATTCTCAATGGTCTTTTTCCTTTTATGTTCAAGATTCTATGTGTGTCTGCCTATTCCTTTTAAATGTGACTTGGGAGTAAGATTTGGGAGGCTGCTATGCTAATACTTTATCTTTATGGTGAAATAAAGAAGTTATACTGTACACTTAAATTATGTTTTTGACACAAAACTTAAGAGACCTTAACAGTAGACATGTGAAACACTAGTATCCAAATGGAGTCTAGAAACTGTGTCTTGAAAAATATCTGAAAATACTGACTTTTTGCCATGTTGGGAAAATAGTGCAGAAATAAGGTTTCCCGAGAGTAGGAAAGGCAAAGATCAGGATGGACTTCCAAGAAGGAAAGCTCTGTGCTTTGGCCAAGGGCCTTTCTTATTTAGGATCATCAGGTACTTTAATGTGCCATTAGTATATGACACTGAATTCACCAACCCAGGAAGGTAGCAGGCTTCATAGGGCATAATTGGGCACAGCTGAGTATAACTAGTGGGGATCTGAGGACCGGACTCTCTCCCACTCTCTGCCCTAGCATCATCTGTGTCTCCCAAGACCTAAGAAACAATGGAAATGAAATTAATGCTATAGCCAGACATTGCAAATTGTGGTCCTGCCTGAACTGCATTATTTCTCTTGGCCCAGTTTCCCAGGGCACACCGCTGGGCCTAATTTCTGTGCTCACATATTCTGCTGGGACCGCAGACCCTTAAGAGTACGAAAAGAACATAGGCAGTGTTAGGAGCGTGAAAAGCCATTCAGCACATTGATGCTTCTCTCTTGTAATACGGTCTTTCCCCCAGGATAGCATCTAATTGCTACTTGAACAAACCCACTGTCTTTACCTCAACAGCCTTGCCCAGTAGGCCATTGCAAACATTTATTATTCTTTGAGTGACAAAGCTCTTCCCATCTATCTCTTCTGAATTTGTTTTTTTTGAACTTCCACTTCTGCCCCCACTCCTGTCATCGAGGCAGTATCAAAAGTAGCAACATGCATTGATATTATCCACTCTGCTAAAGATCTTGTGTACTTCAGTGATACCCCCTTCCATGTCTTTTTTGAAGTTGGAGAGGTGGAGGATTTTTTTTTAACCTTTCAGTAACTTGTACAATTTTCTCAGGAAATCAGCATGAGAGAAAATATTTGCTAACATCTGACTTCCCTTCAACCAAATCCACCTGCTCTGGAAAAACTGCCAAAGAAACACATTTCCAGAAGGTTCTTTTTGGAGACAAAATGGTTGTCTTATTTCCTTGACTATTTCTTGATGTGCTCAGAGGAAAGGAAGGAGAATGTCAAGTGTTTATTTTGATGATTCAACGAAGGCACTGAGGCAAGAGCAAGGGAGCCTTGGAAAATAATGTTTCTACCCGATAGGGATAGTTATGATTTACATGGAGTGGCCCTGATAGGCCAGGCCTGCACTACAGTATCTCATAACCTAGCAACCCCACAAAGTAGGTCTTATTATCATTATTTTCCTTTTATATGTGAGGAATCTGAGGCCACATAAATACATAGAGGTAATAATAATAATGATGATGATGATGATAAGTTCCATTTATTGAGCATTTGCAACATGCCTGGCATCTGCCTCCCCCGGTTCACATAGATCTCGCCTAGTCCTCACAACACATGGGGAAGTAGCAAATGCTGCCAGGGCTCTCTGGCTCTGATACCCTATGCTTCTCATTTTTCTGTCTGATCACTTTGACAATTACTAAGTCCTTTCATGGGCCCTTTCCTCACTGCCTGATTTCCCTTGACTTGCTAAAGCCTTTCCACTATCCAGCGCACTGATAGCCTGAGCAAAACCTTTGATTTCAGAAGGCCTTGCTGTCTGTTGTCTCACTGAAGATTTTTAAAACAACCCAAACGTCAACCATGGTGGCTGCATCCCCGGCTCAGGCAGGTCACGTGATCCATGCTGGCCAGTTAGAGTCCTCCTTCTCCCTCGTCTCAGTGATTGGTTCAGGGATGGGCACGTGACCCAAAGCGGCTCAGAATCCTCTCAGGACTTCTCTGTAGAGCTAACAGGAGGATAATCCCTTTCCTTTGGGTTTTGCAAGTAGGGTGAATTTGAATGTGGGGCAGGTACCTGCCATATTCCTCGCCACATGGAGGAAGTCTGTCTGCACATTAAAACCAACACAAAGAAAAGTATCTTTTAAGCTTTAAGATCCAGCTAGCCCTAAAGGCAGTTCTACCCGTAGACTTCCTAGTAATAACAACAAATAAATCTCCCTTCTTAATTAAACTGGTTTGAGTAGCCTTTCTGTCACTTGCAACTAGTGGTGTGCTGGTCAACTGGCTGTCTAGGGAAAAGAGAACAAGAAACAAGCCTCGATTTTTAGAGTTTGCCACTTACCGTGGTATAAATGCCCCCACTGTGGCAGGTTTTAAGCTGCTAAGGTTTAACAAGCAGCTTGCCAATTTCTGAATAGCTGACGATCGGCTTTTGTGAGCAGGTACCAGCATAGCACTGTCTGCAACTAAGAAAGTCCCAACGAATTTGCTTTTGCACAGGGCTGCGGAGACGAGAGGAATGGTAGTCAGGGCACTTGACTGGGCTGCTTCTGCCCTTCTGTATCCCAGAAAGTTTGCAGACTCTACGGACAAGCCTAGACGGCGAGGGAGAAATGTTCCCTAGCACCACCTGGCAGGCTTTTAATTCAAAAAATTAAACTTCTACAATCGTATTTTTTAAAGCATAGTTTATGGCCACCTCCCTCATCAGAATCGCCTACTGACCCAGAGTCCACCCTCGGGTCCGCATTTGGAACACGCTCCCGAGTGGATGGATGCACACCACTCCCCGAGCACTGCAGTGCTCCCTCCCTGGTTTGGCGCATGCGCTGTGCGCCCAAGTAGGGCTGACTTGCCGCTCAGTCCTGCGTGTGACTTGCATGTGGCTCTTGCAAGGGCCCTGTGGTCTTTTTATAACATGGTCATCTCTGTTTTGTGTGAGGTCTAGTATTCCGAGAGGGAAAGGGCCAAGGCGGAAGGAGATGAGAGGAGAATGTGGGGGATTGTTCCTCGATTAATTAGTGTTCTTTCTCCTCTTGCCCCCGCCCTCAACCTTCTTGTGTTTTCTTTAATCTCCTTGACCCAGTTTCCAGATCTATGAAACGGGGGACAGAAAGATGATCCCATAGGGTAACGACGAGGAAACCATCGGACCCAGCCCCAGTACCCTGTAGTGTGGCTCAGTGCCCTTTGGTTTCACCGTATCTTCCTTTTTCCTTCTCTCTTGGTCACTGTCCCCTTGACTTACTGTAAGAGACCCAGAGGGCCTACAAATGGGGACAGACATCTTTTAAAATCTATTTGCAGGTTTCCAGGGGATGCACTTTCTGTGTTGATATCTGTGGATTCTGCAGTTGATTTTTAAAAAGGCGACGTCATCTTATTGACCTATTTCCTGAGGATGTTTCCTCGGGTTCCACAGATGGTGAGGAAGGGGAACGGCTGGTCCGAGAGCCCTCTGCTCTTCGCTGCAGCAGGATCCCACTTCCACCCAGGGCAGTGACTCACCCTGTATTAATTGCACCGCAATTATCCTGGGGAGCCTGAGTTTCCTCTTGATGTCTCCTGTCTGGTTTCCTTTTGACCCGCACAGCTGTCTAATAGACATGGCTTTTGCGACTTCTTAGTTAATGTGGTTCATTATTTCCAGCGCTGCCTTCTGCCTTCAGTGGCTGGAGGTTTTTTCCCACTCTGACTTGGAGACTTTCATGAGTTGTGTCTTCAATCAGGGCCTGGTGCTGCCTGCATTGTCTGTGGGAAAAATTTCATTTGCAAATCAGAAGAAGTTCACAGAGCGCGTGGCGGTGTTGCTTCGCGAAGCGGGTTTTCATCTTCTGCGCGGCTCTCCCCAGTCACCTGCGCGCGCCTCGGCTGAGCGGGGAAAAGTCCCTCTCTCCCAGACCTCTCCGAGAGCCGCGGAGACAGAGCGGGAGGCAGGAATCTGTTTGCTCCTTAGCTGTGCTAATTATCTGCAGAGGGCTGCAGCACCAGGCGGTGTCTGTCCTCCCGGCGTCTTGCCTCACGCTGGGTCATGCCACAGAGACCGAGATGTCTGGAGCCCTAGAAGCTTCTGATGTCAAATGTCTTTAGGAAATTACAGAAATCAAACTAACTCACCTAAAACTTTCTATTCCTCTCAAAACTCAGCGGAGCCCTGGATGGCTTCAGGAAGTTTCTGTGGCTCCCACTCATCCTTTATAGGCTGAGGCTGAGTCTGGGCCTGTGCATGCTTGCTCGCTGACTACTTCACGGAATCAACCAGTTTTTGTTGAAAATCGAACATCTTTAATTTTCTGCCAAGAGCAGGAGGTCATTTTGAAGGAGGGTCAAAGCCTCTAGGACCTTAAGGTTCATTTTCCATCATCTAGAACGATAGCTGGCCTGGAAGTAACAAGAAAGGGAGCCTCCTTAGGGAGTAAAAGTGTCCGTGGTGATGCGTGGACCCAGGCAGGGAGGACACCTGGTGCTGGGGTCCCCGGTGCTGGAGCCTGAGAGGAACATCCAGTAATGCCCCAGGAGGCCACCCATTTCTACACAAGAGCAAGATGGTTGAGAGGAGGCAGAAGGGAGAAGAGAGAGAGCAGAGGGCAGACAGAAGTGGAAAGAGAGTGGCAGCATCGCAGCGATCACACAGGCTGTGGGGGGATTAGAAGTCATGACGAGGGGGTGAAGAACAGACTCCCAACCAGCTGAGGCAGCAGTCAGTGAAGAAGGGAGAGACGTGGGATTGTTCTGTGGTAAGGAACACGGAAAGCCTCGCACACCTTCGCGGTCCTCGAAGCCACGGACTTCCACCACCTGAACTCTGCTCTGTGTGAGGGTTCAAGGGGAGGGGGTTTGTAGGACAGTGGTCTGAATGGTAGCCTCTAAGAATATCTGTGTGTCATACTCAAAGAGTTGAACTCTCAGCGATCCAGGAAAGTCCTGAGATCTACAACAATCCATTTCCCAACCAGGAGGAACAGTGAGAGCATTGCTTCCGAAGACACGATCCCGATCTCTAAGGAGCTGACGTGAAATTGAACAGATACGCACGAATAAAAACTATATGATGGCTTATTAATGATAACGATTGAACAGCTACACATATTCATCTCTGCATTGGATGCTCTATTATGAAAATCGTGAATGATTTTCATAAAACTTCATGAGGTGGGTATTGTGTAGGCTGTGGGGGCGCAGGGGAGGAAGTGAGCGTGGATGGATTGAGCAGGATTTGAAGAGGACTCAGAGAAGGGGGCACACTTGGGGTTTGTGGTCACTCTTAAATCGTTCCTTCATACACTGATTCTCCTCAAAAGTAGGGAATGTATCCTGGTCTCCCTGAGGGATCGAGCCATTGCCTAACTGGGTAATTTCCATTGGTCCCTCTTACCTAGATCAGAGAATTGCCTTTCCCTGGTTTGGGGGAGAATGAAATGATGTGGGCTGCAAATAACTCCTGTTAGCAAGATCTTCGGAGGCCAGAAGAGAAAGTCCTTGCAGTTGAGGCTCTGGGACTCTTTAGAATCTTGGACAGAGGTCCACGTTGATGACAACTCTTGGGAAAGCCTCTTGCTAGAGATCAGTGTGAAATTACTGGCCATGTGGGTCTCAATCTATAGTATCTGACACGTCCTAGCTCAGGAACCAAGAGGTCAAAAGTTTGAGTCATGGCTACACAACTACTACTTAGGTTTTCAAGAATGAGGATGCCTTTTGTTTTTAGGGACACTCACTAGGAAACGTTGAACACACAGTCTTTGTATCCCAGCGTCAGCGCTGCCAAGTGTCTCTTGAGCGAGTTAACAAGAAGAGACCAGAGGTGAGTTGGAGTTGGCGTCCTTTCCTTTTCTGAAGAAATGAATAAATAAGGGTTTTTTGATCTACTTTTCTTCAAACTAGTTCCCTGCAGAGCTACAAAAAAAGATGTGCTGAAATGTCTAGGACGGCCGATGTGGAAGTATAGACTACCCTGTCAGTGACCCTTTGGGGTCTAGAGCCTGAGTGTGGCCGATTCAAGTAGAAAGCACTCACGGTGGCTCTGCTGAGTGTCTGGACTGAGAGAGGAGGCACATGTGACACAGAGTCCTTACTCCCAGGCAGTTTACAGCCGAAGGGGAGGGGTAAAGGAGGCACACGGTAACTCGGGCATGAAGCAGAATAGGCCATGGGCCGTGGCAGGGGCTCAAAGGCAGAAGAAGTCATATCCGGTCGATGGACGTCAGTGGTTGGGGGGATGAGGGATGCCATCAAGAAGACCTTTGAGGACAGAATAATGTTTGAGATGACACTTGAGCAACAGTGGATTTCTTTCATTTACTCTTTTATGGCTAATGTTTATTTACTGTACTTTAAGATTTAAAAACAATACATATATATGAGAAAATGTTAAAAAGTGTAAAGAAGAAAATGAATGAGCTCAGAATCTCAGCAGTCAAAAGAAAACAAAAGTACCATTTTGGTATATTCCTTCTAGACTTCTCTATGTATATAGGTCTGTATATTCAGACACACGCACACACACAGAGTTCACAAATTGGGCGTATACTGAATACATACTTTTGGGGTCTACTCACTTAACAGAATGATGAGTTTTCACATATCATTAGATGTTCTTTAACGCCATGGTTTATAGAATCATTCTATACTTGTCCCGTGATTGATTGAGCCATTTCAGTCCAATTAGACATCTAGCATGTTTCCATTTTCTCACATAGTTTTGCTGCATCTTTTTATCCATCAATCCAATAGAAAAAGTTCTGACATGCAGAGATTAGGCATGAAGGTG
Organism: Ursus maritimus; assembly: GCF_017311325.1. Lineage (NCBI taxonomy): Eukaryota > Metazoa > Chordata > Mammalia > Carnivora > Ursidae > Ursus > Ursus maritimus. The sequence goes on along the minus strand of NW_024426885.1, from coordinate 17,139,180 downwards.
TGGGTGTAGTGGGTGGAGGGCATTCCGGGAAGAGCATCGGCGTGAGCAAGTGTCTGGAGGTGCAAAGCATGGAAGTGTGTGGGAAAAGCGAGATGAGGCCTTTGGCTGGAGGGTGGGTGCACTGAGGACGGCCGTGGGCCATGAGGTAGGTCTGGCAGGTTGTGGAGGGCTGTAACCGGCAGACATTAACCAAGAGGACGTGGGGAACCGCTGACAGCTTTTGAACAGGTTAAGGACAGAATTGGAAGTGTGGAAAGTGGTGTTAGGGTGGAGTGCAGGGAGGGAGAGGGGACATGGTTTAGGAACAAGGGCAGGGCAGCTCGGATGAGAAGGACAGAGTGGTTGGAGGCCGTGGCTCTGTGACTCAGAAGCTCACTGGGAATATGGCCAGTGAAGACTGAGGCCTCAATAGCCCTGTGATTTTTGAGGTTTACTAACTGGGAGGATGGAGGAAGCATAAAGAAATTGAGGCCTGGCAGGGATAGAGACTTGTCTCAATTTGTGACCTTGTGAGAGGTGAAGCGATGCCAGAACCCTTCTGCTCTGGCTTCACGTGGTGAACGTGAGCCATCCAGCGTCGGATGCTAGACTCGGTGGATCCTGGAGCCCATGCCTGAAGGCAGGTCAGCCTGAGGTGAATGTCTGTCAGCTGTGGCGTTGGCCCTCATTTGCCTGGTGGGACGTGGGCTGGGCACCGTCCATCAATTTGGTAGCACATGCAAAAAAATGAGACTTCTTATTTCGTCTCTCAAACTTAGTTCTTTGCAAGCACAGTAGAAAGAAAGGCGTGTTTGTTGTTTCAAAGGGTGGGCCGAAGAGTTGTGGTCTTTCCTCACATGGAAAGCCTCTTGGGATCTCCAGTCAGAGCTGGTCATCGATCTGGTAGCATCACATCTCAAGCCACACTGGGTTGCTGGAGCACATGGGACCGTCCTGAAGGTGTCAGTCCCTTGGTCCACTGGGCAGACATCTTGTTACGCAGGTGCACGTAGCTCCCTCTTCCCTCACGTTTAAATTGCGGTTTCTTCCCGTGATTAGTTTTGCCGTTTCAAACAGCTTTCCACAGTTTCAAGACCGGTGTATGATAACAAAAATAAAAATAAGATAAAGAAAAAGAAAAAAAAAAACCACCTCACCTGATCTCCCCAGCATTTCACTGCTGCTTTGGAAATTGAGAGCCGTGCGTGGGATATTGGCGGCTAACAACCATGGAAATAAAAATGATTTTTGATCTCAAGGCCTAATATTATTCATATTTTTTCATAGCCTCAAACAATGTCTTCAGATAATTCAGGTAAAGGCAAGCCAGAAACAAAACAACATCATAAAGGCATTATTATATACAGACACTTCCAGCTACGCTGCACGCCTCGCAGTGTCTTTGAACCCTGTGTGATGAGAGAACCGTTTCACACTCCAGGGAATACTCTTGGAGCTGTTTTTACTTCCACAGAGGGTAGCGAAACAAAATTCTTTGGCTTTCGATATGTGTTCGGCCCTGGCTCCACAGAGGTCCCTCCCTTCTTGTGTGTTTACCATCCATCACGACTCCGTTTGGGAGGCCGTGGGAAGGGCTGTGGCATCCCCAGGTGCGCTCCCCACCTGCAGACCAGGGTCCTTCACCTCGGGGCCTGGGGGGTTTGGGCCAGCCCTCTGAGTGGGTGGGGGTTATGGAGCCCAGAACGCAAAAGCCTTTCATCAAGAAGAATTTGGCAATGGAGTCCTTCCCAGCCCTTGTTCTTCCCAAAATAACACTGGCCAGCCTCATCGAATTAGATAAGGGCTGGGGAACTAGGGTGTGCTTAGAAAGGACAGAGGAAGCAGAGAGAGGGAGAAGGAAGATTCTCTTGGGGAATCTCTCCCTCCTGATTGAAACTATCTGTTCTCTGGTTTGAAAGTGCCAGTAGCGTCCCAGCCAAGGAATGTACTTGCCTTCCCCCCTGCCTGCTGTGCTTCGTGGTTCCAGTTCTTCACTGCGGTGTATGAGCTGTAAGTTTAAGTCTTCTGTTCTTAAGTGAGACTTTCCAGCTGCCGGGACCTGTGGGGCCACTGCTACCCCTCCCATCCGCAGCATCAACAACCCTGGCACTCAGTGGGTACCCTGCCAGCGTTGACATCTAGTTAAGGTTTGCCATTCCCATGACCCTTGCTCTCCATCTTGCAGAGAAAGCAAGGACTGAACCCATGGATACGAGGTATGACAATAATTCTAGGAGTTTCAACACACTCTAGTGTTGGCAGGCGTTTCTAGAAGGGCAAACTTAACAGGGCATGATTTCACTGGCCGACATGTTTTGCAAGGTCCAGCCAATGCTACCTCTGCCGAGAAGCCTTCCATCTTGTTCTGAACCAGAGCAGCGATTCTGCCCTAAGCTCCAAATGTCTGTGCCATTCAGAAGGCAGTTAGTGCATATGGTTTTGTATTCTAGATTTGCTCACTGGTCTCAGTGTCGTTAATAAACCCCACGGAGATGAGGGTAGTTTCTTCCATATTCGTTCCAACATTCTTCTTTGTGTATTGGGCACTGCTCTATCCTGTCACACGCGGTCCGTAATGGTGTGTCGAATGAATTGACCTCATCTGCCTTTGTCTCTGACAAGCCTGCTGGGGTTTTGGGAAGAGGGAAAACTCTTATTTATCTAGAAAGTGGCTACAAACCCCATGAAAGGCAAGAGAATGAATGCTGTCCTTTTCCATTTCTGCCCCATCCTTTCCTTTCGGAGTTGGCTGCCCTGCCCTCCCCGCACCCTCGAATGGGCACTCAGCGTTTCACTGGCCTTTCCTCCTGCACAACATCGCCCCCAGCCTTGGGCTCAGTGTGTGTTGAGCTAGAACAATCATTTGCTGGAATCTAATTTCAGTTCTACAGAGGTTAATTTATCCTTTTTCAGGCTATATACTCATTTAATACAAAACTACCTGGCTACTAGCCTTCTTGATGGCAATTACATCCTGCAAAAGCAAACTAGTGAGCTTCATGTATTGGTAATGGCCTTTCTTTGGATAGTTTTCCTTAGGGATCAAGTTGGATGGGGAAATTAGTCACATTAAGCTGGAAAAATAGTGAACAAAATACATATTTTATATTTTTAAAAAAATCCTTCTGCTACCAATTATGGTCTTTATTAGAAACAGGTATTTTCACATTATGGGGCTTGTCTTTTTATTAAACAGAGCAAACCCAAATGAATAGTTACTTAAGAGGATCTTTTAAATAAATACTCAAGTCCATTTTAATATCTAATAATAGTTGCTGCCTCAAGTATTCACATTTTAGCATAACCGGCAGGAAAACTGTTTGATGTTTTAATTATGTCCCTGAAAATGCTGAATGGGTTATAAAAAAGCAATTTGAAGAAAATAAAAAAAAGGGAATTTTTAAGAATTATTATTAGTGTTTTGGGAGAAAAGACCTTTTCCACGTCCCATTAAAAAACCTTTCTGCATTGTAAAAATACTGTCTGCTGATACACTAGGCCAAATAAGCAAAGGATTTGCATCTGTTGTAAGTGTTCTCATTTGGGGAGAAAAATCTGGAAAATAAAAAAAGACCTCAGAGGAACAGTATTCTAAGAAGGGGGAGCTATGGAAATTGATCATGCCTTGAAAGAAAGAAAAGAAGAAAATCTTTTAATTACATTTAAAATTAGCCAGAACCTTGTGCTTGTCCCAGGGAGGCTCCTGGGAGGGTTGGAGCGTTTCTGAGGAACGTGTTGCCCGGGCCATGGCTGATGTAATCACTTCAAACCCCCACCTGGAGGTCTGGACCGGGGAGCAGGCAGTGGGGACATTCTCAGGCTAGATCCCCTGGCCTCAGGTCATTCTTCTGGGCAGGACCGGGGAAGGCTGTCCCTGAGGGGAGGAAAGCAATGAGAAGGGGAGACATTTCCAAGGAACGGAACCAGATGTAGAGCTGCCGTGAATGTGAATGCGAGGAGGCTCAGCGGTGGGTGGACACGTGGAAGCAGGAGAGGGAAGGCTGGATTTGGGTTGGTTAACTCTTTCTTCTCTCTGTAGGGGGAGGCCTGGTCTGGTGCAGGTCTGGCTCTCCAATGGCCTTAAAGCCTTCTTCCCAATGGCCAGATAGGAGGCACCATGAAGAACTCAGGGAAATAATTCTCCATGAGGCAAAATGAGCCCCTTTGCTGTGTTAGCTGCCCCGTGGAGGTCTACACAGGGTTCTCCACCTGCACTGTTCCCCAGGGGTTGTTTCTTCTCCTCCTTCTCCTTCTCCTCCCCCTCCTCCTCCCTCTCCTCCTCCTTCATCCTCTTCCTCTTCTTCCTCTTCCTCCTCCCCCTTCTCCTCCAGGGGTTGTTTCTTCTTCTTCTTCTTCCTCCCTCTCCTCCCCCTCCCCCTCCTTCTTCCTCTTCCTCCTCCTCCACCTCCCCCTTCTCCTCCCTCCCCTCTAGGGGTTGTTGTTTCTCCCTCTTCTCCTTCTCCTCCTCCTCCTCCTCCTCCTCCTCCTCCTTCTTCTTCTTCTTCTTCTTTCTTTTGTCTTTCTTCTTCTCCTTCCTCTTCCTCCTCCTCCTCTCTTCCTCCCCCTTCTCCTCCCCCCCCAAGGGTTCTTCTTCTTCTTCCTCTTCCCCTTCTTCTCCTTCTTCTTCCTCCCCCCACTTCTTCTTCATAATCATCTTGTCCAAGCTGTATTCCAGACCAAATAATCAGCATTTAGGGGGTGGAAACCAGGCATCAATACTTTTTAAAAACTCCCCAGATGATGTGCAGCCAAGCTAGAGAAGCACCACCAATGTGGCTCACACCCCAGAGTCACGTGGGCAGCTCATACAACGCAGGTTCCGATCCGGCAGGTCTGGAGTGGGGCCTGCCATCCTGCCTCTCACGCTGCTGGGTGGACCACCCTTGGGGCCAGAAGACTGCAGTTTTCCACTTGCAGTTGCTCCCATGTCTGCCTTTTAGACTAAAGTCTCTCTATTGGAAGCGACTAAGATGCTGAGTGGGTCTCCTCGGAACAGGGGCCTGTAGCACAATGCCCTGTGTTCACAGTGCAGGTGGATCCTGGTTCTTTGAGACATTTTATTCCACTTGGATAGAATGTTATTCAAGCAAGTACAAAGCTGGTTTGTCCCCGGGTACCAAGACATGCCACCCTCCTTGTCCTCAAGGATCTTCATTTGGTCGATGGTGTCGTCTTTGAAGTGTTTTTGTTGTGCTGTTGTTGGGAGAAGCAGGCTGGATTTGTTTCATTTGTTTATCAACAGGGATCAACAGAGTCGCTACTATTTGCAGGCACTGAGCTGGGTGTGGGGTAACGACTGGCTGAATGAGACTCTGTCTCAGGAGTCACAGTCTAGCAGGGCTTGTCCTTTTATGTAACACAGAAGCGTGGCTGATGAGCTCCACTTACGGTTTGCTGTGTTGCTCTCACCTTTACACAAGGGTCTGGAATGCTTCTCCTCTCCATACCCCATAACACTGAGCCATTACATCGTTCACAGCCCAGAGGCTAGGGGATGGGGAGCAACCACATCAGCTGCCTATCATGTGCCTGGCACTATAGGAGTTTGAGGGAATGCCCATCTCTTGTAAGTTTTGCAGCAGCCCAGCAAGGGTGGGTGATCTTATGCCCATTTCACAGATGGAAAAGTACAGAAAGATTATTCAAACTTACTCAAAGTCATGTAGCTACTCAGTGTCAATATCTAAACACCATTATATCATTATAACATTCTTTTTTCATTAAATGAAGCTGTCTTCCTACAGAGAACAGTGGCAGATTGAAAGATGGTAAATGCTAGAAGGCATTTGAGAAGTAGCCATTATAGCAATTACCGCTGACCCTCCTCTTTGCCGATGAGGTCCCTGAAATGCGTTCTCAAAAATATTTTTGAATGAACAAACAGATGAGTGAATTGAAGAAAACCAAGAGTTAAAATTAAGAAGACATCACCCTTCCTGGACCTTCTGTCTGGTTAGCCCCCTAGATCATGAAACTTCCAAGAGCAAATGATTTATTCTATTGACATAGTAATGAGTATGATGATGCTAATTGTCACCAATAATGTGTCCAGCATCGTAGCCATCACTTAATCTATAGCACTGAATTTAATCTTTACTATAATCTTTACAGATTAAAAAAGAGTGAGGTTCAGAGAGTTTCCCTTGCTAGTGGCCCAGCTGGTAAGCGGCAGCGAAGAGATTCAAACCCAAGACTTGGATTCTGAAGCCAAGGCTCTTCCTGCTACCCCAGACTGCTCACAGTGCGGCTTCCTCAGTGGCTTCTTTACAGTGGTTTTCCCCTTGAAAGCATTCGAAAACCATAGCAGATGCTGTAGGGGCCCCTGCATACCCTCCCCTTGACCCCCAGGGAGGTCACCAGCAGACAGCCCCCAGACACTCTCATGGCTTTGTGGTCTCCTGGCCTGAGGCATACTCTGGCCTCCTGACAGTTGTAAGAGAATGAATGCCCCAGAGAGATCCTCAACCAAGGAGGGATGGGAATTGGAGGAGCCGTACCCCCGCTTCCTCACCTCTTAGAAGCATGCTACCCAGTCTGTCAGGGTCTATTGTGAGACTGAGCCCCGGTCACCCACGGAAGTAGCCTCCTCATCTGCACACCTTTTATTGGTCTCATGTCCTTCTCCCTTATAGTGCTTTCTGGGCTTAGCCCTTAATTAAAGTGCTTATGCCCAGGTATTTTCCTTAGGCTCTACTCTGGGGAAAACCCAAGCTAAGAAAAGCCCCACCTTTTCAGCATCCAGAAGTTAAAAAGCCCACTGTGGCGACAGTGGCCTGAGAATCAAGAAATGATTACAATTGAAAGTCTTCTTGGATAGAAGAGAGGTCTTCCTTATTTCTCTTTGCTTCTTTAGATGGAAGCCTGGCTGGTAAACAGTTGACACCCTGGAGGTCTCCCCCTTTCAGAAGGGTGAATGGATTTCCTGGAGTCACATGGCTTCTACCGAAGTGGGGATTTCCTAGCGAGTTTTGGCAGAAGATGAGGAAAGTTTGTCTGCCTGCCTTTGCTCCTGGTGGCAACCATAGGCCGTGGATTTCAGTGCTAAGGTAGGCACGTGCCTGCTGCATGCTTGTGAGGCCTTCAAGTGGGCAGTCAGGATGCTCAGAAGGACCCCAACATGAACATGATGTCACCACCCTCTAGAGCTTGCGAGCACTTTATGCCAACTGGGTGGGGGGGTGGAGCAGCAAGCAAAACAAAGCAGAAAGAATAATTAATAAGGAGTTGGTAGATTGGGGTGGAAACACTAGCTCTACTATTATTCTTTTAGTCAATCCGTAATTACTAAGTGCCTACTAATTGCAGGCTGGAGTGACACTCAAAATATTTAGCCGCAATTATCCAAGTGCCATGCCAGACCTTTAATTACTGGATAGAGGGTGGTCTGTCCGAAAGGTCCAGGGGAGGGGATTTGGCTAGAATACCATATTGGTATTGAAACACCAGAGGAAGATGAGCCCTGTGACCTTGGGAAATCACAGGCCCTCTCAGGGCCCCAGGTCCCTCATTCATGTAAAGACAGGTGGACTGACATGGTGTCCATTATCCGATTCCCTCTTGCTGACATTCACAGGCAAGGACAGCCAACAGGCACTAAAGACTATTGTCATCTTCAAAAGGAACTCCTGAGCTGTGGTTTCTAGGTCACGGTTACCTAAAATATTAGAATATAAAAATTTTAGGTCTCCTTGTCCTGTCTCATTCCCAGAGCTAGCCATATTAGAGATAACATTCTCGAGTGATCTTTCATTTTTCTACTCCAGTGACCCCACCTTCTACGGGGGAAAGGAGTGGAATTACGTGGCCTGGGCTGAGCTGATCATGTCACCTTGTATTGTTGCTTACCTTCTCTGGTTCTCAGCGCTCTCATTTGCGAAAAGAGCGCATTGCATCTTGTGGACCCCAAGGTCTTTTCCTGTGCCTGTGACCTCTGTTTCTTTCACCTCATTAGCCTGTGACAGGGCTCGTTTGAGCTTTCTGCTGCCCTGATTAACTTCTAGGAAGGGTTGGACTCTGTTGCTGGGTGGGCTGGGAAATCTCCCAGGAGGCTTTGCTGTCAGATATGCATGAGAGGGCAGGCTGCTCTGGGCCTGGGTCAGAGACGTTTTTGTGGGAGGCTGGGCAGGGAGCTACGTGCCCCAGATTTGTGAGGGAACACCTGCTAATTCTTTGAGGATTTAAGAAAGAGAGCTCAGCTCAGGGCCGAATATGAGGGGAAGGCAGAGTCAGGTGTGGACTCCCTGAAACCCAGGCATCCTTTGTCCTCACTGGGAGGGGGTACCAGAGCCTTGGTTCCCGACCAGTGCCTCGGAAGAAGGCTGTGGGATGTGCTGTTGTATTGCCTTGGTGGGGCATTTCTCCCTCTCCCTTTTTATGTTATTTCGTCCACAAATCCATTAGCGTTGCCTTCTCTTGAGCATCCAAGATGCTACAGCCTATCACTCAAGTCATTCACATGGCATTTCAGCCTTTCTTTGGATGGCAATTGTGTCTTCAGTCAAAGACCTCTTGACAAGAGAAAATGGGACCTGGGATGGAATAATGCAGCCAAGTGCTTGTCGTACACCTGCAGAATGCGACTCTGTGGGCCATTACGCCCCAAATTGTTGTGCTGGAACAGGTCTCTTGTTTACATCTCTTTATGCCCCAGCATTTAACCTTGGGGCTCTGTAGGCGCAGCCCCCTCCCCTCATCTTACCACCGCAATTCTTTCCTTTGTGGCCTACATTTTCTGTAATTATGTTGGGGGCAGTCATCACGTTTGTGTTTACTTAGCTGTGCTGCTAGAAGGGTCGTCGGCCCCTGATTCCCTCCACTCTGGGAACTCGCTTTAGGTCATTTACCAACGCTAATCTTTCTGGTTTCTTCAGAGACTGCATCCCTAAAATGAAAGGGAGAAGGCACGTGCCTAAAAATGGAACAAACAAGAAGGTATTAAAGATGACAAGGAGTCCTGATCTTATCCCAGAGTGAGTAAAAGTAACACAGACATGTTAGGAAAAACCACAGTGGCTGACATGGCGATGATGCTTTGGCGGTTTTCAGCCTGCGAGGGTAGGTTTGAAACAAAGTTTTTTATTATGGAAAATTTCAAACATACACAAAAAGGTGAGAGAACGTCGCAGGTAGGAATGTAAAATGATGCAGCTGCTTTGGAAAGCAGTTTGATAATCTCTGAAGTGGTTAAACAGATAGCTACCATATGACCCAGCAATTCCACTCCTAGGTATATGCCCGAGAGAAATGAAAATATATTCCACACAAAACCTTATATATGAGTGTTCATAGTAGCATTATTCATAATAACCCCAAAGTGGAAACAATCTAAATGCCCATCAACTGATGAATGGATAAATAAAGCATCATCTTTCCGCACGATGGACTATTATTTGGCCATAAAAAGAAATGAAGGTCTGATACGTGCTACACCATGGACCAGCCACTCCCAGAGGACCTCCTCTTGTGGGGTTCCTTTTATATAAAATGTCCAGAACAGGGGAATCTGTAGAGAGAGAAAGTAGATCGGTGGTTGTCTAGGGCGGCATAGAATTGGGAGATTATGGCTGAGGGGTGCGAGGTTTCTTTTTGGGGTGATGAATATATTGTAAGATTGTGCTGATGGATGCACAACTCTGAATATACTAAAAGTCCTTGAATTGTACACATGAAATGGGTGAATTGTATGGTGTGGAAATTATACTTCAATATAACTGAAAAAAAGAAAAGAAAAAAAAAGACAGAATAGTATGGTGAAACACAGGTGCCATGGCTCCAGCTGAGAGCCCGTGGGACCCTAGCCTGCATTTTCACCCTTCTCCTCTCATACGTTAATGTCATTTCATTGGTATTTCAGTCTGTATCTGTAAAAGATAAGGGCACTTTAAAAAAATCAGATGCCGAAGCCATTGTCACATTTAAAAATTTAACAATAATTTCTTAATATCATCAAATACCTACTGTTCAGATTTTCACTTGCCTTTTTTTTTTTTTTTTAGTTGTGGAATCATGATTCTAATTATCTCTACATTGCAAATGGTTGAAATGTTTTTCAGTATCTTTTAATCCATAAGTGCCCCCTCTGTTTCTCTTTTTTTCTCCTCTTGAAACTTGTCCATTTAAGAAACCATGTCGTTTGTCCCACAGATTTCCTAGACTGGACCTTGCTGTTTGCATCCCCATGGTGAAGTTTAACATGTTCCTCTGTCCTCTCTGCCGCTGGCAAGTTGCTAGCTCCATCTAGGGATGTGATCAGATTCATAAGTATATTGTGTCCTTCCATCAGGAGGCACTAGATGTCCAATTCCCTCTCTCTCTCTCTTTTTAGCAGCTCTTGACACCAAGGCTTGGATCCATCAATTCATCAGGGAAGGTGGGAATTAAAAAAAACCAAACACATACAAGATTCCTTCCTCATATACTAAATGGAGTCACGCTTCTTCCCTGCACTCATTAGAAACTTGCCTTATCCTGAGACAGGGAATCCCGCTCTTTGGGAAAGGAACTCAGCAGGCTGAGAGGCGCCCGGAGCTTGCCTTTCCCCAGAGCACAGAGAAAGGGATTCAAACTGCTCTGTGCAGGAATCAAAATGTCAGAGACCTGCTTATCTCCTGCCCCCTTCTCCTCCAATGCTCGTGCCTCTGGTCCCTTTACTCTTGTGGCACATGCTTTTGTTCATGCTGTTCTCTCTCCCTGAGACGTCGCTATTGTCCACCTGCTTTGTTGCTTCACTTACTCACCCAACACTTATTGAACACCTGTTGTGCACCTGGCACCATGCCAGGGATTGAAGATAGAAAAATAAAGAAGAATCTTTCCCTACCCTTAAGAGGCTCACATTTTGTTGAGTGTAGGGGATAGACAAGTAAATGGATAATTGTGAAATTCTTATCCTTGAAGATCTAGCTCAATTATCACTTACTGTGTAAGGTCTTCTCCTTCTCTCTCACTCCTCAAACAGAACTGACTGTTCTCTTTCAGTGACCCCTCTGCCCAGGTTGCTGATCTAGTGTTTTCCACATCAAGGTAGAATCGTAGAATGAGGAGCATGGATATCTGTATTGACTGCATGATCGTAAACTCCACCAAGGAAGCTCTGTATCCTATTTATCTTTGCATCTTGTTTCTATAACTTACGTGTTTTGGAGCAAGTTACCTAATTTCTCTTCTTATGTATAACATGGAGCTAACCCCTGGGCCCACTTCCAAGGACCGTGTTGAGGATTGAAGAGATATTGCACACATAGCTTTAGCTTTCAGGCACCTTTGTTCTTATGTGTAGACTTAGCACATTGCTTGGCATCCACCAAGTATTTGCTGCATCATTGACTGATTAATGAATTGGGTGTAATCCTTCTTTTTAATTAACTTACAATTTTAGGAAACAAGATGAGTGTGAAAAGAGAGTTAACAGGGCAATGTGGTATAGCAAAAGGGCTTTGGATCAAGAGATAAAGGACTCAAGATGTTAGCTTCAACATGTGTTCTCTAGAACAGTGGTTCTCAACTAGGGTGACTGTGCTCCCTCCAACCAAGGAGATGTTTGGCATCGTCTGGAGATATTTTGGTTGTCACAACTGGAGATGGTGGCTGCTGGTATCTGATGGGTGGAGGGATTTGGCTAAACATCCTGTAATGCACAGGATAATCCCTCTGTACCTCTCCTACCCCCAAACTAAGAACTGTACAGCCCAAAATGTCAATTAGTTCCGAGGTTGGGAAACCCTATTCTAGAGCTTTCCTACTTAAAGTGTGGTTCACAGACTAGTAGTCTTCATATCATCTGGGAGCTTGGTAGAAATGCAGAAACTTGGGCCGTAACCAAGACCTACTGAATTGAAATTTCCATTTTAGCCAGATCACCACTATGTGATATGTATGCTTACTAAATTTGGAGAAACAGTGTTCTTGAATGGTGCTTTTCAATCTTTAAGACTCATTAGAATCTCCCAAGGGTACTGGTGGTGGGGTTAGAAATCCCAATGCCTAGGCAATGCTCTATGATCTTAATTAAATCAGAATTTCTGGGGTAATACCCAGACATCAGTATTTTTAAAAGCTCTCCTTATTGATTCCAATATGCAGCCAAGGTTGAGAATCACTGACCTAAGAGCTAATAGTCTGATAGGGTGAAGAGACCTATCAGTAAATTGAAGCGCATGGTGATAGCTGATTTTGAAAGAATGCAGCCCAGGTGGAGGACATTAAACCATCAGTGGGGACCAGTTTGTTAGAAGCAGTGAGAGCCCAGAGCCCCCACTAAGACAGGTGTTACCTTGGGCAAGTCATTTCCCATGCCCACCATGAACCCCATGTCCAGTGTTGTCTCAGTTTCTTTGTCTATTTTTTTTAATTATATTCCATTAGCCAACATATAGTTTCTTTGTCTATTAAGAGAAGATCTGCAAACTGCCTTCTCTCTCAAACCTTCTGAGTGGCCCAGAGCATGGCTTAATGAGGGTTTGGTGCATGAATGAACAAATGAATGAATGATCTTATACTATGTGAAGCCAGTGGTATAGACAACAGATGCTCTAGGAGTTCAGGAGCAAGGAGTCATTCATCAGTGACAGCTTCATGAAAGAAATAGGATTTTAGTGGGACTCTGGGGCAAACCCTCCAACAGAGGAAGAGAACACCTCTATTTCCTTTTGTTCCTGTTAGGGAAGGGACCCTCCTTGGGCTCAGTGCCTCCAAGGTGATGCATCAATCCCGGACAGCTCCCACCTTGATTTTTAAGGAACACAGGTCCCTGTTCCAACATAGCTGTGTGTCATTAGCGGCCATTTTTAGAAATCAGCAGGTAGGGGCTCCTCTCCCTTATGGGGTTGGAGGAAAAAAGGTTGCACAACTTTCCACAGCCCCTGCCTCCTGGTGCTCTATGCGGAGCAGGGGCCCAGTTCCTCTGTAACCCCCCGCACATTAAAGCTCTTCACTTCTTAAAACAGATGATGGCTTTAAACACCAGAATGAAGGGTTGGAAATGGACTTAACCTCATCAAACAATTCCATATCTGATCTTACCTTCCAAGCTGTGGATCCTGGCCAACATGAAAGAGTTCCCTTTGCAGGCTGACTTTCAATGTGGGTTTTATTCCTCTCTCTGAGTTTTGCCTGTCATGCCAGGTTGGGGTGCAGGGTAGGGATGTGGTTGGTGCTTGGTGGTAGATGGCCCTGTTCCTGGTATTTAGGAAGCTAGAGAGATGGAAAATGCCCTCCCCCCCCCCCCATGAGGCCTAGTTGGAGGATTTTTGCCAGTTTCCCTGGGAAGGCTATACTCTGGCAGTGAGCTGAGTTGAGAGAAGACATTTTCTTTCATCAGAGGCCAGCCTCCACAACTCCTTCTTATATTTGGGGAATTCTCTGCACTATAAGTCTTGGAGGGGAGTAGAGGTGAGAAGGGACGGTGCCCACTCCTCAGACCTCTCAGCAGGTAGGTCAGGGACACATGACCTGGTTTTAGGCAACGAGACTTACCTGTCGGGAAATCCCGTTGGAAACTGTAGGGTGCTGTGGCCAAGCGACGGCCACCTTATCACCTTTCCCCTTTCTTCCCCTCCTTTCTCTCTATCTCCCGAGCAGCCATGTGTGGTTTTTCCCCTCCAGCTGCCCCTGGAGCAGAGCTGGTCTGGCATTCCTTGTCTCAGGTGCCCCAAGTCCGGCACACAGCCCCAGAGACACCTAGGATGAGGCAGGTGGGACCGGGATTAGGGTGAGGCCAGCAAGGCATGGAACAGACCCAGCAGGGCCTTGCTCACTCTCTTACAAAGTTTTCCTTTTATCCTGAGAGCAATGGCAAGCCACTGGAAGGTTTTAAGTGACAGGGGTTTGTGAGTGCAATTGGGAGATTTTGTGGTCAAATACGAATTTTAAGATCATCACTGGTTTCTGTTGGAGAACAGATGCACGGAAGCAGGAAAGCCAGGGTAGTGATTTAAGTGAGCAGTGAGCTTGTCTGGATGAGGGTGGTGGCCCCTCTTTCTCCTGGGTGCCTTTTCTCCATAGCCTGCTTCTAGACTCTTCCTTCAGACTCCCAGCTCCCCCTGCTGCCCGAGGGCATGCGTATCTTCCAGTGACCAAGGCCCTGACCCACAGGTGGGGGTGGGGGTAAGATTTGAGCCCTCAGCCAGGTGGTAGGGGGAATTTTGAGGGTGGAGGCCCACTCTGTCTTGGTAACACAGAAATACAGTAGTCTTGGAACTTTAAGCTCTTCAGCTACAAGGGGTTTTGAATGTCTTTGAGCCCGGAAGCCCGAGGGAGGCTTGGCTCTCCCATCCACGCTCGGACAAGGTGTTGTTGAATGTAAGCCGTTTGAGGACAAGAGCCTCACTGTCTCCCCAGACCACTGATCTCCTTTTGGGCAATTCACATGGATTGTCTCCTTTCTTTTGGACTCTGCCATGCTCTCCGGCTGTATAGCACCACCCTGCGTGGCTGCGCATGTGGGTCTGGGGGCGAAGTTCTTTGGGTGGGGCTGAGCCCAGGATGGCTCTCCCTCTGGGGCCCTGGGCTAGAGGGAAGCAAGCCTCAGTCCTGGGTGAGAATTAGCTGTGGTCCTGCTGCCAGGCTGAGGACGATGCCAAAGTGCTGGACGCTGCTCTCACTCTCCAAGTGGCACCTCCCAAGGTGCTCGACCCTCTCCTCTCCCAGGAGAAAGGACCGACCAGAGTGCATTGGAAGCAGAGGGGTGCATGGCTGGAAATGACCTTGGGCTGGAGGTCCCCATAGGAAGCCATCAGCCCGTCAAATCACCTTCCTCTTTGGCTCAGGCTTTGATCTCTCCTGAAATCCAGGTCAAAGCCAGGCCTCAGGCATCTTTCCCGAAAAGCTGTGGCCGCTGCACCTTTGCCCGCATTCCCTAGGCCTCCGGACAGCGTCGGATCCTCCTGGGTCCCCACACTCCTGCAGTGTGGCGGGGAGCTGCCCGCTGGCACCTAGGCCGAGCAATTAAGAAACTGCATTTTTCTCCTCCTCGCTTCCCTAATTGTTATTTTTGTCCCTGCTTTCAAACCATCCCTGGTTTTCATTTCATCTTGCCCCAGCCTGGTGCGCCTGGCAGAAAAAGCCAGCTTGCTCAGTGGGAGGCAATTTTCCCAGCGTGTCCAGCGATAATTCCAACACGACTGCTTTGTACATATAATTATAAAACCAGGGGCCACCAAAGTGCACCTATGGAGCAGAGTCTTGACTGTTCTTGGTTCTGTTTTAATTATTAAGCCTTAAAGCAAAAACTAGGTTTCAAAGAAAACTTTCTGTACAGTCCTCAATAGAGTTAAAGGAGGAACATTTTAAGCTGATGAGCTGACACTTGTAGAAGCAAATATATTAAATAAATCATGATTCGTTTTGGGGGCAAAGTCTGACTTACATCAACTCTGGAAAAAATGGATCTTAATGAGTGACAGTTGGGTGTTTTCTGTCACTTCCTGAGGTAATGGCCGCAAGCTGACATTGCTCAGTGGGTGTCTCATACTTCTGAACAAAAGTTTTTTGGAGTGAGACAGACAAGGTAGAAATCCCAAGGTGACTGGGAGGAATGTCTAATGAGTGGAAAGACATATTTACTGGCAGTCTGTATGTAAGCTGTGACAGTTGACAGAACTTGATTGTAACAAATATAGTTGATGAAGAAAAGGCTGACAGACTGAGAGAGGGGGCCGTGGCGGGGGGGGGGGGGGGGGAGTCAAAAGCCCTGCCTTGCCTGAACCCTGCTAATGGTAAGTTGGATACAAAGCTCCGAGTCATGAAAGGGATTCAGGATCTTGCACGGATGTCGAAACACAGAAATGTGTTGAGCTCGCAGGAGGTGCTTATAGGTTCAGACCCGTTGACCTTTTGCCCATAAATTGAGAAGCTGGTGTTTCCAGTGGCACCTGGGACCAGAAGATGACCCCAGCTCTAGGGACATATGTAAGTTCTGTGGGTTTGGGACCCATTCTACCCATGCCTGTGGCTGGGGCAGGTCTGGGGTCCTTCCTTGACAGACGCCTCACCTGGGCAGCTACCATGACCAAGAGCCACTGGGCTCCGGCCCCAGTGGGCACTGGTGAGGCTCACATGGGGGTGGAAGGGAGACGGAACAATGGAACCTCCTGTAACCTTCCATTCTTGTGCTCCCCTTACCTCCTTCGTTCTGGGGCTCCCCCCTACTCAATTTCTCCTCTGTGCCCCACCCCCACCCGCTCCCCAGCACAAAAGGAGTGATGGGCCTGGAAAAGGCAGAGCGGACTGGCATATTGAATGGTGACACTTTGTAACTGACTGGTCAGGGCTTCAACAATCGGCTTGCCGATGAGCTCTGCACTTCTTCCCCCAGGCAAATGTCACACTGAAACTAAACAGGATCTTTTTTCATCCTACATGCTGTTTTCTATGCCACGTATTATTTTATAGTTGAAAATAGGCTAACTCTTTAAAATGCACGGAGCTTGCTGTACTTTCATCGTGGGCTCATTTTGGAGGAGAGGCTGCCTGGGAGGGAGTGGGGGGAGCAGAGAGACTGTGTCGAGTGGCGGTGAAGGTTAGGTCAACATCTTGACCTTGACTTTTTTTGTTTTTGAAGGGATGAATAAATGAAGGTAAAAATTAGAAAATTTTAAGGATTGAGAAGAAATGGATGGAAGTGAGGAGAGCAAAGGAGACTAACAAGCCGGAATGTCATCCATCAAGATAGGAAGCTGACTTGGCATTGTCACCAGTTTCTTATTTCGATTGACCAGGGCAAGTATTTCTTAGCTGCGGGTTGAGTTTCTGTCTGCTCTGTGATTTGGAAAATGGGAGCCATTCCTGGTTAATTTCTCAGACCTGAGTAAGGTGGCAGTTCCCTGACTTTGATGTTGCCTCAATTAAATGAAAACCTCTTTCCAATGGTCTTGGTTCACACGACCCACATTCTCCAGGTTGGCTCTTGTTAATCTGATCCACCGCCTTGGAAGGAGAGCTTGGGTAAGGCAAAGCTAAGTGGAGTCCTTCCCAGGCCATGAGATCTGGGCTGCCCCAGTGTCAAGAATCCTGACTTCATCGACTTCAGCTCAGTGGGTTAGTCCTTCCATTATGGACCAACGATTCCTGAAAATGTCCCCTCTATGGCGGGCTCGGTCATTTGGGGTGGTAGACGGAAGGGTATTATAACTCATCCAGAAGCTAGGCCTTCCTATCAAGAGGACAGGAGTTTTTAGAGTAAGATTTCGAGCATGGCAAGAGGTGGAGGACCAGATAGAGAGGGCCTTGTAGCTCGAGAGAGAGGAGGCATTTGGTTTGAGTTGAGGCACTTACATTCTGGGGAGAGATGGCACACAGCTGTTCCTCTCTTCTACCCCAGAGGCATAGATCTATTATTCTATATTTGTACTTTTTCTTAACTTGAGCAAGTTTCCTTTTCTTTCTGAGCTACAGCACCCTCTTCTGCAGAATAAAGTCAGTCTAGATAACTGTGGATGTCTCTTCCTGATCCAAGCCTTTTGGGTTTCATGACCCACCGGGGCAGGTTCCAGGGCCCTCTGCCAGGACATGACGTTTCAGCTGGTCACATCTTCAGGGCCAGCTAATGAGCCTAGGGCTCCGAAGCCGTGAAACCGGACTCAAAAGAATTTAGGGGTGAGCACCCAACGGTACCCACCCAAAGCCAAGCCTGCCTGGCCTTGGCTCTCCAGAGCTAACAACCCCCAGAGATGCACTTCTGATGCTGATGGCTGGTGCGCGGCAGGCCTGGGAGGCTCCTGGTGAGAAGGACCACACGGGGAGGCCTCCAGGAATGGGTGTGGCCTCACTTTCTTACGCAGAGAGTACCTTCCTACTGCCTCACTATGGGAGCAGGAGGGGCCAGGAGGGGGAGGGGCCGCACAGTTGTGTTTGGTCTTCTCTTTCCTACAAGACAGGAAAACCTTTTCTCAAGGCTCCTCTAGCTCAGGGAGTTTTCTCTTCTCCAAAAATTGTTTTCATGTGCAGACCCTACCTTGCAGATCCAGCACTAGCCCGAGTGCTGGGGTAGAGTGCGCCGGCCGGCCGGGGGAGGCGTGCCTTCCTGACTTCTAGCCTCCCCTTGGCCTATAACTAGCTGTGCTGGGAAGTCTCAGGGCCTTCGTAGGTGTCAGCTTCCTCTTCTGCACATTTATCAGCCAAACCTGCAGCTTTCTGATGGAAGTGATGGAGGGACCCTGTCGTTCACCTTCTTGACCCCTCTGCTCCCAGTCGGCCTCTCCAAGGCATCCCTCCGGGCCCCCCCAGCTTATGGGGGGACATGACATGTGACTAGCAGCTGAGGCTCTGGGGGCCCAGCCCCCCAGTCACACCTGACCCCCCTCAGCATCTGCCTGAACTCATTTGGAGCGCAGGAGAGAGGGCGCCATCTCCAAGTCCACAGCCTCAGCAGGGGGACAGTGCTTTTCTGTGGGCTGAGGGGTCTGCTGTGGGCTGGCTGCAACGTGGTGGGATCTCTCCTTTCCTTGAAGCTTCAGCTTATTGGCCACCAGGAGGGCACCAGATTTCTCCTTTCATCCTAGATAAGCACATTCTAGCCATTCTGGCCGCATGAGGTTGTGCCCTCTACCGATGCGTGGAGATAAGACAGCACCTGCCAGGATTAGCCTTTTGCTGTCCAGGGCTTGGTCTTCCCCAGGGGACAGTGGGCAGAGAGCAGGAGCGAGAGGAGGTCTGTCCCCAGGCCCCTGGTCTTGGGAAAACCCTCCACACTGGGGAATAGTGTCCGTTGCTTTGAAAGCAGAGGCGTCGTGTTGCTGATAACACGGTGTGCCTAGGGAATGCTGGAGATTGAGGGAATTCTAGACAAAGTTGCCCCCCTTTGTACAAGCAATCTGAACCCTCTTTAGAAATGTTGCTGGCTGCAAATATGGGAGCAAGGCAGCACGGAAATGTGAGGCGGACTCTGCTCCTTCCAGGGAATGAGAGCCACTCCAGCAGGTGGGTTTAGTGGTAGCGGAGAGCTAAGCCACCCAGAACGCTCGCTACAAACTGTGCCCCGTGTCAAGCGCCTCACTTAATATGGCATCTGAGATGCATGTCTTGTTATCCCTGCGTCATAGATGAGGAAATTGAGAGGAAGGCTAAGGGTTCAAGATCACATAAGTAGTGAGGAATGGAACCAGAGCTGGAGCCTGAGGTTTTGCAGCTGCTTGGGAACCAATCTGTTACCCCTTCTGCACTATTACGTCTTTGGTGCAGCCACAGGCCCAGGGGATGGACTGTCCTGGATTCCTGTCCTGCTCGAACACTTGCTCGATGCGCCGCCTCGGACGCACCAATTCCTGCGGCGTGGAGTTGTTCCGAGGGCGTGTGAAATGCTGAGCGTCCACGTGCGGTGCACACCAGCCGTCCCATGATAACAGTGCTGGACAGGTGGGGCGCCGACCGTGCGCCGGGTGCATCTCCACTCCTCCACGGCTGTCCTTGCACCTAAAGGTCACAATCATTCTGTAAATTCCTCATTTTATCCCCTCTTCCCTGGTGAGAGAAATCAAGCGCGGAGCGGTCAGGGAATCCACCCAAGATTGCAGGGCGCACAAGTAGATACGAAGTCAGGCGTCCGGCGGCAGAGCCCACTTCCCCACCCCTGTGCTCAACTGCTTTCTCTTTGTACATCGTAGCATTAGTTCAACACATATTTACAGAATATTTCTTCTGTATAGTGTAGTGTGGGGCACTGAGGCTACAATGGTGAGCAAAAAAATCAGATGTGGTTTCTGCTGCCTTAGAGTTTATATTCCAGAGGGGGAGAGAGACTGTAATCCAATGCGTGTAAATATATGACAAACGGAGAATTGAAACTGTAGAAAGAATTTGTGGAGGAGAGGAGCATGGTGAACTATGAGCCTGTAAAGGGGGACCTGAGCCAGTTGGATGGCAGGGAGGGCTTCCTGGAGGAAGTGACAATTCAGTGGAGATACGAGGGATGGGTAGGAGGGAGGAAAGTAGCTGGTGGTGTCAGCGGCGGGGATGGGGTGTGTGGGGGCAGTCTGTGCAGAGGGAGTTGCCAGTGTGGAGCTTCCTGGCAGGAGGAAACACGGAAAGGTGTGCAGAGCATGGGGGAAGGCAGCCCTGGCTACATAATTTGCAGGGCCCCGTGCAAAATGAAAATGTGGGTCCCTTGTTCAAAAATGATTAAGAATTGCAAAGCAGTGAGAATAGGTAATCTGCTATTGTAGATGGGGCCCGATGTGGCTGCAGTTATCAAATGCCCACAAGGCCAGCCCCAGCCAGAGAGAAGGCTGGGGAGGGAGTTGGGACAGGTCCGAGAGCCCTCAAGGCCAAGTTTAGGCTTCTGTCTTTAGGGATCTGTGTCCAGAGGGTCACTGCCAGGTAGAGAAACATTTGTGGGGAGACAGCTGGGTGAGCTCCTATAAGGGGGTAAGAGGCCTGGCAATCTGGGGAGCCCTGAGGGCTCAGGCCGGTCCTCCCCCTCCCCAGGCCGGGCCTGATTTTCTCCTGTGTGGGAAAGGGAGAGTGACGCCCACCCACTTGATAATCAGAATTTGGGGGCAGAGACCCCGGCCTGGGAGCCTTTTCGTGGCCAATTTGCATGGGCCTCACACAAAGGCTCCGTGATGGAGGCTGGATCAGCGTGACTCCCTCCAATGTCCAAAGCCAAGGAGGCGGGGGCAGGTTGCGTGTGGGAGTTTCTGAAGAGCTTTTTAAAAAGGGGGACCCCAGAGCTTAGGATATTGAAAACCGAATCCCCCTTTGCTTTCGTGTTCAAATTCAATGCGGAATGGCCACGTATAAAGTATTTATCCAAATAAAGTAAAACCAGCCAGAACGGTCTCTTCTGAACCGCAGAGAACTTTTCTGAACACCAAAATCAATGACTCCCCCCTTCCTCCCCCAGCCTGGTGTGTTGTATGCAGACAGACATTTTACTGTAACAATTATAATAGCTCAGTTGGAAATTACCGTCTGGCTAGGCAGCTGAATCTATGCCTGGATCCAGCTTCAAACACAGGTATCAGGGGCAAATTAGCAGCGACATCAAGTTTGGGATTTTATAAAAACTGCCAGGTTGGGAGAAGAGAAGCATAATTGTTCCTGCAGCTGAGGGTGAAGGTTAATACTCCGGGCCTGGGCTGCCCGCATCCGGGGCTCCCCTACCCCACACAGCAACTCGAAAGACCGCCGGGCACACCGAAGCTCATTATATTTTCTCTCTTCATTGAACTCCCCCACAACACCCGTGCTTTGACTGCTATAGAGAAGACCCAGCTCCGGGTCCCCGCATGTCAGAGAGCTGTCCTGCCCTTCCCCGTGTCCCCCTCACTCTGAGGAGCGCCCCTGCCTCCTCCCGGGGAGCCCTGGGTCTGCATGGCCGGAGCCCCCCACCCGGCGTCTTTGGGGCCTCTCAGGGTAGGTTCCTTACACAGAGGACAAGGCACGGACGCCTCCTCCCTGGGACGGTTGGCAAACTCGACTAGACTCAAAATGAACCTCTTTGATTCCATCTGCAAAATTAGATCAGATTTGATAAAGTAAAGATGGACCCTTTGAAGTATTCCCTATCAACATAAGTGCTAAGAACACTTGAGTGAAGGAATTTGAGCAGTTTTGAAAGCAGCGCACAGGAACTTCAATGAGGATTGCAGCTAAGGGCATGCCCAGAAGGCACGGGACTAACCGCATCTCTCCTGCAGGCAAGAAGCAATTGCTAAAGATGCCAGACTTCTCAAAGTTCAGAGTTCAACACGGGAAAACTTTGTTGCACTTGTGATAGGCTGGGCTCTGTGGTTTGCATTCTGTTTTCAGAGGCTCTGAGAGTCCCAGCAGTTTCTCTGTTTCTGTGCCGCCTGGGCACGGCGGGAGCGAGGCTCTTTCTCTCTCTTCAGCTTCCACGCTGAGGTATGAATTAAACCCTCAGCAGCTTTCCTGGGGGATGGTCCCTCCAGAGCTACAGGGCAGGACATCAGTGGGTGAAAAGTGTCTGTTTAGCCAAACGAAAGCCAAGAGATCTATGTCAAAGCCCCGCTCTGTCACCGTCTGGCTGTGTCACCTTGATGGAGTCCTTCAGTGCGTCCAAAGCCTTAGCGCCTTCATCTTCCCGCCGTCCCCACTCCGGCCACCAGTTACTGAGTCCTTTCCACGTGCCCATAATACCTTCCTCTTTCATTGAGCTACACCCAAGCCGCGCCTTTGAGCTCGTGGTCGGTGCTGCGGAGAAGATTCTAAATTAACCGCCGTGTGGTCCCCTCTGGTCTGGCAGGGGACGGAGAGACCTGAACGAGGGCTGTAATAGAGAGTGTCAGGTGTGGCACAAGTGCGTGTACAAAGTGCTATGGGAGCTCAGAGGAGGGAGCGATTCATTCCACCAGCGGGGAGCCAAGGAAAGGCACAGAGGCGCGAAAAGAGGCTCAGGGCTGCTGAGCTAATGAACAAGAAAGCGTTTTGCGATGTGTGGAGGGTTATCAAAGGTAAGCTCTTATTCTGATTTCAGGTATTACGAAGCAGCATGCTGTCTGGATTCTTCTCTCTTCGCTTGGACTGGATTGAGGGTAACTTGGGAAACTCAAAAGAGCGAAAGGACGCAGTGAGCGTTGAAATCGAATAGCCAATGTTGAGAGGAAATTTTTTCATTAAAAAAATATGAAAGCATGTGAGAGAGGTCAGTCGGAGGGACCTCAGACTGACATGGTGTCATTGAGGCACGGGGAGGGGTGCGTGCTGCATCCTGGAGGTCTCACCTGCCCTGGGGTGAGCCAGAGGTCCAGATCTTGGCTCCTATTATTGGGAAACCCAGGAAGGCCTAGTAGGAACACCATTCCCCCCTGGATTATGCGGAATAAGAGTAGTGAGAATAGGTGTCCTTGCCTGGGTCCTGATCTCAGGCGGAAAGCATTCAGTCTTCTACCATTAAATATGATGTTAGGTGTGGGAGTTTTGGAGATGATCTTTATCAAGCTGGGGACCTTCCCTCTATTCCTAGTTTGCAGAGAAATTTTTATCATGATTGGGCGTTGGATTTTGTCAAATGCTTTTTCTGCATCAATTGATAGGATCACATGATTTTTTCTTCTTAGCCTCTAGATAGAGTGGATTACACAGATTGATTTTTTTTAAGATTTTATTTATTTATTTGACAGAGAGAGAGAGAGCAAGAGAGCACAAGCAGGGGGAGCTGTAGAGGGAGAGAGAGGAGCAGGCTCACCGTTGAGCAGGGAGCCTGATGCAGGGCTCGATCCTGGGACCCTGAGATCATGACCCGAGCCAAAGGCAGATGCTTAACTGACTGAGACACCCAGGCGCCCCACATGGATTGATTTTTGAATGTTGAACCAGCCTTGCATACCTGGAATAAAACCCACTTGGTCATAGTATCTAAATCTTTTTATATATTGCTGAGTTCAGTTTGCTAATACTTGGTTGGGGATGGTTATGTCTGAGCACATGAGGAATATTTGTATTTTATTTGTCCTGTCTTTATCTGGTTTCAGCATTAGGATAATATTAGCCTCATGCAATGAGTTAGGAAATATTCCATCATCTATTTTCTGGAAGAGATTCTGTAAACTTGGTATTGATACAGTAGTTTAACACACCATAAAGGCAACTCTGACTTTTTTTGGTTAATCTTCTCTACCCAACACAGCAGAAGTTTTTTAAAAAGATTTATTTATTTTAGAGAGAAAGTGAGAGACAGAGAGGGCAGGGGGAGGGACCAAGGCGGGGGGGAGGGAGAGGGAGAGAAACCGACTCCCTGCTGAGCACAGAGCCCCAAGCAGGGCTCGATCTCACAACCTTGAGATCAGGACCTGAGCCGAAATCAAGTCAGACACTCAACTGACGGAGCCACCCAAGCGCCCCCAGAAGTAGTTTTTGGTTAAGTGTGGCTGGGAAGATGGCTTAGTATCACACCCTGAACACAGGGAAAACCACGGCCGGGTTCCAGCTCAGTCTGGAAGCTGTTTCACCTGATTACGATTGCTCCTCTACTGTGCACCCCCTGGGGGGTTGTCAGTGCTCACCCATGCCGTGGTTCAGCCAGCGCACCTGGGGCCCTGTGCAGCACAGAAGCACGTGTGACCCGTGCCACCGACCCAACCAGCTCACTCCATTTCTACCCTCTTTCCCTCCCCTTCACTTCCTCTTCCCTCCTTTCTGTCCCTCTTGTCTTTGCCCTTAGGCAGAGTTGAGTTTGGGGTGTTCCTCAGCTCGGGACCCTAACATCATGGGCACCTCCTTCCTTTCTGGTCTTCGTGCCATTCCTCCTCCACCTCCATCGCTCATGCTAATGTATCTGACATCCTATTACTTTCCCATCCCTGCTGTAACAAATTAGCACGAAGAGGGCGGCTTACAACAACACAAATTTATTATCTTACCCTTCTGGAAGTCAGAAGCCCAAAATGGGTCTCACTGGACTAAACTCATTTGTTGGCAGGGCTGTGTTCCTTCTGGAGGCTCGAGGGAAGAATCTATTTTCTTGCCTTTTCTACTTCTAGAAGCTGCCTGCGTTCTTTGGCTCCCAGCCCTCTTCCATCCTTAAAGCCAGGAATGGCTGGCTGGTCTAGTCTTTCTTACCTGTATCCCTCAAATACTCACTCTCCTGCTACGCCTTTCACTCGCAAGGACCTTGGTGATGACATTGCCCCCCCCCCCCGCCCACCAAGGATAATCCATGACAGCAGATTGACAGCCTTCGTTCCCTTTTGATGAGACCGTGACAGATTCACAGGTTCTAGAGATTTATGGACATCTTTGGGGTTATTATTCACACAGATACATACGTTAGGTAAGTGGACATCATTACAAAGTATACAATGTTATTTTGAGTGTGCAAGTATTCTTTATTTATATGAATGGAATTGGGCTATAGATCTCTTTCTGATTCTTACTTTTTACTCCCAAACTATGGTTTTAGGTTCTAACCATGTTTTCTCTATGCATAGTACATTACCCCTAACTCCTACAATGTATTCCATAATAGACATTCCCCCCTAATCTTCTGATTCATTTCCAAGTGAGGGACATCTAGATGGCGTCCCACTCCCCACTGTGAAAGACAATATTGTGATGAACAGCCCATGTCTGTCCCCTTAAGGACCTCGTTTCATTTTCTTAATTTTCACTAGGTGATGTTGGAGCACTCCCCGCAGAGGCTGTCCCTGTCTCTACCACCCCCAGCAGTGTCAAAGGTGACACACAGCACCCGTGTCAGCTTTCGGCTGCTAGCCCCTACCACTTCCCAGCTGAAGAGCAGCCAGGAAGGGGAGGAAAGCAACACTAACTCAGCGTGTACTGTGTCGCCTTCTAGACGGTGCTGTGTTGGACGCTTTATGTAATTATCCCCTTTCATTCTAAGATGGTCCCATGTGCTTGATAGAATTGAACCCATTTTAGAGATGGCAGACCTAAAGCTGAAAGGGAGCGACTTCGTTGCTCGAGGTCTCACATTTGGTAAGGGCTGCATCCAGAATTAGAATCCAAGTCAGGCTCGGCACTCTTTTTCGGTGCTCCTGTCACGTCCTGGACACACCTTGCTCTCCTCATGCACGGCAATCTCAAGTTCGGTTCTTTGTCGAGGAGAGTGGTTAAGAGCATGCGCTTTGGAGCCAGTCTTCGGAGCAGATGCTGGTTCCGTCACTTATCAGCTATGTGATTTGGGATAAGGAGCCTCACTATTTTCTGTCTCAGTGTTTCTCACCTGGGGATGGGAACGATGTCCCTCAATGATGTTTGCAAACCAGTCTTAGTGTGTGGTGCGTCGGAGGGCTAAATGAATGGTAGGTTCTATTGCAGTATCATACCTATGTCTCCCCATCTACCTCCCCCTCGACTGTATGCTTCCCACAGGTAAAAGCTGTGTTTCATTCGTGTGTACCTCACTGCATAGCCGCCGGTACAATGCCTGGCTCCCCAATAACTGTTCAAGTACTCAGCTCCAAAGCTCATTCTAATTAAGGTTGAAGATTCCCACAGCCTTTGGTGTGAAATGTCTTGGATCTCTAGGATACTTAAAAGGTAGGAGGAGATGAGGGTCTCTGACCCCTATTCCTGCAGTGATCTTTCTAGACCTCACTCCTGTCTTCTTTATAATACTTATTGCTCCTGGTGCCCATCTCTTGCTCCTGTCTATCTTGTCTCTTAAATCTCTCTTTTGCCCCCCTTTGGGGGGCACCAAAGTGTTATTCTGTCTGTCTCGTACAGGTTTCCCCATGGGTGGTGGGGCGGGGGCACCTTGACCTTGGCAACCGCTCTTCTTCCTCTGTGCAAGTCATCGCTTGCCTGTCCATTAGGAAATCCTGCACCTGTGTGATTTCCTTGAGCACTTAATAAAAATTGGGTGATTAGAGAACCTCGGGCAGCACTTTCTTAAAGAGTCATTAAACAATCATTACAGATGGAAATTGCTACAACCGGCCTCTGCCAGAGGGAACGTGGGGCTCCTCACAACATAATCCTTTTTCAAGTCAGAACGAATGTGTAATCAAAGCACAAAAGGGAACAGTTTCAAAGTTCTGAGCCTTCTTAGGCACAACTATAATACCTCAACCAGCCTACACTGGTGTCCAAGGTGTTCAATGAGGATTGACACATAGTGTGGTTCTGAGTAATTCACCACTTAAGTCGGTTGTGTTTTGTCTCTCTCTCTCTCTCTCTCTCTCTCTCCTTTTAGAGATGTCCTCACAGCCTTTCAAGTTTGCGTATCGTTGTTCATCTTAGCTAAGTTGGAGAAGCTCTGACTGAGGTTATAACTTGATATTTGAACTAGGTCCTCAGGAGGCTTTCATAAGGCTGCTGGGATTCGATGGCTAGATCTGATCTTTAAGAGCTGTGTGACCTCAGCAAAGTGACTTAATCATTCTGGTCCTCCGTCCGTGCATTGTTAAAGTGCAGATGATAACGGTGCCTACTGCATGAGAAGCACTTAGTAAGTGTTAATGGCATTGCTGTTTTTTGACGGGGGTACTCCTGGAGTGGAAAGTGGGTCCTTTCACTGTGAAGGCATCTCTAGTCAAAGACATCAATGACTCCTCCATACTTCACCAGGTACCATGCTGTAGGGAGCATAAGAACCCAGGGGGCTTGTTGAAAATGCAGATCCCTGGAGTCTGCCACCACTGATACTCATTCTGAAAGGAGTGGCACCCAGAAACCCATCATTTTAACGAGCACCTGGGTCGTGCTAACGCAGATGGTCCAAAGGCTACAGTTCCCAAAGAACTAAATTACACACCCCAGGGAGAGCGATGGCTATAGTCCGTTTATATCTTAATGTGACTAATTCAATCAGATCGCTTTCCTCTCAATGACTCCAACCAGCCATTCTTGAAGGCATAGCAGTTTTGGTAGCTTGCTGGGAGAAAGGAGGAATCCTGGTCACTAGACGTATTTGGAGAACATAAGTTCTAGGTGCTGTACCCCTGGACGGCCAGAGGCATCAGCAGGCAGGGAGAGAGGCAAGCGCTGGAGGAGGTGGAAGTTGAGAAAGATAAAGCAAAGCCAACTTCTACTGATTCCCAGGACTTGCTTTGTGGTAAAGTCCAGCCTTGATGCCACTAAAACTCTTGGTGAGTCTTTTTGGTTATGGATGGCTGTTTCCTCTCAGTGAGAGTAAGTACTCTCTAAGTTTGTTTAATGGTTTTCCAGACTAACACAAAGGGACTTCTCAAGCAAAGTTCCCATTCTGGCTTACCTTTCATGGTCTCTCTTCCTGTAAGTATCACTTGCTTAGTATTGAGGCTACTATCCCCAGGATTTCTCTGGCTTTGGAAAGTCAAGTAATTTACAAGTATAATATGCGGCCATTCACAGGAAAGCTCTCCCTTGGTGGGCCTCTTGGCAGGACGTTCTACAGAAGGGAAGTGATGGCAGTGATGTGGGCAGGGAGAGTCCCAGATGTTTACGTTTAGGAAAATATTTGTCCCAAACATCAGCCGTGCAAATGCATGTATTTTCACACAAGTGAAGGGGGTGAAGAATATTTAGCTTTATCTATAAAATTACACAGTGCAATGTATATGTAGTAAAACTAAGTTCATGCCTTGGATGAGTTTAGCCAATTCAGGGTATTGATTGGACAAGGTCTGATACCTGAGAAAAATTCTGTTTGAGAGCTGAGAGTAGGGCTGGGGTGGTTTGATCAGTAATAAGAAAAGGTAGAGTTTACTCCACGGTCCTATTTCATAGCTTCAGGAATCAATTTCATTTCCTTCACATTTGCATTTCTGATTATAAAAGCAATATATGCTCCTTGTGGAAAATTTTGGGTGTAGCCTTCAAATATTTGTTCTAACCAACAGACACACACACACACACACTCGTGTACAGTCACATACACAGATTTTTATGAAACTGAAATAATACTGGAGAAACTGTTTTGTAGCCTGACTTTGTTTTACTTGCAATTATATTACGAAAGAGTTCCCTATTTTAATGCAAATGTTTAATCCCCTATTTTCAATGGCTCTGTTGCAATGTGTCGTTATTATTTATTTCCCTCCAAATGAATCCCTATTATTAGGCACTTAGCTATTTTTATTCTTCCCTACTACACAGAATTGCTGTGATGAAAATTTATATATGTAGGTCTTTGTACACACTCCTTGGGGATAAAACCCTTAGGATCGCTGAGTCAAAGGGTATGCCTTTTTAAGGTCTTTGATGTGTTTGTCAAACTGCCATTCACAAAAGTTGTTTCACTTCTTGTTTCTACCAGAAGTCTAGCTTCCTGGTCACATGACATATTGCTACTGATTTTCTCTTACTATGTCTTGAACTTCCTTAGACAACTCATATAGCTACCTTACCACCTTCTGCCTGATCTCCAAATGGTTATGAGCTGTCGTTTGGATGGAATGATGTGTTGTGCCAGTTTTTGAGGTGAGAACAGGACATCTTTTGTGGGAACTGTTGATTTTCTTTTTTTTTTTTAATGATTTTTTATTATATTATGTTAGTCACCATACAGTACATCCCCAGTTTCCGATGTAAAGTTCGAAGATTCATTAGTTGCGTATAACACCCAGCGCACCATGCAATACGTGCCCTCCTTACTACCCATCACCAGCCTATCCCATTCCCCCACCCCTCTCCCCTCTGAGGCCCTCAGTTTGTTTCTCAGAGTCCATAGTCTCTCATGTTTCATTCCCCCTTCTGATTACCCCCCCTTTCTTTATCCCTTTCTTCTCCTACCGATCTTCCTAGTTCTTATGTTCCATAGATGAGAGAAATCGTATGATAATTGTCTTTCTCTGCTTGACTTATTTCACTTAGAATTATCTCCTCCAGTGCCGTCCATGTTGCAGCAAATGTTGAGAATTCGTTCTTTCTGATAGCTGAGTAATATTCCATTGTATATATGGACCACAACTTCTTAATCCAGTCATCTGTTGAAGGGCATCTCGGCTCCTTCCACGATTTAGCTATTGTGGACAATGCTGCTATGAACATTGGGGTGCATATGGTCCTTCTCTTCACTACGTCTGTATCTTTGGGGTAAACACCCAGTAGTGCAATGGCTGGTTCATAGGGTAGCTCAATTTTTAACTTTTTACGGGACCTCCACACTGTGAACTGTTGACTTTCTTGACCTCAAGGATAAGCATTTAGAGCAAGAATCATCCTGCCCCTTCCCTGATGAAGAATTAGAACAAATCCGTCATCTCCTGGTCCAACCCCCCGGAGACTAGTCAGGTTAAGGCCTCCCTAACCGCGGTGCGAAGCCCTATATTTGCAGAAGGAGGAACATGGATTCAGACAGTGCCAAAAATAACCCTCACATCTCTAAACAGATGAGGACAGATGCTCACATGGGGTTTCAAGTGGGGTCAAGTAGGGCCTGACAAGGGCTGTAGAGTTCGCTCATCTTCACAGAAGTTCCCCTGTTTTCCAGACTTCGGAATTGCTTGGAAAGAGGATATTTGTGGCACCCATGGTCCCCCCAGACTCCCGCGTTGAAGCCCACTCTGAGTTGATGACTGGGTGCTGTGGTGACTCCACGCCAATGCGTGTGAAAGGGATGAACACTCAGGCCAAGCTTTCCCGAGTAGATGTGAACCAAAGCCTGAGGAGGCAGTGAGCACCTGCATCCATGTGGGACGCAGAGGGCTGCGGTCTTCCTGGGAACACCTTGCTGTCCTTTGACTGAAGCCAGGAACGGCAGATCAGAGCAGAGGGTCCCCCACCTGCCCCTGAGTCAGGATGCATGGAAGCTGTGTGTTCTTATTGGACGTATTCCTGATGCTCTGGTTGTTTGGATCCGCAACCTGGAAGTTCAGATCCGCACCTGCTGGTCAGCAGGGCGGAGAACAGCAAGACAGAGAAGGAGGGGCTGGGAGAAGGTTCCAGAGTACAGGAAGCAAGGAAAATGTGTGCTTCAAGCCAGAGCGCAGGTAGAACAGACCTCAGTTGGGAGCCAGGAGGCCTGGGTTCTGGTCCTAGCTGTGGCACCATGGAGTTCTGTGACCTCAGGTCAGTCATGGAACCCTTGGGGCCTCATCGTCCCAGGTGGCCAACAGAAGACATTGAGTCCTTATGCCTTTGGCTGTTCAAGGAGGAGAAGGGGGTGTGGGGGAATATGCAGAGCAGGAGGAACTGAGATCTTTAGAGCAATGCTTCCCAACTCTTTTCATGTGTTGGTGCTTACATGAAAATATTGCTGCCAACTGCCCCTTCGGGGTCAACGGAGGAGGCTTCTCAGAGCTGGAGGCACCACCCTGAGGGCTCCGGCTGCCTTGAAGGCTGAGGACATTGCTAGCTCAGGCACCCCCAAGGGGATGCTCTGCCCAGAGGGCCTGAGTCCTGAAGAAATGGTGCACACCTCATACTACATTCCAAATAAACAGAGACTACACAGAACCCTGAGATAAGGGTGAGATAATCCAGCCACGTTCCGTCTTCACTCGTGGTGGCTCTTTTGATGACCTCTTGGGAAATCTCAAATGTATTTTTTAATAAAGTCCCTGCTTGCTGTTACCGCCTGTTGCTGGGGGTGGGGTGGGGTGGCCAGGAATTAAGGTCCTTTGGGAAGGGGAAAAACAGGGCTACTACGGAGAAGGGAAGGCCAAGGTCCACAGACCTTACTAGCTTGATTAGAGCTTTCATCCCCAAAGCACCCCTATCTCCTCTTCTTGCCTCCGGTCTTGGGGGACCAGTTCTTGAAGCCGTAGGCTTGATTGAAGGAATCAAGCATTCCATTTGGGGGCCCTGCCTGTCAGGCTTCTCCTATTTTGCAATAACAGCCTTTTTAGTGCGCCTTATTTATTTTTCCCATCCACCCTAAGCAACGATGAGATCACTGGGCCAGGATAATTGCGGCACACCTGCAAGGCCCAGGCCTGGTGCCGGCAGCACGGGGCAGCGCGCAGCCGACTGGTGGCCGCGCCGATCGCCTGGCCCACCCGCCCCCGCCTCCTGCACACCTGCAGAGGCCCGTCACTTGGGACAGGAGGGCCTATGAGGGCTCTCGTAATTGAGACGGGGTGAGGGAGTTTACAAAGGCTCCGGAGTGGGGGAGAGGGAGCCGGCTTAGATGACAGGAAACCGTCCCCTCTGCTCCTCGCAGCAGATTGAGCAAGGTGGCCTGGGTAATAATGGGGTTAGCTAATCCTGATAGTAATAAGGGGAGGAGGGTCCGTCATCATAATCACGGCTAATGCATTCCAGATGGAGAAACATAATTGTTCTCATTAACATGGTTACACACACGCGCACGCACATGCACGCACGCATACCCATGCACGCGCGCTCAGACCCATTCCGCCCACATACCTGACTTTGATAAGCGCGGTCGGATAAGAATAGCCCACACCACAGAGCTAGGTGGAGGGCCTTGTCAATTATTCCTTCCCCGTTTCCCCCTTCCCCAACATCCGTGCATACGTAATGGTTTCATTAACCTTGAGACTTCTGCAGATGAGTTGAAAACCCAGGCTTACACGGCCGATTAATTGGCCGTACATTCTGCACAGAGTATGGAAGTACGTTTCTCTTCGCCTTAAATGCTGCCTGACTTTTCGGCTGTATTTCATAAGTGTTAATGTAATGTTGCTGAAAGGAAATATGACCAAAAGCAGGAAACTCCCCCCCCCCGCCTCTCTGGGATGCAGCTGTTCATTTGGTTTGGGCTGTTAATGCAAACCACTCCGTGCCTATTTCATAGTATCTCTTGTTTAGAACAAAATAAAATGAAACTGTCAAAACCTTTCTGCCTCGCTCAGGGCTGGGCTCCATGGCCCCGTAAAGAGACCCGTTGCAAGGAGGCCACTGCTAAGACTTGTCGTTCCCCGGAGGGGAGTGCCGTCTTCCAGGTGAGAGCTTGACCTGCAACCGATCCCCTTTCCCCAGAAAGGTCTTGCAGGAGTCCGGCTCAGGACTCCACTCCTACCCCAGGGGCATTGCTCTTGACCTTGCTTGCCAGGGGCGCTATCCCGGTTCCATTTCCTACTCTCTTGCAAAGCGTCCTCTCTGAATCTCTCCCTGAGCACCCTCTGCTTTCCCAGGTTAGGCGTGTAGTAGGTGCTCAATAAATGTTAGGCATTGTTCATATTTCTACTTCACGAAGCAAGCCAGTTTTCAGTGCTCATATAATACTTAATAGAGTAAGAGCTCCCACGTGGACTTACCTATGACTTGCATATGTCCCAAAATGCGACGCACTTTCTATATAACGAAAGCCTCCCTAAAGTGGACATTTCTGTCTGCCGTCTGCCGTTGGCCACTCTGCGCTTGTGTCAGAAGCAAACGCAGAAGGAGGCTGAGAACCAGAAGGGGAAGGATAAGCATCTTTGCTTGGAGTCCCAGGGAGAAGGGTATGTGGCTTTTAGGATCTCAGCTGTTAGGATGTTCAATGACTGTTTCCTTCTTAGTCAAAGGGATCTCTCATTTCCGGCAGCACAGGACGAATGGCTCCCATGGATGGTTTACACAACTGAAGTTTCTGGGGCTGGCTTAGGTAGTACCAGGTACCCTTGGTTGTGAGCAACAGCCCTTCTTACTGACTGAACTAGAGTCTTGACTCCAGTCGCTGGTCCACTCGGGGCCTCTGATGGTGGGGATCTGAACATCTCCCCAGCAGAGTCCTGGCAAACCTTGGTCAGCTGTTGTTTTGACAGGAAGGAGGTGGGCCCAGTGTCCAGTGTCTTTGCTTGGTGACTTTCTGGAAAGGCCACACCAAAAAGAATTCTGCCTCCATGCTTCACACAGGCCCCTGGGTCTCTCTCTCTCGCTCTCTCTCTCAAGTCCTTGGCTTCTATAAGACACTGCAAGCCAGGGGAGGGTGAGGCCAATGTGGCCACAACAACACTTCATAAATGAGGGAGATTTCTGGAAAACAGGATTTCAGTAAGTGGCTGCCTGAAAATGCTTAGTGAGATGCCCTTTTATCATCACTGTTGTCATTTTTAACTATCCTTGAAAGGATCTGGCCACTTCAGACTGATGTCTGTGCTGTTCTCTAAACTGTTCAGAGACTAAGAGCTGCCGTGCTCTGGAAAGGAAAGCCTCGCACCATGGGTTAGAGAGCACGTTTTGTATTTTCAGTTACTTTTTCTGTAGCCTGGGGCCTGATTGATTTTAGGTTCAGCCTCACATCTTGGCCTGAGATCCTGTGGAGAGTTGGAGAGACTTAAAGAAACAATTCAGACCCAAAGCCCTTGTTTTTTGAGAATTGACCTTCCATCTGTTGACAATCAAATACTGAACCTATTAAGAGTGGCAGGTCCCCAAGCTGGGAGGAAGGAAGGAATTTCCCAGAGTCCCTGGAGACAAAGGACCTTTTGACTACACCTGGGGGTGAAGGGTGACCAGCCCAGGTCAGACTCAGCTGGGATCAGATGAGTGGGAGCAGCTGGTGGGATGGGAGTGGGGGGTCGGCCTCGCTGGGTTCTGATTTGCCAAGTGAGGGGGCGAGGAGAAGGAGAGCAGAGAGAGCTGATTAGCCAGGAGAGACTCCGGAGTACAGACTCGGGACCCCTTGCCTGGCCTCCCTGGGCCCCTGAACTGTGCTTTCCCAGAGTCTGTGTTTGTGGCCACCCCCCCCCCCCCTCTCCATCTGTGAACAGCCTGGCATGAAGCAGGTATTCATGGAACAAATACGTGCAGAGATCCAGAGAAGGGGTTTCTTACTGCCCCTTCGCATGAGTGACGAAAGTCACCCCCTGAAGGCAGACATAAGCCGATGGGCACATGGGTTGACGGGTGAAGCATCCTCTCTCAGTGGCCATCCTTGTGATTTAGAAATTGGGGCTGAGGGCGCCTGGGTGGCGTAGTCATTAAGTGTCTGCCTTCGGCTCAGGGCATGATCCTGGCGTTCTGGGATCGAGCCCCACATCAGGTTCCTCCTCTGGGAGCCTGCTTCTTCCTCTCCCACTCCCGCTGCTTGTGTTCCCTCTCTCACTGGCTGTCTCTATCTCTGTCAAATAAATAAATAAAATCTTTAAAAAAAAAAAAAAAGAAATTGGGGCTGATGTCCCAGGCCCGAGCCTTTGGGACACGCTGGGCCATGGCTGATGGATGCTCGTCTCTCCGTGGGGCAGGAAATGGCCAGAAGTCTGCATCTTACCCCAGGGGCAGTGGCCCCCGACCTTCAGGTCTGCATGTGTGGGCTGCCTTCCCCAACAGGCTTGTCTGGCCTCTTTTTCCAGGTCCTTCTCTCTGCCCCAACCGTCCTCTGGCTGTTCCCTTAGCAACTCTGCCCTCCCCCCCCCCCCCCGGGGCTCTCTTTGCGGTCTCTTTAGCTAGCGAGTTCACCAGTAGTCTTTTGATTCCCACAGACCTGGGTTGGAGTCCTGCTTCTGCCCCTTGCCCACTGTGAGCTCCTCGGAGGACGTTGAATCTCACCAAAGCAGAGTCACCTCAGCAGCACAATGGGGATGCGGAGAGACCACATCCAGCAGAGAGACTGTGTCCAGTGGTGTGTCGTCAGGGCCCGGGACCATGTGGGGCACAGAAGTCTTTTCTGAAGGCATGCAGGGAGGCCCTGGGCACTCCCCCGTCACCCTCACAGCCACGTCTGTCTTCCACCCTGCCTGCAGACCACCGTACGGACACCTCTTACATTTTTGCTTCCCTATGGTGCAGAGCAGAAGCCCTGGGAGCAAACGGACCCAGCGTTGATGGCAGGCCCGTCTCGTGATGCGCTTCCTGCTGGGCCTGTCCTACGCATGAATGTTCTCATTGTAATCCTCACCAGAACCTCAGCTGTAGGGGATGTTACTGCGCTTGTGATTGGACGGATGGGTGGGAACCGCCAATTACACTTCCATTCTTCGTTATTTTTCAGTATCTAGACATGGCCCCCGTCTTGTGCATGGCTCCGAAGGATGCTTGTCCTTTTGCCCTAT
This sequence comes from Ursus maritimus, assembly GCF_017311325.1. Taxonomy (NCBI): domain Eukaryota; kingdom Metazoa; phylum Chordata; class Mammalia; order Carnivora; family Ursidae; genus Ursus; species Ursus maritimus. The sequence continues at coordinate 17,103,925 of NW_024426885.1, read as the reverse complement.
CTTTTCCTGTTGTCTTATCCCCACGGTGCCCATTCAGAACGAGCCATAACTGTGAGGATCCGGTGAGAAAACCACCTTCATTTCCCTGTTGACTTGAAGGAAGTTCGCAATACAAAGCTCGGAGCACAAAGCATAGATTTTGTGAATTTCTCAACTCAAGCCCGTAATCCTAGCATAGGAACAATCATCTGTATATTTATATTCTTAGCTTTCCAGAGAGACAGTGGGACAGGTTGAGGGAATGTACAATTCTCGTTCCTTCTCACGGGAGTTACATTCTTGTCGAGCATGCACACGGAAAATAATCCTATAGTCTAGCTATGAAGAAGAATGAGATGCGGTTTGGGAAAAAACTTTGTTTCTATTTCTATCTTGGCCACCTCTTTGGAAGATTTATACCAGCCTCTGAGTGACCCTTTCTGTTACAGCTTATTCAGCTATAAAATGGGGCCATACGGTCTGCTAAGTTGGCTTCAAGGCTGGGATGTTTGAAGAATTTGCCTTGCGTCAGCTGCTCTTGTGTGGTGCACTGGGGACACGTGTGTAGGGGGAAGAGGAGCTGGCAGGCCTGCAGTTCTAGTCTTCTCTGGTACCTGCTTCCTATCCAATCTTCCATTTCCTGACTCAAGAGTTCTCAGGAAGCACACTAGGGATTTTATTCCAGAAGGCTCTCTGCAGAAGCCCACCCCAAGAAATAGATCTGCTATTTCTCCACTTGCGAAATGGAAATAAGAGCAATCCCTTGCCTCCTTCCTTTTCATATGGCGATGGAAAATGCAATGAGTTGGTAGAAGGGAAAGTGCTTTCAGAACAATAGAGAGTCCCAGCAATGCCAGCTGCTTATTCTGCTAAAGTGTCCTTTGCCTGTGAGTAGCTCATTTGACACTGGAAGTATTGTGGTTCTGTTTATTTGGCTCATATGTTGTGATTTATTTCTCAATTTAACACGAGCAGACCGATCAGGAGCGTCCCACTGTCTTAAACACCCACTACTACTCTTTCTCAAAGCCCCAGTCTCTGGCAGTTTGAAATATTGGTCCAAGTTCACCTCTGGGCAAGAGTATTAGGTGACATCAGGGGGAAGACAACCTTTTCACCAAGGTGGGATGTAGGAAGGGAAGGGGAGACAGAGGAGAGGAGGAGGGAAGTGCCAAGGATTGTAGCTTGTCCATGGAGTCAGGCCAGGGATGAATTAATCATGACATGCTGGAAGAAACCCACCAAACACCTCCCCCGCCCCCAAACAAGACGGCCTGGCTTTCATTTAACAGTCAATCAAATGGTGAAAAAACATTAAGCCTCCTTACGATGAAGAAACCAAATATTTCATCTAGTCGGGTCTGCAGTGAGTCAAGGGGAAGAGGCAGCATAATGACCGGGCTTGTCCGTGACCATTTGGCTTGTGGCAATCATCAGCGCCCAGGACTGCAGTGAGAAAGGGTCCAGGATGAGCAAGGAGCCACACGCACGGCCTCACGCTCCGTGCAGTGTAAACAGCCAGTACATCTGGGCACCTCATGTTCTCGTACCTTAGAGCGGGGAAGAAACAAGGCTTGCTGAAAGATGAGCTAAGCTTGGGGAGTAAGCTGGAAGGAGCAGCAGATGATGAAAATGTTTGGATAGTGTGGTGTCTCCTCCAGCATGGGGGAAACAGGGCTGGCTGGGTGGGACATCTTCATCGATGGGAGGTGTGCATTCTTTCTGAAACCGAGCGCTCAGGCTCCACTCGGGCCATAGGGAAGGCGGGGGCTGGTTCACCGGCAGTGGTGGCAGTAACAGCAGTAACCGCCCGTGGGGAGCTTATTGCTAGTTGGAGGAGCTGTTTGGCCACGGCAGACAAAGGCTGATAGTAGTTTTGTTTCTGCTTCGTGCACATGCTTTCTCTTCCCCTCTCTTCGGTACCACAAACTGCCTGCCATGCCATGGAGTCTACATCAGTCCTAATCCTGCCTCTTCCCGGCCATGTGATTGGGTACAGAATTACCATATGGCTCCATCGGGGCCAATCAGATTGTCCCCTGAGATTAATATATTGTTGTTGGGGGGGGCGGTAGGAAACTGGCCTTCCCTCTGGTTGGATAGCTGGGCTTTGAAGCTGTGGTTTTAGAGTTTCTGGTGGCTAGCTTTTCTACCTCATGAAGAAAGCCCATCCGCCACAGGAAAGAAGTAGATCACCATCCAGAAAGAAGAGGGGCTGGGAGATGGAGAAAGAGCCTGATGACTTCACTTGAGGCCCTGGAGTGAGGCCAGATGCATCCTTATGTTCCTAGTTAAGCAAGCCAAAAAATTCTTTTGGTTTGTGTGAGCTAATTTCAGCTGGGTTTCTGTCACCTGAACCTGGATAGTGTGGAAGATGACAGTGTGGGGGTGGGGCTGGGGTGAAGGTGGGATTGAACAAGCGAGAAGTCAAAGATGAAAAGGAAAGGAAGCAGAAGACAGCATGACCCGATGGGCCTTGCTAGGAAGGAGGGAACGTATCCTGGTTTTCCGAGGCTCCCTGAAGCTTGACCTCTGAGAAAGGACACTCATCGTCAAAAGGCAGACCTGCTTTCGTTGGGGAATCAGTCTCATGGTTCCTGGAACCCAATGTCCACATACATTCGAGTCCCCTCCCCTGCTCCCCCCAGGTCACTCCTTGGCTGACCAATAAGACCCTATAGCTAATAAAGACCGATAGCTAATGTCATTAGCTAGGATGCTGAGGTTAAGCTTGGGAATTGGACAGACTTTGATTTCTAACTTTAGCCCTTATCAGCAGAACAGCCTTGGGCAGATTACTTATGCTCTCTAGCCTCAGTTTTTCGCTTCTAAGCTGGGGCTGATAATGATATCCTCCTGACAGCATTGAGGTGAGGATCCCACCACCCGGTGTTCACGGAGAGCTGTGCACTGTGACTGGTGCCCAGTCACGGGAAACAGCCGGTGCGGATATCCATTCAACATATCGCGAGGGGGAATGACAAAATAGATTATGAGACACCCGTCCTAAGGATGAAAACTGAGCAATTTAAAGCACGAAGATGATTTAGTGACCTGGGAGACCCCCATTAATACACTGCGAAGATTTTTTTAAGTGAAATAATTCAATAAACAGTCTAATTTTAAAAAAGGGAATTTGAGGTTATATACTCAAAATAATTGAAAGCAGGGATGTGAGGAGACATTTGTACAACTGTGTTCCTAGTGGCACTGTTCACAATAGCTCAAAGGTGGCTGCAACCCAGGTGTCTACCTACAGGTGAATGGATGACATGACACGGCACGTGTATATGGCTAATTGTCCAGCTTTGGAAAGGAAGGAAGTTTGGACACACGCTACAACACGGATGAATCTTGAAGGTGTTATGCTAAGTGATATAAGCCAGTCACAAAAGGACAAATTCTCTATGATTCCACACATATGTGGTACTGGGAAATATCATTTTCATAGAGACAGACAGTAGAGTGACGGTTGCCAGGGGCTTGGGGAGCGAGAAGAGGGAAAAGTTGTTTAATGGGTACAGAGTTTGTTTTGCAAGATGAAAAAAGTTCTGTGGATGGATGGTGGTGCTGGTTCACAATAGTGAATGTACTTAATGCCACGGAGCTGTGCAGTTAAAAATCGTTAAAATGGTGTATATTCTGTTATATTTGGAAGTTAGAGTCATGTGTAAAGTAAGAATGCATTTTCCATTGTAACAAAAGTATGTAAGTTTTGTATATGTGCTAAGCAGAGGGAAAAGGCTGGGTGACTCATACCAAGTGGTTACAGGGCTTCTCTGTGGGAGTGAGTGGGACTGGGTGGGGAGCAATGTTCCTATAGACACTTAGTATAGTCTAAATTGTTACAGTGATCAAATATTGTTCTTGCCATTTGGATGAGTAATGTTAAATTGTAACTATTGGTGTTTGATACTTTCAAAGTGCCTTTTAGAATATGAAATGCTGCAGCTGCTTTGGAAAGAAGTTTGGCAGTTCCTCAAATGGCTAAACATGAACATACCTTATAATCCAGCAGTTTCACCCTTAGATATATACTGAAAACATATGCCGGCACAAAACCTCATATGTTTCAGGTCCATAGCAGCGTTATTCATAATAGCCCCCCAAATGGAAACAACCCAAATGTCCACCCACTGATGAATGAATAAACTAGTGGTATATCCACACAATGGACTATTATTCAGTTAAAAAAAGGAATGAAGTAATGGTACAAGCTACACATGGATGAACCTTGCAAACCTTATGCTGAGTGAAAGAAGCCAGATGCAAATAGACCACCTATTGTAGAATTGCGTCTTTATGAAACGTCCGGAGTGGGCAAGTCCACAGAGGCCAAATGTAGATCAGGGCTAGAGGTGACAACTAAAGGGTGTGTACTTTAAAGAATTACAGTGATGAAAGCATTCTAAAATCGACTCAGGTGACGGAAGCACAGCTCGGGCAATATTCTAAAAGCCACGGAGTTGTTCACTTTACATGGCTGAATTAGATGGTTTGGGAATTATATCTCAGGAAAGCTGCAGTACAACAAAACAAAACAAACAAAAACAAAGTCTTTTTGTAAATTACAAAATTAGTCATTTACATCAAGCTTGGGAGGCAGATATTAAAATGAGGAAATAGACCTAAAAGCTAACTGAGATCCCCTTGAGAAGGAGAAGAATTACTCAAGTCTGGCAGGATCACTGGTTTTTTTCTTTTCTTTTTATAATTCCCACCAGTAAAATGTCCCACAAAAGATGAGATCAAAAGAACACGTGAGGAAGGAACCCAAATGTTCCTCATCTAGGGAATAAACCCACCAGCTATGATACACCCATCAAGGGGACTAGTACTCGCCAATCAAAGGACACAAACAACTGATACCCACAACAACCTGCATGAACTCTAAGGGCGTTATGCTGAGTGAAAGAAGCCAGACTCCAAGGCTAGATGCCGTATGACTTCATTTATACGACATTCTGGAAAAGGCAGAACCGTAGGGACATAAAACAGATCAGGGGTTGGGGTTGCGGAAAGGGTTTGATTTTCAGAGGCACATGAGGGAACCTTCTGGAATCATGGAGATGTTCTATATGTTGATTACGATCATGACTACACCATAGTAAGCATTTATCAAAATGTGTGCAAAATGGTGAATTTTACTGTGGGTAAATTATAGCTGAAAAAAAATGGGGAAAAGGACACAAAGAATACTCGGGTGTTCAGGTGTGTGGACAGGCAACTGAGAATAGGTATCTGGCCAAGGAATGGGGACTGTCCCTGCCCAGTGACCCTCATGTGACACATAGGTCAGCGAGATTTGGGGATGCAGGCTTGCAGATTCCCAGACTGTTAGATGGGGTTGGCTCTCGGGGCCCCTTTGCCTCCAGCATGTGCACACACGTGGCCTGTTTGCCTCACATCTGCCTACAGATGTTCCCTGGGGGTTCCAGAACCCCTTCACACCAGGGTTCCAGGACACAGCTGACTTCACAGCCATGGGGAGTGGTGCCACGGGAAGACCTGAGCTTGGGTCTGCCATCCACCCGCCACACTTGTCTTTCTCCCCTTCCATGTCTGCTCCCATCCCCTCCTCCTGCTTTGCTCCTGGGGAGCTCCAGATTCTTTCCTTTTGTTACCCAGAGCAGCTGAGCTGCCCCCCACCCCCTCTCCAGAGAAGTGTTCCAAAGGATCCAGGCGCTCAGCGGAACAAGGGGCCTTCTTTTTATTAGGAATCTCTTTGGTATTATAAATAGCAACCCCCGCCCCCCATTATACTTGCTATTTGGGACCCAGACACCAACCAGGATGCGCACACCCCGCACCTTTCTGAGCACGCAGAGAGGACCCAGCCCTGGCTCCGGCCTCCACCAGCTACCGGGGGCAGCTTGCCCAGACCCTGAGCCATCTGTCCACCTCTGCGGCCACAGTGATGGTCACTTGCAAACGTTGCACGGAAAGGCAGGTCCCAACATGGGCTCTGCGACACTCCCGGTTTCTCCTCCCTTCTAGAACCTGTCTCTACAATTCATTGCAACAATTTGCACTTGGTATTTCCTCTTGTTCAGGCTTTTCTTTAGGCTTGCACCCGCCCCCCCCTTCACTTCCTCCATTTGTCATCTGTGTCAGAAAACAGGCCCTGATTGTTTCAGGCCCCAAGCCTCCGCCGGAGCAACCCTAGCCAGCCCCCGTCACCGGGCTCATTACCAGCCGGGCTGCAGGAACCCCGAGGTCCTCCCGGGGAACGGCCTGTCTGCTCCCCAAAGAGGCCGTTCTCGCTGGCCCGCCCTGGGAGTGACGCCGAAGCACCTCAACCCCAGGCCTTCTTCCCGCTCGGAGCCCTTTCCCCTCGTCCCTGGGTGAGCGTGAAACAATTTCCTCTCTTCCCGGGGGCTCTATGGCAGGCAGATTAATGAACGCGAGCCCAGAACAGAGGCCAGCCTGCCAAAACTGTGTGCGGTGCATTCAGCAGTCCCCACGGTGGGCAGCGGGAGGGACAATCACAGGCAACAAAAGACACGGTTGAGTTCCCAGCAGTGGCAGCAGCTCTAATCTGACCCGGCATTCCACTGTGGGAATGATCTTCCACCTCCAGCCCCTCTTCCCCCAGCCCCAAAGCCTCCCATGCCTGAGCTGCCTGCTCTGAGGCTCCTTGATGCTTCTAGAAATCAAGAACTGGCAACAGCTAGCGGCCCAAGCCATAAACACCCAGCATCTGGCATGGCCCCATGAAGGCTCTGGCTTGGGGCTGTGATGGGCGGCCACAGAGAGAGCCGGCCATCTTGTAGCAGCAGGCCACCGGCCCTCTGCTGCCACGCTCTGTCATCAGACAACAGGCAAGGGCAGGACTCGCTGGGTGTTTTAAGGAGACTGTTTCTTTTCTTCCGCTCAGTGAAGTTCTTAACAAACTGGTGTAGGACTTGCTCAAAATGGAAAACAGATGGTGCCTGTGTGGGCCTCAGGGATATTTGCTTTGGAAACGCCCAGCACGACAGGGTCTGTGAAAAAACTCTCAGCAGCAGGGGTCCCCCGGTGCCCAGCCGGGTGCCCAGGGAGCCACTCGTTCTCTGGAAGGCAGCCACCAGCTCTGGGGTTTTCTGGGAGGACTTGGAAGCCGTGACTGTGGTATTGGGAGAAAATACTGATCCTGTGAGCCCCCCCCCCCCCATGCCTTGTTGGAGTGGAATCATTACTTCCCATTTATGGGGACCTCCCCATCCCAAAGACTGGTTCATATGCCAAATTTTCATGAACCTGCTTCTTCGCTAGCAGAATTCCTGGCTTTTTGGGTTGGGTGCTCTTCTGTATAGGGACATGTGGCCAAGTCACCTAGCGTAGAGGGTCAGCTCTCAGGGGACAGGTAGCTAAGGCCCAGCATGGCACTCTGACTCGGTGTTAACAGGGGAGTGAGATGGATTTGCAGTGCCCAGAAGCAGTTTGATCCCACAGTCATATATGTGCATTTACACCACACACACCCCCCTCCCCAACATACACACATACTTCATAGATACTTCCATGACATCTTCACCATACTGATGTTCCTTAGCTAACCTATGTTTTGGCTTTTTAGGACAATGTGACTGTTTCAGGGAGGAATGCAGCCAGCCTCCCTCCCAGTCAGATGGTCTTATTTAATGCTTTCCACTTCAAATTCTTATTTTGTCTCATATCAATATGACCACACCTACTCTATTGTCATCATTCCTTTAATTTTTAACCTTTGTGTTATTTTGTTTCCAGTTTGAATCACAGACAGCATCAAGCTGGATTTCAAAACTCTTTGAAAGTCTTGGACTCCCCATAAAATAATTTTATCCATTCACATTTATTGAGATCAAGGATATGTTTAGACTTCTTTCTGACACTTAATTTCATGTTTTCTACTATCCATAAATTGATGTTTGTCATTTTCTTTTTTGTGTATTAGGATAGAATTTTCGAGTTTTGGTTCAACTTATTTTTTCCCCCACCAAGCTTAGAAATGTCTTGTCTTCTGGGGGTAGGAACGACTGGACTGGGAGCTGTGAGACAGGGCTTGATTCTTAGTGTGGTCATAAACTACTTGTATAACTTTGGGTACGTTGCTTTCCCTGTTTGGACTTCTGGTGTCTCCACTGCAATGAGAGAGTGGGATGAAATGGTTTTGAAGGCCTTATCCATCCAAGTGTTCACATGGTATGATTTGGTAGTCAGTGGAGATCTAGAGGAAGCTCTGGTTTGTCCAGGGATGTGCACCTTCACCACAGGAGGGATCCTCTCCACCCTCACCCTTCAGTAAGGCATCTGGCTATCAGGTGAACTCAGACTCGAACCTTGTTAGCACACCTCATCTTTCCAGGGAAAAGTCTGGCTCAGCTCACCGCTCACCTGGGTTGATCATGAATGGGATGTTTGTAACTCAGCAGGGCCTTGGTAAAAATTCTCACTCGTTAGCATGTTTTATTGTATGATAGAAGCGTTTATTACTCACCAACCACAGGGTACTCCCTAGATTTCCTTGCAGTTAGGCAGGTCAGGTGACTCGGCCTGGCCAATGGGCTGTGGGCCAAAGTGCTTTCTCATCAGGAAAAGTGTTTTACTTTTGGGTCAAAGCATTTAAGAGCTAGTATCTGATCCCCTACTACTCTCTTTTCCTGCAGTGACCAAAGGGACATAGAGATGGTGGAGCTCCTCAGCCTGTGTCCCTGAGGGATCGTGTGGACCAGAGTTCTCCGCTGACCTCCTTTGGACACGTAGCATTAGCAAGAATTAAATTTATGTTAAGTCGCTGAGGTTTTTTGTTTTTATTTTTAAATTTTTATTTATTTTTTTAGAGGGGAGAGGGGAAGAGAAAGAGGAAGAGGGAGAGAGAGAGAGAGAGAGAGAGAAAATCTTAAGCAGACTCCACGCCCAGCACAGAGCCTGACGCTGGGCTCCATCTCACAACACTGAGATCATGACCTGAGCTGAAATCAAGAGTCAGAAGCTTAACTGAATGAGCCACCCAGGAGCCCCCCCCCTTTTCCTTAAAATACAGGTACTGTAGCTCATTCTGACTAATACATGTTACAAATATATTGAAGCCATTATCAAGCATATGCAGATTCTGTCTTCTCAACTTGGATATAAAAGGTTCGAGGACAGAGAATGGCCAACCTATTTAACTCACTCTTTTTACCCTGGCACTGGTAGCTTTCAGTTGCCAGAACCCAATTGCAAACTCGTAAAGTTCCCCCACCTGAGAAATGTTCAGATAATTAGCCAGAGGCACCTCTCCTTCTGTGTCCCCTGTTTGCAAAATCTTTATTTGCCTTTCATTGCACACGGGATAAAATTCACAATCCCTGATGTGGTCACCGGGCCCTGCATGCTCTGGCCCTGCCTCCTGCCCCAGGTCATTTCTCACTGCTCTTCCCCACGCTCTCTGCTCTACCACACTTGTCCCCTCATAGTGCCTCACACACATGCCAGGCTCGTTCTGCCCCAGGACATTGGCACAAGCTGTTCCCAGTGCTTATAATGCTACATCCACAATTTTTCACTTGGGTAACTCCTAACATCTTTCAGGTTTTAGCTTTCTTGGGGAATATACTTTTTTATACTCAAATATCATTAACATACAGTGTTGTGTTATATTAGTTTCTGGAGCACAATACAATAATTCGACAATTCTGTACATTTCTTGGTGCTCATCAAGGTAATGTACTCTTGGTTCCCTTTATCTATTTCACCCACCCCTCCACTCTCCTCCCCTCTGGTTCTTAGGGAATATTTTTAATGCCCTCTCCCAGGCAAGGTTATATGGTCCCACAACATTCTCTTCCTCATGCCACTCTCATGGTATAATCTCAACTGTGATTAAATAATGAGCTGTGCAATTACTTGCTTAATGTCTGTCTCCCCATTGAATTCAAAACTCTGAGGGAGCAGGGATGATGTTCACCTGGCACTTAGCACAGTTTCTGGAACACAGAGACCCCGAAGGATAATGATGATGATGATGACGAATGAATGGTCAGCCCTCAGGATCTGGAGCATTTTCTCCCAAACTTTATTTAGTGTGCAGGAGAAGCACTTAATGGGCTTTAAGTAAATAAATAGATAGATAAATAAGTAAATAAATAATATATATTTATTATATATAACTTATATAATTTTATTCTTATATAAATACATATTTTTAAAACTGTGGTAAAATATACATAACATACAATTTGCCATTTTAACCATGTTCAGGTGTACAGGTCAGAGGCTTAAGTACATTCTCATTGTGCAACCATCACCACCATCCATCCACAGACATTTTCCACCTTGCAAAGCTGCAAGTCTATACCCCTAAAAAATAACTCCCCATTTTGTCCTTCTCTTGCTCCTAGCAACCATCATTCTACTTTCTATCTCTATGAATTTTTCTGTTCCTAGAGGAAACACAATTTCCTCTAGGAAATTAAAACACAAATTCCTGGCCCTGATTCCCCGGATTGCAGATTCAGTCCATCTGGGGTGCAGCCTGAGACTCTGCATTGCTAACAAGCTCCCAGCTGATGTGGTTGCTGTGGAAACAGAGACAACACATCGTGAACATGGCTCTGGAGAATCCAGGGTAAACACCTCGTACTAGGTTTTCGTCACATCTCCTGAGGCCCTCGAACACATTTGGAGTTTAGAAAACGCTGGTGATAGATGGGTTGATTACACTTAACTGCCCATGGAAGGACAAGGGAGCTCTTTTGATTAAGCCATAGGATCTCCATTCTGCTCAGTATCGTCTCCTGGGAGACTTTAACAGTTGTGAATATCTGGGCCCCATTGTGGACAAATCAGCTAGAATCTCAGGGAGTGGGGGCCAGGCATTAGTGCCTATTGATGCTTCCCAGGTGATTCTGTTGTGAAGCCAGGGTTGAGAATCACCAGGCTAAGGAAAGAGGTTGGGGGAGGATGGTCAGAAGAGGCAGTTCGGAGGGGCGCTGGGGTGGCTCAGTCGTTTAAACGGCTGACTCTTGGTTTCCGCTCAGGTCATGATATCAGGGTCGTGAGATGGAGCCCTGCGTCAGGCTCTGTGCTCAACAGGGAGTCTCCTCGAGTTCCCCTACCTCTGTGCCTACCCCTGCTCATGTGGGCTCTCTCTCTAAAATAAATAAATAAATCTTTAAAAAACAAAAACAAAACAAAGCAGAGGCAGTTGGAAATTAGAAAGACAAACACCTCCAGGGACAGCACCCCTTGGTTTTTGTAGAAACGCCTTTGTGACCTCAGCGTGGAAATTATTATTTGCCCAACCCCGGAGGAGGGTAGACATACCTTCTGAGGGTAAAAACTCATTCTCTAGGGACCAGTAATGTTTTCAGAGATCTGGAGTAATGGGAAGAGCTATCAATACAGGTGCTGACCTCCTCCCAGCCAACTGCCCCCAGAGCCATTATTTCCGGACATCACCCCGTATTCCATGAGAGTACACACTCATTTGCAGGTGTGCACTGAGGCTCTGTCTTGTGTTTGCTCAGATGCACAGCCATCACCATATAGTTTTCTCACCAAATTTGGAATAAGGGTCTTTTCTTTATTTATCGGTTCAAATAGGGAAACTCTTGGTTAACATGCAGCCTGTCTCACTAAATTCAACCTGGCTAAGGCTGCATTCCGCAAAGGAATTTGCTTACCAAGTTCCTCCTACTCTGGACGAGCGAATCCTGGCAGCATTAGTTACAGGTCAGTGCTACTCAAAGTGTGGTCTGCGGACCAGTGTCAACCATGACCTGGTACTGTTCTGCCACGAGACAGAGACAGAATTTGAGACTCGATATGTAGACATGTGTATGGCAATCTGACAATGAGGTGGCATCTCACTGTGTGATCAGAAGACTTGTCTTGGTGAACAGGGAACTGACCAATTCAGGAATCGTTGACCAGATGGCAAGTTGCACATGGTGGGAGCTGGGGATGAATGCTGGGGGTAGGGCCACATGCTGGTCTGTGATTAAACTCAACTGCTCTTTCCCATTTGTGTATTCTAACGGAACTGTATATTTTGTTGTGAATTTTTTTTTTTAGTGTTTCCTTGACTACTGAAGTTGAGCTCCTTTTTATGTTTATTGGCCTTTTGAGTATCCTATTTTTAAAAAGTGGCTGTTCAAGTGTTTTGCCCATTTTTCTATTGGGTTTCTATTGGGTTTTCAATCTTTTTCTTATTGAAGAGTAGGAGTCATTTCAATATTCTGGATATTACTCTTTTGTTGGATGTACGGAACTAAACAAAAATGGATGGGATAGATGGAATTAAAAATTTCAAAAAAGATTTTTCACCCAGATAACTTGAGAAGCAAGACCATGAGGATTAACCCTGGGTCCTATTCATGGTAATGCCTTGCAAATTTATTTTTAAGAGATTAGAGAGAAGAGTGAGGAATTTACACATGATATCCTCAGTCAGGACTATTAAAGGTGCAAGAAAAAATATCCAATTCAAGTAGTTTTTTTTTTAAGATTTTATTTATTTATTTGACAGAGAGAGAGAGAGCCAGCAAGAGAGGGAACACAAGCAGGGGGAGTGGGAGAGGAAGAAGCAGGCTCCCAGCGGAGGAGCCTGATGCAGGGCTCAATCCCAGAACGCTGGGATCACGCCTTGAGCCAAAGGCAGACGCTTAACAACTAAGCCACCCAGGCGCCCCCAATTCAAGTAGTTTAAGCAAGAAAAGGAATAGATCAGCTGCCCGAACTGGGATGGATTAAGGCATGGCTAGATCCAGGTGTTTAAGGGGTCTCTCTCTCTTTCTAGTTCTCTCTCTCTCTCTCTCCATCTCTTGCCCTGCATTCTCTATGTTAACTCTATTCTCTGGTATATCCTCTCTTTCTGTTGGAGAGAATGACCCTCAGAAATGAACATAGTTCTTCCTTGTCCTAGTCTGAGGGACACTTTCTGTCTCCGAAAGTCTATTTAAATTTTCCCAAAGGATTTTGGTAGGGCATGTTTGGATTATAAGCCCACCCAGGGACCAGTTTGAGTTCCCACATAGTGGGGGGAATAGAACTGAGATCCTGAGATCCCTACCAGAAAGTGCTTGAATTTAAGGACAGTCAGTACCCAAAGGGAAGGAAGGAATGTAGAGTAGATCTACAAAAAAATAGACGTTCCCTACCTCACCTACAGAGGCAAAGGGGAACCATGGAAAACTCGGGAATGAGGCTTAGTGACACGTGTGTATGTTGGCAGAGGAGGAGGGGGGTGTAATGTGAAAGATGTATCTGGCATCACTGGGTGGTAGCAGCCAGAAGTGACTGGTGGCAAGGAAAAACAGCAGGTGAATGTACAATTCAAAATGTGCTTCTCTCTTCATGACTCTCTCATTCATTTATTCATCCACTTAGTCACCCAATAAATATCTGTTGAGCACTAATCTTTTTGCCAAACCTTCCCTCATAATGGCATTCCTATGATACATGAGACAGATATAGTCCCTGATGTCATGGAACTAATAGTTGAGTCATTAAATATCCCAAAAGTATTCTTTTCTAAAAAAGGTAATGTAGCCTTATCATTATGCAGGGCATGAGCAAAACCAGTGGGCTGGGCCATGCTAAGAATTCAAACGGCAGCAGTTTTTATCAGTAATATCTTCCACCAGAGACTAAGGATGACATAATCCCTGCTAATAGGTATGGAATTTATCTCTGAGCTTCCTGGCAGCTAAGACAAAAAAGGGAAATCTGTTGAATTACCTCACTCTCATTGTCTGATGGCCAATTCATCATGGAAAGGTAAGCCTTTCCTTGGGTTCAATACTTGGAGGAATTTATTAAATGAGCCTATATAAAAAAATGTATTGAGTAACATCATATGGTCTTGTCCCCTAACCTGACAGAATGACCAAGAGCTTCACACAAGTATTTCACACAGCAGCATCTTGTGCCTAGTCGCCCTCAATTTCTCCCCAAATCAGCTTCAGACAACATGGAATCAGAGTGATATCACATCCCGGGACATAAAGCGCTCTTAGGGAAACCTTTTTAAAACTTCTTTCTGCTGCTTCTATATCCTCTTTCATACACCTATAGTTCCCCTAGGACGTCTGCATGTCCCTGAATTCTGACTATTTACTGACATATCTGTTCCCCTCATCTTCCCTCTCCACTAGATTCCCATTTCTTAAGGGCAGATCCCATGCCTTTTAAAAGTGTGTATTCCCAGTATCTACCACTGTGTCCAGCCTAAGACGGTGAGTGTGGGGGGAATGGGTAGAAGGATAGAAGAAGGAAGGAAGGAAGGAAGGAAGGAAGGAAGGAAGGAAGGAAGGAAGGAAGGAAGGGGATGGAGGGAGGGAGGGAGGGAGGGGATGGAAGAAGGAAGAGAGGGAAGGATGAGAAAGTGAGAGGGAAAAAGGAAGAGAGAGAAGGAGGGTATCTCTCCAAGGAGGGGAAGGAGGAAAAACTCATCAAAGAGGTCCCCAGGCCAGGCGGAAAGAAGCCAGTTTGGTCTAACGGAGCATAGGCAGTGAGTAGCACAGGGGACTTATGGGAAGACTATTCAGGAAAGTGTAAAGAGCTTACAAGAAGACTAAGTTAAAGACTGTTCTGTTTTAACAAAACTTTAAGAACTTGGCGTGTTCAAAAAAAAATCAATACCCAACGGGGATTTCCATCAATCAATTATGATAAAGAGATAAGGAAGTCCTATTTTTACCCATATCTTTCTGTTGTCTCACCAAGGGCTGTGGTGGTCCCTGGGGTTTGCTGCTCAGGGACAGGCAAGGCCCGGCCCGTGGCCGTGGTGATCCCAGTCTTGTCCCCAGCAGGCTTGGACCATGTGTTTTAGGATGAGGGAGAGGAGCACCGCGGCATCACATACGACCAGGGCCATTTCCAGTCCTTTGCTGTCCTAGGCACGCTCTGATTTTGATGGCCCCACCTTATGTCATGTCAAAAATATTAAAAGCACTCGCATCATAGCAAAATTTATTTTTTGCTATAAAGGAACTTCAAAGGATTTTTATGATTTTGCTTTTGAAATGATATGGCTCCGAGTGACTCATTTATTTTGTGACTAGTCATGGTTTCTCAGGCTTCACAGCTAATTGTGCACGGCAAAGCAAGAAAACCTATCCTACAAATTGCATTCAAATGCTGTAAAATTTGCATACATTCTACATTTAACAAGTAATGACGTTTGTACATATCAATTAAGCATTTACTTGTCTTTAGTTTGCACTTTGTTTTTAGTTTTTTGGAGCCGATGGTAGTTCGAATCTCAAGCATCTTTGTGAGCCGTTGTGAAGAACGTGGGCTTTAGGCACCGTGCCTGGAGTAGGTTGTGGGTGAAATGGCCTCATCGAGGACGGGCTGGCACATGTCATGTCAGGCTGGACAAACCTCTCTTTAGATGTCAGAGATCTGATGTTAAGAGAAGGACAGTCATTTTGCTTTGAATTCAGGGCTCACGAACGCCTCCCCATCAGTTCAGGACCTCATTAAGATGAAGGGGTGGTAGGTTTTATAGGTGACCGTCTTGTTCTAAAGCGTTCTGGTGTGAGGACACCAGACTTAACATCATAGACCAGAGTTCACGTCCCGACTGTGCGCTGGGTAACTGAGTCACTCATCTGTGAAATGGGGCCAGTGCTAGAAATCCATCATCAGTCCTAGGGCTGCTTGGAGTTTCAACTGAGACAATCTACAAGAAAATTATTTATTGAGAAACACCAGCTACGAAGACAGCTCAGGACCGTCCTTCCGAATCCCGGCTTCACCTGAGCATCGCTGAGGGGGCTTTTAAAAAGTACTGAATGCTGGGTCCCACCGGAGACCAATTAAATTGGAATCACTGGGGATTGAGAGCAATAGTCACTTTTGTTTTTTTAAAGGCAGCCCCCTTCTGGTGACTCTAACATGCAGCTGCTGTTGAACACAGAGGTGCCCAGCGAGGACATCTGTGCTCAGGGCTGCTGCAGCTGTGCCCTGACCGGGCTCATCGTTGGGCATGGGTTTGGCTTGCTCTGGCTGCCCAGCTTCTTGGCAGTTGGTTCTGTGAATTTGGCAGAGACTGTAGGGCTCACGGATACACGTGCTTTCCTGGCACGCAGCCAGGCTTTGCTTCCCAGGCCCGCAGTCACGTGGAGCCGTGGGGGTGAGCCCGGGCCAGTGGATGTGGGCAGGAGTGACATGCACCGCTTCCTGGCCTTCCCCAACGTGTGGCTTTCCTAGGGCTGCCGTAACAAATGACCACGCAGGGGTGGCTGAAACAACAGAAATTCATTTTCCCATAGTTCCAGAGGCCAGAAATCTGAAACCAAGGTGTCAGCAGAGTTGGTTCTTTCTGGAGCCTCTGAGGGAGAATCTGGTCCATGCTCCTTTTCCGGTGTCTGGTGGCTTCGGAAATCCTTGGCATCCTTTGGCTTCTAGATGCATCGCTCCAATTTCTGCTTCCATCTTTCTATGACTCCCCTTGTGTCTCCGTCTTAAGCCTCCCTCTTTGCTAGGATAAGGACAGCAGTCATCACATTTAGTGCCTACCCTAAATGCACAATCATCTCATTCCAAGAATCTTCATTATGTCTGCAAGATCTTATTTCCAAATACAGTCCCGTTCACAGGTAACAGGGGTTAGGACTTGGATGTATCCTTTCAGGGGTGGGGGAGGACACTCTCCAACCTACTATACCCAACAAACAGCACAAAACTGAGCAGCCCTCCTAGGTCATCCTCCAGCTCTCTTCCCACCAGGCACCTGCTGAAGGGAGAGCACCACTGAGCTCTTAGAGGAGGCCGGGGCCACAGGATGCGGGGAGCCTGGATCCCTGCAGGACTGCGGAACTGTGATGCATGGGAGGAAGTTTTACGTATTAAAGCCACTGTGGGGGCGCCTGGGTGGCACAGCGGTTAAGCGTCTGCCTTCGGCTTAGGGCGTGATCCTGGCGTTGTGGGATCGAGCCCCACATCAGGCTCTTCTGCTATGAGCCTGCTTCTTCCTCTCCCACTCCCCCTGCTTGTGTTCCCTCTCTCGCTGGCTGTCTCTCTCTCTCTCTGTCAAATAAATAAATAAAATCTTTAAAAAAAAATAAAATAAAAAAATAAAGCCACTGTGATTTCAAGTCGTTACCTTACTTAGCCCCTCCTGACTGACAAGCAAATTCTGACAGTCTTCCAATTAATTTATTTTCTGCCCAAGCCAGCCTGTGAAACTAAGCGCATCTGTAGACACTAAGCTTCCATCGTTGGAAACCAAGAATCCTGGCCACTACATCCTCCCACCTGCCTCTCCCGCATCCTCTAGCCAAAGGCTGCTCACTGGTAGCGTAGGAAAGCACCTTGGAGACCATCTATTCCAAAGCCCCTGCTTCAGTGATAAGAAAATGGAGACCCAGAACCCAGGTTCAGTCGTGAAGGCAGGACCCAGCTTCACAGCCTGTGTTAGTTTCTGGGGGCCACTGTAACGCTCTGTGGCTTAAAATAACAGAAATTTGCGGGGGCGCCTGAGTGGCTCAGTTGGTAAGCGTCTGCCTTTGGCTCAGGGCATGATTCCAGAGTCCTGGGATCGAGCCCCACATCTTCTCCCTGCTCCATTGGGAGCCTGCTTCTTCCTCTCCCACTCCCCCGCTTGTGTTCCCGCTCTCGCTGGCTGTCTCTATCAAATAAAAAAATAAAATCTTTAAAAAAAAAAAAAGAAGTTTGCTCATAGCTCTGGAGACCAACTGTGAGCAGAGCCATGCTCCCTCTGAGGGCTCTAAGAGAGAAGGCTTCCTGGCCTCTTCCAGCTGTTGGTGGTTCCAGGTGTCCCTCGGCCTATGGCCACATCGGTCCAATCTGCCTCTGTCCCCACATGGCCTGGCCTCGTCCTCTGTCTCTCCTCTTTGTATTTTCTCCCCTTTTTATAAGGATACCTGTCATTGGATTTAGGGTCCACCCAGGGAATCCAGGATGATCTCATCCTGACCTCCTTAAAGTCATTATATCTGCAAAGACCTTTTCCCCAAATAAGATAACATTTGCTGATATGCGGGGTGAAGACTTGGACATATCTTTCTGGGGCTACAACTCAGCCCATTACTCAGCCTAGAGGCAGATGTCCTTTCAACCGCTCTTCCTCCAATTCTCGTGTTTCTCATCAGGGTATGAACTGCGCACGGTGTGGGAAATACGAAGGACTCTACCTAGGTGTGCTAAATTAGTATTTCCAGCAGGCGGGAGTAAGAACTTTTATATCTAAAATCAAGGTTTGGTGCCTGGCTTACCAGAAACCCACATTCTCAGCAGACGTGAGTGGGTCTTGTATTTATTGACTTCCCACCACACTAGTGCTCTCATCTGTGTTACAGCACCTGGCTCTCAAAATCACCAGCAGGAGGGCTGCTGCCACCATTTTGACGCACAGGAAAATCAAGAAGGAAATCGTTTGCCCAGCAGACCCTAAGACAACAGTTTGAATGCAAATTTATTTGGAGAGTGCTTCCAGAAAGAACGGGGAAGAGAGAGGAGCCGTGAGATGGGGAAGGGAAGGTGCCAACACAAGGCGCCCTGATGGGCAGGTTAGCACGGCAGGCAGCTGGGCAGCCGTCCGACTGGGGACCTCTGAGCCACGGCGCGGAGTCCATGTCGGAGAGGTGAAGATGCTCTATCTTTCTCCCCTGATTCCCATCTGATACCAGTCTAGGGCTATTTCCAAAATGATCGCTCCCCGGCTCTTTCAGCCTGCTCATGGATAGAATAAGCTCTGGTGGCTGGAGAAAGCCTCAGACAAAAAGTTGCAGGTGCTTTTAATAGGAAGCCATTGGTGCCGAGGGACTGGACAAGGGCTGGGGGACAAGGCTGGTGCGCAGGTGCTGTTTGCCTCCAAAGCCTTTGCTCCTTCCACCATGTTCCTTGCACAGCTCGGGGACAGACGTGTGGCCTCCTGCCTGCCCCACTGCCTGCCCTGCAACCAGTTCTTACTGAAATCCCCTGCTGTTTGCAAGACTTCCTGAAGCCTAAAGGCTTTGAGATCAAGTCCAGAAGATTCTTCCCTTGGATGCTTCTGCAGTGTGTGTTTTTGTGTGATGGGTTCTGTGTGACCCAGTGACATGCATCATACTTGAAATATTTCCACTGCTGACAAAATAAATCAGCTTTCCCCGCCGTAGCGCTCAGCTTATTAGGGGAAAATGGAAAAGGGGCATTAAATATTAATGCTGCATATTTTCCTCTCTCTTGGCGCCTTCTATGCCACTGATCACTGCCCAGCCAGCACAGCCTTCTGTCTTTTTTCTCCTGATGATGGTAGGGGACAGAAGGGCCCTTTGACAAGGCAGGGAGGGACAAGAGTGTAAAATGGGGCTCCAACTGGTTTTCTAGGTTCTGGCTTTGGAATGTCCCTGTTTCCACCAGATGCCAAAGATGCAGCCGGAAACTTCTTCTCCAGTGGGAAGCCTCCCGCTCTGCTACTTCAGCTTGGAAGCATTCGTAGTACAGAGAAAGCAGTTTCTAGAAGAAAAGGTGGTTTCTGAAGAGGCAGGCTGGAGAAATGAACCTCAGAGAAGCAGTCGATTAAGTCCTGAGCTAACGGACTGAGGAGACCACTGGCTTTGGCCCTCGGGGGTTCCTTTTCAGCAAACATTCATAAAGGCACCCTCATTGGTTAGGCCAGACCACCGAGGAGGGGTGCGTAGGCAGCTTTCAGGCCTCGGAAAGAAATTCTCCCAGAGATATGGGTGTTTCATGCGGTGAATTTGTGGAAAACTCTGTACAGAAACAAAAAACTAATCCTTCAGAGGCATCCTTTTAGAATGCAGGGACGGCGGATTTCTTAGGATTTTTTTTCAATTAATTTTTCATTACACAAATAATGCATTAATCCAATTAAATCACTACACATAAGGCAAGAGCAGCTTTCCCACTCCCCTTCCTTGGTCCCGGTGCCCTTCCCTCACTGCCGCTTGGAAGGATCGCAGCAAAGGGTCAAGGGGAGGAGCGCTGAGTTTGTAATGTGTGCTTGTTCGTTTTTGATGCTTCTTCTCAAAAAAGCTTCTATTAATTGCAGGTGAAATCTGCTGAGATTTGGCCTTGTGACTGCTCTCTCTTGTCCCTAGATGGCCTCCCTCCTCCACTCACGCCACCCATACACAGGCCCATGACATCGCATCCGGTGACCATTTCAGTCCTTGGTGCCAGAGCCCGGGAGCCGTTGAAGGCTCTGTGTCCTGCGGCATCAGCAGAACCAGCCTGGCTCTCAACACTTGTCACAATGGTCCCTCCCTGCTCCCTCCTTGTCTCCCTGACCCCAGTCCTCCTGAGTCTGGCTGGGGGACTCCCCCTCCAGGGCAGCTGACATCACTTCGCTGGGTGGCCCCTTTGACCATTCTGTTCCTTTCTCCTTCCTTCCCTCTTGATCGTGCTCTTATTTCAAGACAGCACATCTTCTGGAAGCTTCCTCTTGTCTGTGCTGGTGCTCTGGGTCTTTCTTCCTTGGACTCACCTGCAGTTAGCCCTGGAGGTTCTGGGGGGACCAGTTCTCCACTGGGCTGCGTTTGCTTCATTTTCTCTCCAGCCACACAGACTCTTTGAGGTCCGGGTCCGCGCTTCAGTCATCCACATTGTCAGCGCTGTTGGGGAGACCTGCCATTTCCCGGGCTGGGTCCCTGGTACTTCATGCCAGGCCTCTTACTTCACCCCATTCCCGTTTATGGCTAAGGATCTCGGACTGCGGGAGGTTGTGTCCCTTGTCAAAAGTCCCGCGGCTGGTACAGGTCAGAGGCAGGATTCGAACCCAGGGCGGACTCCCAAGGGCGTGAATGATAAGGATAAATGTGTGACGTGCACCTGCTGACGTACTTCCCCCAATTTTGCTTAACCTGTGGCCCTTTTCCTAGAAGCCCCATATCCGAATCCCTGGAGGATTCCTAGGGGACGGGTCCTGGAGTCTGTGGCTCCCTCCGCGCCCTCTCTGCCCAGGCCCTTGGCGAGCTCAGGTATGGAAGGGTTGGGGGAGGGCTGCCTCTCCAGCGGGTGTAGGCCTCCAGGGAGCAGGCAGAGCTGTCAGCAGTTTAGGTTAAATGAGCGTCCAAAGGCCAGCGCTGCAGAGAGATCATGGGAAGATATTATCCACGGTTGTTTACAAGTGAGAGTGAGAAACTCCTTAGTGGCTTTCTTGAGGAAGGAAGACATGTCCCTTGAGGGAAAATTAGGCAAATTGTGTGCCTGTTTGGGCCACACGGGCTCAAATCCTCACCGGGGAAATTAACTTGTCACCGGCATGGCTGTCACTTGGGTTCTTTTCATGGCCTCCGTGTTTAAGCATCATTGCAGCCTCGGGGAGATGTGGTGCGCGAGTCCTCACACCTCAGCACTTGCACGGGGGGCGAGGGGGCTTCATTCACGGTGCTTTGCAGGCTGGCTGGAATGTTCCAGTGATTCCCACGAAGGATAATGGTAATCTGTCCCCTCT
Source organism: Ursus maritimus (assembly GCF_017311325.1). NCBI lineage: Eukaryota > Metazoa > Chordata > Mammalia > Carnivora > Ursidae > Ursus > Ursus maritimus. The sequence goes on along the minus strand of NW_024426885.1, from coordinate 17,082,573 downwards.
CTTGCACCTGCCAAAACTCCGTGAGCTCCCCTCCGCTGAGCTGCTCTCTGTTGTGTTCAGCCTCCCCTGCTCAGAAGAATGTGCTCTAACAGAGCGTAGGGTCCCTGGTTCCAAAATGATTCACGAATGACACATGAAAAAATGGCTCAGCGGTCAAGTAAACGTGGAGAATGCTCTTGCCAGTGTCTTGCTGTGGGACTTCTCAGAGCCTTCAATGTGCTCACATGTAGAATAACTCTCCTAGGGGGGTTTGAATCACTTCCCCAAGATCTTTTTTTGGAGTAAAACATTTATATCCAGAGAGGAGTGGTCCATTCCTCACACTGTGACACCGGAGTGGAGAAAGATTGAGAACCCTAGAGCAGATAAGACGGGGTGAGAATGTCTTCCTACCGCCCCCCCCCGCCCCCCCTGCTGAATATCCTCTGGGCCTCTGTTTCCTCATCTCAAAGCATGGGGGACGGAATATCTTCAAGGCATTGGTGAGAAGAGTAATGAAATATGGTTCTTGGTGCCCCGTGGGAGCATGGGCAACATTGGACTCCTCTTCCTCCCACGCAGACCCAACATGGTGCCCTGCACCACTGCACTTGGCTCACAGCAGGCCCTAAGGCCGACCTGTGTGATAGCTATTTTCGTATGCATTTTTTCCTTCTCACACAAGATTGTGAGCTGCATGAGGGCTGAAGCTGTACCTTTGTTCTGTCGGTCCCTTTATGTGTCGGCAAGGTGCCTGACTCACAGAAGGTCCTTGACATGTGGTAATTACATTCATATCAAATCTCGTCACTTCTTCAGTTATGCAGGATCACAAGACTCTACAGATCTCTTAGAGAATCTGCAGGGTGGGACCGAGCCTATACATGAATAAATGAACCAAGGACAGGTAAGTGGGTCCTCTTTTTTTTCAAATTCAGTGGAACTTTGCTGTGCATAGATAAATTTTAAACATTCTCTGATTTGGAGGAGAGTCAGTCTTTTTGTTCTATGTAGGCCTTCAACTGATTGAACGAGGCCCACCCATATGAGGGAGGGCAATATGCTTATTCTGGCTACTGATATGTTAATCTCACACCCCTATTCCAGAAACATCCAGAATCACATTTGATCAAATATCTGGGCACCCCGTGGCCAATCGAGTGGACTCATAAAATTAACCGTCAAAACCTCCTAGTTGCCAGATTCAATCTTGAGTCTTCATCCTTATTCTGCCTTATCTCAAGCAAAACACCATTTTTGCATCACTGAAACTTCTTCCTCTTCTGTCCCCTTCCCCAGGTCCCTGAAAATTTCCTTCTTCTCAGTCTGCAGTAGAGTCCAGGGGTTACGAGCTTGTGCTGTGGAGCCTGGTTTTAAATCCTGGCTCCTTTCTTTGCTAGTGTTTGACCTTGAGCCTCAGTCTCACCATCTGAAAACTGAGTCTCTGGTTGAGAAGTTCTAGGTGTTATACCTGAAACACACTAAGAATGGTTCCTGTGTCTTAGTGACCTGCCCCAGGGTCTCTACCCTGTCTCCTTTTAAATAACCATGTTCCCCAGGCCCCTCTTTTCTCTCTCTCTTTTTTTTAAGATTTTATTTATTTATTTGACAGAGAGAGAGAGCCAGCGAGAGAGGGAACACAAGCAGGGGGAGTGGGAGAGGAAGAAGCAGACCCCCAGCAGAGAAGCCCGATGTGGGGCTCGAACCCAGAAGGCTGGGATCACGCCCTGAGCCGAAGGCAGACGCTTAACGACTGCGCCACCCAGGCACCCCCCCTCTTTTCTCTTTTATTCTGGCCTCCCTTGCTTTGAGAATGCCCACTCAACTGGCCGAGCATCGCCTTCCACTGCAGGTTTCCTGTATAATCCGTGTACATGAAACTTCTATAAATCTCAGATCATGACTTGGTGGCCAATAATATCCCGGTTTAGAAACTCACGCAAACTTTTATCCCAAGCCACCAAATGACTTGTAAAACAAATTGTTAACCTTCCCCCTTGCAAAAATCCAAACTTATAATAAAGCTTGTATCTGACGTCGAAAAACACAATTTCTGTTTCAACTTACCCTCCCATTCCCTACCCCCTGCTCACCCCCAACGTCCCCACCAGAAACCTCCACAGGGAGGAAATTTCAGATAGTTTCATAGGATTTAGATCTAACAGGAAAAACGCAAGTCCAGTTCCTCCTGGCCAAAGAGTGTTTCCAGAAGGTTTGAAGGCATCGCCGTCTCGTCTGCCAAATCATGGATCATCCTCCGAAGTATTTAACTGCAATCAATTTTTGAGTTTTGAAATGTTGCCTGATTTCCCTTACTTCCTATAAAGAAACAAGAAACAAAAAGCGAGTGCGCACACACATATATTCCAGGAGAGCTGGCGTTTGCTGTGAGCCACTTATCGTGATCCAGAAGATTTACTCAGAGGCATGATTAATTGGAACTTATTTCAGTAGAACTTATTTCCCTTCATCTCATTACAGAAACAAAGGAAGATTATAGGCCAGGGGATCCGTGAGGTTTCAAGAGAGCCTTACTGCTGAATGAAGTTGGAAGGAGTTGACACACGGTCGGAGATGGTTAACATCCAGAAATTCTTACAAAGAAACAGCAATTCTTTCCCATTAATCCCGCCTGGCCTCTTTGATCTTGAGTGGTACCATGGCTGCAAGTTAAGTGCAAAGCCACCGTGGCATCAAAGAACCCCTGTGACCTTGCCCCGGAGAAGGGTTCCTCAAGAACACGGAGGATTAAAAATAGCAACGGCAGTAATAATACAAACAAAACAAACCAACAAAGCAGAGGTTCAGAAAAATGTGAACAAGCAGAGAGTCTTTCAGGACGACGTTCGAGCTGGTGTGTTGTAAATCTGTCATCTGTGCCTGTGATGACGAGCGTGTCTGTGTGAATCCATCACCCAGCCAACGTGGAAATGGACCAAGTTGGGCCTGGAAATGGACCAGGCTGGGCCAGGTTGGGTCACAGTTGCCCCTTTTTGTAAGATGAGTCATTACATGATGGACAGAGTTGGACGAGATGCAGTTCGGGGGGCACTTGAAGGATTTTTTGGTAGATGACCGACCGATTTTTCCTTTGTCCTCTGTTTTTCTTACTGTCTGTAGAGCTTTCCGAGGCCCTCAGAAGTTCAGCAAGGAAGCCTATGGAAGTTTTAGAGCCCCAATATTTGTGGCAACGATTCAAGATGCCCCAAAACAAGAAGGGGCTCAGGGGACCGACACTCTCATTTGTATCTTCTTCGGACCCAACAGACTGAGCCCCCAAATCTTTTAAACATTCTTTTAACGTTGGAAGTGGCCGCAGGCCATGAAACATTCCTTTAATTCTGGAAATGGGGAGAGAGGGGGGATGACGGCTGTAGAATAAGGATGTTATCACCCGGCACGGCTGGTGGTCAGGCTTCATGCTCAAAATTGTCCAATTAAAGAAATAAAAAAATGTAAGCTCTGTCGGGAAAAAATGCAAATAAGGCGGCTCAGGGTTAAGATTTTGAGTGGTTTGCTGGTTAAAATTATGCTCTTGTTTATGGGGGAAATGGATTTTTAAAAAAAAAATCTATATACAGCTGCGTGAATTAGTCAACCATGTATTATGTGATTGAATAACAACGTAATCCATCGTAATGGCGGCGAGGCAGGCCAAAGCCATCCCAGATCCAGAGGACGCATGCTTTTTTGCTCTTTCTACTTTAGATGTAGGAAAAACAAGTTTGGGGGAGTTGTCTCTTTCGCTCTTTTTTTGTTTGTTTGTTTCCGAGGGTGATGTCTCACAACGCTTTCTTGCAACTTTTCATTTTGAGGAGCTGGGGGGGGGTGGCGCAGGAGCTGGGGCAGGACTGGGGGTGTGTCTGTTTATGTGCCTGCCCCGGGCACAACCGGAAGGCCATTTAGAGTGGATGCTATGGTGTGGCCTTGTTTGACAGTCCCCGTTCCTGGGCATCCCGCCTGCGAGGACTGGTCCATGGGGTGGGGGAGGGGATGAAACCCCAGCCCCCTGCCTGGATTCAGAGCAACCCTGGGGGCCGTCCCAGCTCCAGAGCCTCGGCTCAGCTCCTTCTCCCTCCGATATGCCACTCCCCACTTCCCTCCCACCCCTTCTGGCCTGGATGGAGGAGCTCCCCCTCTCCCCCCCACTACGAACCCTCTGGCGGGCACGTCTCCCAGTGTCCGTCCAGGAAGACTGCCCACTGCCCAAATGTCGCCCCTTCACTTCGGGTGGGCGGTCAACGAGATCGGGCCAACGCCTCGCTGAGCTGCCGTTGGTTGTGCGATCACAAAGGTGCGTGATTCGACAAAGTCACCGACGTTTCTGGAAACAGGTCTGGTTTCCTTAGGACCACCCCCCCCTCCCCGCCCCAGAGCACTGACAGTGGCCGAGCCACCTCAGGGGGTTTGGGACGTAGGAGCGTTTCCACCCATGTGGCCTGTCATCCTGCCTCAAATTCTACCTTTTTGCTACTCATTTCTTTTCACCTGAGGGCTTTTCAGGTTTTCAGAGGCTCCTGTTGCCAATCTCTTAAAGATGCAGCGCAGTTCTGCGGGGAGAACCCACGTTCAAGGCCCAGCTCTGCCAATTACTAGCTGTGTGATCTTAGAGCTGACAAAGCACACCCGTCTGGGCGTCAGGGGGTGGGTGTCAGGGCTGTCGTCTGCCCGCCTAACACAGCAGCTGTGGGGCCTGAGGAGGTCCCGCGTGGGGCACCAGGGAGGGCAGGGGGAGAAGCCCAGGCTGGGGGGGAGGACAAGGCCTCCACACGTCAGGGAGCATCTCAGCTGACTTTAGCAACGGGGCACAGCCGGTCTTTCCAGAGAGGGGCTTGGAGCAGAACTTAGAAGGGGCCCTGGGTGGGACCTCTGCTTTGGGGCCCAGGTGGACTTGAGTTCAAATCTCACCTCTACCGCCCATGTGGGCAAGTCACTTAGCCTTTCTCTGCTTCAGTTTCTTTATCCATATAATAGGATGATTGTTTATGATGAGGAAATGAAGACATTTAGACACACTGTCCAGAGCAGACGTTGTGAGCTGGAAAAATGCTAGCTTGTAGGAGTGGCAGAGTAGAGGGGACTCCCGGCTCGGCGACGTCGGGTGAAAAATGTAACAGCTCGCTTGGAGACTCAGCTTGCTTATCTGTACAGTGCAGTCGTACCGCCCATTTTATATGGCGGTTTTGGAAGCAAAAGAGAATGCCTGCAGGGGCGCCTGGGTGGCTCAGTTGGTTAAGCATCTGACTCTTGGTTTTGGCTCAGGTCATGACCTCAGGGTCGTGAGATTGAGCCCACATCAGGCTCCAAGCTCGTGTGGAATCTGCTTGAGATTCTCCCTCTCTTTCTCCCTCTGCTTCTCCCGCTTGGTCACTCTCTCTCTCTTTCTCTGAAAAATCAATCAATCAATCATCAATCAATCTTTAAAAAAAGTGAGAGAATGTATGCAAAGGGCCTGGTACTAACAGAAGCTCAGTAGTTACTATTATTGTTGTTATTTTGAGCAGTTTTATCTTTTTATCGAGGGTCCCAAATACATGGCAGCTACGCGATGGGCCAGCGGAGAAGTGGCATGGCTCGTTCTGTATACACAGTCCCAGATGGAACGGTCCCAGCTTTCTCACTGATGGTGGGACACTCCCCAGGGTCTCTGCCTGCCAAGTTATTTGTTATTTGCTTCCTAGCGGGGAAATAATACAGGGAACTTGGCCACGGTAGGCTGGAGTCTCACTGTTTTCTGGGAATCACCTGATGCCAGGATCTGCAACCTGAGTGCCTGGTCCAGAACAGGCAGCCCAGCCAGGCCACAGACAAAAGCTCCTTTGGTCCCTCAGCTGGCATCAGCCACCGCCTTGGCAGGGTGTCTGCTGATGGGTGTTCAGGTGTCACGTGACCATCCCTACTTAGAGATCTTTGGATAGAGACTTGGGCCATTTCTGGTCATTGAGTCCCATCCACAACTTTGTGAGGATATAAGAAAAATTACATTCTCACTATAAAATACCTCAGCAGATTGAGTAAATACCAAAGAAATCTGCTTTCCTCTTAGGGAGGAAGCTGGTGTCGGGGTGCCACAGAGAGAGCACTGGACTGGGCCCTTCTCTGGTGACTTCGGCCCAGGGATTGCTGATTGCAGGGAAAAGAAGCTCATTAAAAAGCAGGGGTCCCATTATAAGAGTTCAGGGGCAGCTCTTGGGACCCCGTTGCAGGAAGCTCAGCCTGGCTTCCGGGCAAGTGGGAAGTCACCACCTCTCTCGGCCTCTCAGGCAGCCTGTTTCCGCAGCTCCTCAGATACCTGCCCGGCTCCCCCCCGCCCCAGAAGACGACTTCCCCTGCCAGGCCTACTTTCTGCTCCTCCTCACTTCATTTACCCAGGGCTTTGGCTCACCTTGGCAATGATTCCAGACTTGACACTCCCAGCTCCTCACAGCTCAGTGACATAGTAGAGACCAACGATCACTTCGCGTAAATACCGAGGAAAGAGAATCTGATTGGTTTAACTTGGGTCAGGTGTTAGCTCCTGGCCCAATCAGCTGTGACCTGGGGAAATGGTGCCATGATGATGCCCTTGCAGGCTCTCTGTATGGGGAGGTAGCTGGTAAAGGAATCACGAATATTTGGAAAACTTGGTTAAGCTTTCTGGGTTTTACTTTCCTCAACTGTAAAAGAATACTAATTATTATTATATGGGCCATTAAGTGTCAGATTAAATCATTTTACATATGGAAACTGGTGGACCTCCACAGCCCCACTCCTGTACCTCTTCAGTCGTCTGTGGGCACATAATGATAACCCTAACCCCCAGCTCATAGGCTAAAGGAAGTCCGTTCTTCAAGGAAGTTCTTTAGGGTATTTCCGGGAACCCTGAGGAACACATGTACATTCCACAAGTCGACCCAGGTGGCGGATTGTCATCCTTCCCAGCCTCCTTGTTCTGCATTGTTTCTTCTTTTGAGCTCAGCAGGGCATCTCTTAGTATCCTGTTTTCCAGGCTGTTGACACTCAACCTTGGATATCTTTATCCCTAACATGGATGTGAGCTCCTTCCTTCTGTCCCCAAAGCACAGCTTAAAGAGAACGGAGATGATATTTACACCCCCCAGCTTTATTGAATTATGACTGACAAATGAAAATTATATATATGTAAGTCATACAACATGATTTTTTAAAATGGAAATGATGTACCTTTATTGAATTTTTTGAAGATTTTATTTCTTTATCAGAGAGAGAGATCAATCACGAGTGTGGGGGGGTGGGTGGGGGGTGGGGGAAGCAGACTCCTCGCTGAGCAAGGAGCCCCATGTGAGACTCTATCCCAGGACCCTGGATCATGACCTGAGCCGAAGGCAGACGCTTAACCAACTGAGCCACCTGGGCATCCCTGAATGTTTGAGGACAATAGAATTTAACAAAAAGACACAGCTTGGCCTTGTGTAGCTTCTACGGGGCCTTCGAGAGGCCAGAGGACCCAAAGGGATTCTGAGAACATTTTGCTGGGGGGGTTCAGGCCACTCTCAGGGAGAGGAAGGGCTTCATCCCATCTAGCCCCCAGTGTCCCTCATCCCTTTGCCAGGATTCAGCCCAACTCCCAGGAAATCCAACAGTGGGAACTTCCTGCCCACTCCCACCTGTCAGGTTGCTGTCGGACCCAATCACAATCAGCACAGACCTTTCTGGCTTCACCAGATCTGGCTTCTTCAGTTTAAAAAGCCCCACAGGAGCAACTCAACAGGCTGGGCCCAGTTTTGGGGGCCAAGACTGCCTCTCCCTTCTTGCGGGGGTAGATCTTGGCACTCGATCACTTGTGAGCTCATTTTTGGTCAAAAAAACAAACTAATCTCCCAAGAATATACAGTGATTTTTCAAGCATTGGACACTGAAGTTCCAAGTTTTACAGAAAAAGAATTTCTAACTTTGGGATTCATCTGGAGAGTCTCCAACTGACATTTGTAAATGGTATACATTAGGGTGAGAACTGGCCTTACCAGTAGGACCAAACAGGCTCAGCGATGTGGCCCTTTCTTAAACAAAGGGAGTGTCTGTTCCAAAGACAAGTTCATTTTTCCCCTTCATAAACTACAGAGACTGTCTGACATTCCCAAAATGGCCGCTTTCCAACCTCAAATATTTAAAGCCCCAGTCTCTTCCAAACGCCTTGTTCTAATAAATTACTTGCTTTGATGCTCCCAGCAACTTTAGGAGGTAAGGTATTACTTCCTTTACTTTACAAATAAGGAAACTGAGGCTCAGAGGTGGGTGATAATTGGCCTCAGGCTAATCAGTTGCAGGGTGGGATTCGAAACCAGCTTGGACTTTTGTCCTAACTCACCTTGTCCCATGCCCCCTTCCAGTTCCAATGTTCTGAATCTGAGGTCCCGTGATACCGGGAAGCTCTGAGCCTGGCATGTGGGAAGGCAGCCTGTGATTGGCAAGAGTTGATGCCAAAGGACAGCGCAGGCTCCCTGCTTTGTGGTGCAAATCAGGTCCCCTGCGGAACGGAAAGGTGGGCTTTTGTTCCAAAGTCACGAAGAATTCAAGACCAGGACAGCAGAGCGTGAAACGAAGCACAGGTCCTTGGGAGTGTTGGATCCTTTGTGACCTGGAAGCCTGGACTGGTCACCTGGCTCCTGGGAGGGGCAGGGGCTGCAGAGTGCCATGGTGCTGGAGGAGACCAGGCGGTGTTCTGGGGAGCCTCCCCCACCTGCTCCTGGGGAATGCGGGATGAGTCCCGACAGCTTGTGGCAACAGATCTTTTTCTTTCTTTCTGCAGTTTAGCTCCTTTTATTCGTCCCGTCCCGTATTGTTGTTGTTTTGAATAATTTGTGTGGCTTTGGGGGGAACGGCTCTCGAACTGCTTTGAGCCTTAATAAGATAGGAAGTGATCGGAGGCAAGGAGGCCTGGGGAGAAAAGTGGAGCCTTCATTTGGCGCTGCAGGTGTCCTGGGGTCCTGCGAGCTACCCAGGGAGGTGCGCCGGGCAGGGCAGAAGCAGCGTGGCCAGAGAGCTGTGCTCAGATCTGAGCCGCAGAATGACACTTGGCAACATAAAACCCAAGGTGGAAAGTGAGAAAGAAATAGAGAAAAACAAACCCCCAGCTCAACCACCACCACCTGAATGAGGGGAAGCTGACAGCGGAAATGGCTGTGGGATTGCAAGTGGTTAACAAACACTGCTGGGAGATAGAATTCCCCTAATTGCTTCCCCCAGCAACGGAGGCATTTGGGCACTTGGCTGGGTCTCCCCCAGGAGGCAGGGTCCACCAGGGGGATTTGATTCTGGCTGAAGCCTCCCCAGTTCTCAGGTAACCACTGTTTGACCTACACCTTCGAAAGCCCGCTTCTGGCTTTCTGACTCTTTCAGGGTCTCTGGTATCGTGTGGGCAGCCTGGGGCTAGCCTTGAGGATACAAGGGCGCACAGTTAGGTGTGGGCCCTGCCCTCCTAAAATTCTCAGCTGGAGGGAGAGCCAGAAAAATGACCAGGCAGGGGTACAGACGGGGGAAGAGAGCACGGAAGAGGGGTGCCTCACCTAGAGAGGGCCTCTCCCTGGGGAAGTAAGATTCCTACAGAAATCTGAAAGGAGAGTAGAATTTATCCAGGTTTGGGGGATGGTAGGGGTGGGGGTGGGGCTTCTGAGCTCAAGGGAAAGCATGTGCAAAGGCCAGGAAGTGAGAAAGAGGATGTTGTATTTGCACGGCGGACATGACTGTGAGGAGAGACCTTCCTATCAACAAATGTGAGTTGAGTGGTGCTGGGGGCTTCGGTTCCGGTGAGCCAGCCCGCTCACTGGATCGTGCCTCTCTCCAGCACTTGCTTTTCCAGTTGTAGACCCTTCCTTGCTTCTCTTTTCTCTTGATTCTTCCCATCTCATACATCGGCTGGCTTTCTTCCATTGATTTATTCCATGTATTAGCAGAATACAAATAACATTGGAAGAAGCAAGAAAGATGGAATTCATTTCACTTTCATAAGATTGCCGAAGGATAAGCGGTTGGTTGATGAGGTGGCACCATAGAGGTGAGGACCCAGAATCTCGATCTCTTGTTCCTCCACCACTCCTGAGGAGTTGTTCTTGAATGCATGCTCCAAAATGGCTCTCCACGTGTCAGATTTCCATGGGTCAAGCTAAAGTGACAGAGGGTCACACACTCTTTTCTTTCATGGCTGTGGCATGGAAATCACATACATCCTTTCTGCTCACATGCCATTGGCCAGTGCTCAGTCATGTGACCACACCCAGCTACAGGGCAGTCTGGGAAATGTAGTCAGGCTGGCTCCCACGTTCAGAGACAGCTCAGAGGTGAATGGATCTTGAGACAGCTAGCAGTCTCTTTTCTGTTCTTTTTCTTGTTTGTGATTTTGGAGATCTGTCTTTACAGACTAATATTGCAGTGATGACTCCTGTTTGTTTAGCCCTGGGCTTGCCATCTCTCATGTGGACCTAGAAAGGCAGAGAACATCAATACTGGAAAGCTAACTATCATCCTGTACCCAAGCTAAAACTTACAGTAGACAAGGGGTAAAACATTTAGTGGAAGTTTGAGGTCAATGAAAGTTTCACTTTTAAGAGCAGGGCAAGGGAGGTCTACTCACTTTATTTAAAAGAGTTTTGTGGATTAGATTGCATGCAAAGTCAGTCCTCATTTGGGCCTTAAAAGCTCTCCATTGAGCAGAGACAGTGAAGGCTATGGACTTGCCGGTAGCCCTTAATCAAGGCCCAGCCTGAATTTCTCAGGCTTTGTTCCTTTGAAGGGCAGGGAAGGAAAAAACTGATGGATTGACAAGCTGGTGGGTGACAAACACGTTCCCTCAAAAGAAACCTTTGGGAGTGTGAGAGGTGGGCTATCCTTGAGTGAACGGGTTCAACCAGACGGATGATCCAGGTAATCCAATAAAACATTTCTTGTTTTTGTGACTAATCCAACTGTCATACTCCATTTTCAGGAGCTCAAACCATCAAAAAATGATTCTGAGTCTTAATGTTCACTTGCTGGTTTGCCTAGAATTAAATTTTCACCTCAGCCCTCTCTGCAAGTTGCCTACTCGTGTTCCAGACAATAACATACTAAGTAAGAAGAAATTAGGACAGGAGCATGATCATTTCATCCACTCCAGAACCCAATGCTTATTATTTGGGGTTTATTTGCAGTTTTGGATTATGCGTGTCTCATGATTCCCTGTCCTCGTCACCATAGGTAGCCTGGAGGTGATTTGTGTACGTGTGTCTGACTCGGAGGGAGACGATTTGAGGAACAATTCTCATCCCAGTCCTCGTGGTTCCCAGCCTCCAGGTGGGTGTCTGGCACGTGATAAGTATTGGATCACTGTTTGTTGAATTCATTCTGATAACCAAGCTTGACTGTAGTTCTTTTTTGGTTAATCAACATTGCCATTGTCAGCAGCATGATTTAGCAGAATGCCATGTTTCTGTCATGTTTTCTAGCTATGACTCCAACCTCCTCCTCTTCCACCTTCCCTCCAAGAGTCCCTTGCAGCCTTTAAAAGTGGAGAGAGTGCTTATCAGAGGCTGGAGGGAGTCTACACATCATAAAAATTAACCATACGGGGCAATTGGCGATGTCTTGCAAAGTAAACATACATACACGCCCCTTAACCCAGAAGTTGTCCTCTTGGATATTTATCCCAGAAAACGACAAAGTTCTGTTTAGACAAAACCTGTCCGTGAATGTTGGTAGCAGCTTTATCCATAATGGCTCGAGACTAGAAACAATCCAAATGTTCTCCAATGGGTGAATGGTTGAATGCTGTCTCCTATATCCACACAGCAGAATGCTACTCAGCAATGAAAAGGAACACACTTGTGAGATATGCAGTGTAGTAATCTGCTCGGGTCGCTGTAACAAAGTACTACAGAACTAAGGGGCTTAAGCAACAGAAATGTATACTCTTAACAGTTCTGGAGTCTGGAAGTCTGAGGTCAAGGTGTCCATAGGAACTTTCTCCTTCTGAAGGTGCTAGGGAAGAAACTGTTCCCACCTGTCTCCTAGTTTCTGGCAGTTCCTTGGCTTGTGACAGCCAAACTCCAAACGTTTGTGGTGTCCTCCCTATGTATGTATCCATGTCTCAATTTCTCCTTTTCATAAGGACACCAGTCCTAATAGATTAGGGGCCCACCCTACTCTAGTATGACCTACTCTTAATATGTGTGGGGACCCTATTTCTAAGAAAGGTCACATTCTGTGGTACTAGGGGTTAGGACTTCAACATGTGAATTTGATGGGGACACAATTCAACTCAACATGTCACAACATGGATAAGGGCTTATGTTATGCTTAGTGAAAACAGCCAATCTCTAAAGAGTGCATGCTGTACGATTCCGTTTATATAACACACAAAATGACAAAACCCTGGAGATGGAGAACTGATTGGTGATTGCCAGGAGACAGGAACAGGAGTGGGGGTGAGTCTATAAAGGGTAGCATGAGGGAGTTTCTTCGTGATGATGGAATGGTCTGGATCCTATTTGGTGGTGGTTATATGAATCAAGCTGAGGGTTCAAATTGCATCGAACTACATCCCTCTCCTCCCAACATGCGGCAGTGCATATGAAAACCGGTGAATACTGAACAAGGTTTGTAGTCTAGGTAACAGTATTGTACCAATGTTGATTTTCTGGTTTCGATATTGTACTCATTACATAGAATTGTCACCATTGGGGGAAGCTGGGTAAAGGGTTCATGGAACTATTCTATCTACCATTCTTGCAACTTCCTATATGTCTGTAATCATTTAAAAAATTAAAAATAAAAAATAAACTTAACCATATGATTCCGTTGGGGAATGGGAGGGAGGAAATGAAAGACTGGGGGCTGCACATTGGGTTAAAAAGCTCCTCATAATTCCACAAAGGGTCTTTGCCTCCTAAGTTCCATGATATTTGCAGTCAATCCACCTTCCTTCTCTGCTTGCGACACGAGGGGCCATGTTCAGGTGCCATGGGCCATGAAGGGCAGAGGTCAGAACACAGGTATTTAATTATTTCCCTCTAGACTTCTACCTAAGACTTGATTTTCTAGATTTTCAGATTTGAATTAGGTGAAATCTGGGCTGGCAGCCCCTGTCAGGACCTCAGCTTCTCAGATCAGCCGCCGCCTTACTCATCCACCGACACCTGTCCTTGAAGTCCTTGCGCCAGTCACCTCCCTGGGCACCTGGGGGCCCGGCTCCCTCTGCCATGCTGGGGGCATCTTGTCTAGCCCACCCCCACCCCTTCAACTGTACACAGATTTGCTGCCTGCCCTCACCTGGATCAAACTAACCCCCAGAAAGTTGGCTTTGCAATTCCTAAGACTTGGTTCAGATGACCCGGGTTCCAGCCTGGCTCTGCTGCACGTGCTTAAGTCAAGTCACTTCTCTGTGCCTCAGTTTTGTCAACTGTTCAGTGAGGGTAAATCCTTTCTAGCTAATCCTGAAGGCTGGAATATCCGGAAGCTTCAGCATGCTAGTAAATGAGAAGGTTTCATGTAAATGCGAAGTTCTGTTATAATGACCTCGTAATAACAATTTAATAGTGATTAATTATTAAGCATCTCCCATATATTAAGTTCAGATATTACCTGTTAATTCTTATAAGTGTTATGGACCTCCTGGCACCATACCAAGCGCATCCCATGCCTGCCTAAGAGATTGCCCCTCTGACGCTATTCACTCTGACTATATCTCTGAACGCTACAGGAGTCTTTGTCTCTGAGTGTTGATCCAGGAGAACAAGAGCTTTGTTTGCTTTCAGAAGTCCACATCCACCTTTTACCCGTGATCCCTGGGGTGGTGGTGTGACTGAGCCAGGTTGACAGGCTCATGGGAACTGATTGTGCCCACCTCGTCCCAGGTCTGAACTCTGTGACATCGCAATGGGGCCTGAAATTGGCCATGGTGAGAATATTTATACCATGGAAGTCAGCAAACACTACAAATCAGGACTACATTGTTGGTTTCCCCAGAAAGCCAGTCTTCAAGGCTAGGCAGATCCATTACAAATGGGATTTCTGGCGATACATTAAGCTCTCTCTCAGTTCCCAAGGTGAATGGAGGGAGTTGGCCACCAACATAAAATAGTAATTATGAATGCCCTTGAGAAATCTGCTGTAGAGCTTGCTGTCTGTTACCATGGGCAGTTACTGTCTTCAGGGCTCCATTCCCTCCTCTGTAAAAATGAGGGGATTGATGAGGTCTATCTCCTACTCTCAAAGCACTTCTCATGTTAGCTTTTCTTTTTCTTTTTTTTAAGATTTTATTTATTTATTTATTTATTTGAGAGAGAGAGAGAGAGCACAAGAGGGAGGAGGAGCAGAGGGCAGGGGACAAGCAGACTGCATGATGAGCCTGGAGCCCGATGCCGGCCTCGATCTCACCACCTTGAGATCACGACCTGAGCTGAAATCAAAAGTCGGACGCTCAACTGACTGAGTCACCCAGGCGCCCCATAGCTTTTCTTATTGTACTTTTGGTTGCTACTATTTTTATTATGAGGTTCCTGGTCCCTATAGGAAGGTAGGTTTTCAGCAGTCGACCATCCCACTCTTCTGAGAGATAATCCAGTATAATGTTGAGAGGACAGATTCTAAAAATTTCTACCTGAGTTCAAATCCTTACTCTATTACTTATTAGCTGTATGACCTTGAGCAAGTTGCTTAACCTCTCTGTACCCCAGTTTCCTCATCTGTAGGGTGGAGATTATAATAATACCTACCTCTCAGAGTCACCCCAAGGATTACATGAGTCAGTATGTGTAAAGCACTTAAGGACGTACCTGACTCATGGTAAGTACTATTAGGAGTTTGCTATCATTATGCTGATAATGAATGTACTGGGTTGAAGATTATCTCCCAAGAATTCATTACCTTCCCAGATCCTCAGAAATGTGATCTTCTGTGGAAACAGTTCTTGTAGATACAAGCAGGCCAGATGACAGTGCTGGAGTAGGGTGGGTCCCTAATCCAATAGGAGTGGTAAGAAGAGGCAGGACCCAGAGATAGACACACACACACACAGGGAGATACTGTGCAGATACACAGGGAGACCAGCCCGTGATGACAGAGGCGGAGATTGGCTTGATGCCACCTCAAGCCAAGGGAGGCCGGCATTGCTGCAACAGCCAGGAGCTAAGAGTCAAGGAAGCATGCTCCCCTCAAGCCATCAGAGAGCAAATGACCTTGTTGACATGGTGATTTTGGATTTCTAGCCTCTAGAACTG
Source organism: Ursus maritimus (assembly GCF_017311325.1). Lineage (NCBI taxonomy): Eukaryota > Metazoa > Chordata > Mammalia > Carnivora > Ursidae > Ursus > Ursus maritimus. Next base: position 17,067,385 of record NW_024426885.1, on the reverse strand, counting down.
TGAGGCAATAAATTTTGCTGCGTGCAGCTGACCAGTTTGTGACCGTTTGCTAAACTACCTGTGGGAAACTGATGCAGCGATCCTGTTGGAAGGTTTGAATGAGGTGGAAATACCCTTTTCCACAGCCTCCCTTTTGAACCCCACTACCTGTGTTTTTAAATATCCTTTCTTTTTTTTTAATAATAATTTTTTATGATGTTATGTTAGTCACCATATAGTACATTCCTAGTTTTTGATGTTAAATATCCTTTCTGCTTTTGCTCTGTTGGCTCTTTTTTTAAAGTCTTTTTTTTTTTTTTAAGTAATCTCTATGCCCAATGTGGGGCTTGAACTCATGACCCCGAGATCAAGAGTCGCATGCTCTACTGACTGAGCCTGCCAGGCGCCCCTCTCTATTGGCTCTTTCCCCACGGTCAGGGCTCTAATAACACCTGAACTCCTTGCAGCTACAAAATGGGGCTGGGGGGTGGCTTGGCCAGGATGTGTGTGAGGCCCCTGGAAGTACCGCTTAGGTTTCACGGTGTCCCTTTGTGAGGTCTGTGGGCGACCCGCAGAGACCCCCTAGGATCAACCTCCAAATATCTTCCCTGGAAGCATGACAAAAACATAGCCCAGCCTGAAAGCTGAATCTGAGTTTATGAATCACCTTTAGAGGGGCTCTGTCATTTTGTACATACCTCTTCCCTTCTGCGATGGTACCTCTCTCTGCCAGAAATTATGTTTTGCTGACTCTTTTCAGTTTAATGGCTGAAGGCAGAGATTTTCTAAGCCCTATTGAAATGTGACTGGCTTTTCAGTGGTTCGTGCATATTTCTACCTGCCACATTTGACGTCATACCCCGTGCATGGTGGCATTGTGTGCTCCCCCATACTTACGGAGAAGTGTTGCCAGCTTAGCATGTTCCAGATACTGGTGTGAACTTTTATTTACATTTTCTAATTTTAACGTTTCAGTGACCTTGAGAGATGGTCATGATTTTGCCCATTTTATAAAATAGAAAACTGAGGCCAAGAAGTTTATGTGATGGACTCAGGATCACACAACCAGAGGCAGAGTTGGGAGCTTTTGAGCCCCTGACGGCTGACTCAAGGCACAGTCATTTAGCACTAGACCAGTGTTGGCCGAAGTGTGGCCTAGGGGACCCGGGTCTTCTAGATGCCCATGGAAAGGAGTTCTGTGGTAAACCCTGACAAACAGTGGTTGCTGATTATAGCTCCTTCCTTAGGAGCTGACTTCCTTAGGGTTGCCAAATAAAACCCAAATGCCCAGTTAAGTTTGAATTTCAGATCAATGATAAAGAATTTTTTTATATGTTCAAATTATCAAGTATGTTCAAATAAAAAAATAATTTGTTCACGTGAAATCCATATAACATACCATGAACCATTTTAAAGTAAACAACTGGGGATGCCTAGGGGCTCAGTCGGTTAAGTGTCCAACTCTTGATTTCGGCTCAGGTCACTATCTCAGGTCGTGGGATTGAGCCCCGCATCGGGCTCCACGCTCAGTGTGCAGTCTGCTTGAGATTCTCTCTCTCCCTCTGCCTCTGCCCCCAGATCCCAGGCTTTTCTAGTTCCAAGTGCCAGCCGGCCCATCTCAGGAGCCTTACTGTTAACACACCTTTGTTTCCCTGCAGCGGCCCTTCACTTGCCCCGTCCTCCAAGGGATCTAGGGGCTGCAGGGGTGCCTGGGCTGCTCCTTGGCCTCCCTTCTCACCCTCCCTCTGCCTCAGCCCAAGGGCTGCTCAGGGCCGTGCTGTGCTCCCTGTCTCTGCACACCAAGGCAGGCTTGGGGTCCCGGGGGGCTGGGTGCTTTTCCCCTTGTTTATGTGTATTCTGAAGCCATAAGGGAGCTACGGGGAGAAAAAACTCAGCAAATCAGGGCCTAGAGACTGCTGTGAAAGGGACCCAGGGAGACAATGCAGTGAGTGCTCAGGGGACCCGAAGGCAGGACTTGGCCGGTGCTGAGGCCGCACACAGGCCTTTGTGTGCCTTTCTATTGACTGTTACCAAGCCCTTCAGTGGGCTCTCAGTGTGCTCAGAAGAAAACCCAAACCTCCTACCCAGGCCCACGGGGCTCCAGCCTCCTCCTGTACCACTCACCTCCCTCTCCTCTCCACTTGCCTTCCTTCAGCTCTGGGTACACCAAGCCGTTTCCCACTTCCAGACTTTTCCACCTGCTGGATCTGTTGCTGGGAGGCAACTTCACTCTCCCCAGGGCTGGCCCCTGCTCCTGCTGGAGGTCTCTCATGAAATTGTCACCTCCTAGAAAGGCCTTTCTTGGCCCTAATTAGACCTCCTTTACCCCCAACACCAATTTTCCCTCTTGGCACCTTGGTATCTGCACTGGGTTCGAAGCGCCATGGGGACGCAGAGCCCTTTGGCCTTATTTAACACCCCACCGTAGTACCCAGCAGAACCCAGTGGACGGTGGGCACTGGGAATATGTCTGTGGAGTCAGAAAGTGGATGAAATATTTTAACACGGCAGCTGTTTAGATTTGACCTGTTTGGATTTCTGATTTTAAATAACATACAAGAACATCTCTGAACAAGGACAGAGAGGTGCACACTGTGCTCTGTCAGCCGAAGTTCTGGCTTTTCCTCCACTGTGTCCTCCATAGTTGCTAGGATGTAGGCATAGCCGTCACTTGTGTATTGTATTCATCACGGGCTTCCATGGGTTCGAACTCTGGCGACTAAATTGCCCTGGGACCTTGTCAATATGTCTTCTTTTCCTCCATTCTGCTTCCCTTCTCCTCTCCCTATTTCTTTCTCCATGGCACATGGCACGTGCTCAAATTATTTGATGATTTTGATTAAATGATATGGTGCTGACCTTCATCTACTCTACCAATAAAGAGCACCTTGCTGGCCCCAGCTGATAACTGGTAGCTATTGAACGTGAGTGGGTAACTTGGTTTTGACTCTCATCTCAACCCAGTTCATCTTATTGCTAGGATCCGAAGTCTCTTCTCTGTTGAACATTCGGTGTTGGAACCGTGACCCAAGGTTTTCGTAGCAGGCGATGACTGGGTGCATTCTGGGAGGACCTCAGTGAGACGCTCTGGGATGATATGGGTGGCAGCCCGAGAAAGGGCAGGCGAACGTTCTGTACCAGGCGTACCATTTCTAAGCCAAGTGGCTCAGGCGATTTCTTTGCCTCTTGGTTCTTCAGTTGCCTTCATTTTCTCAGCTCTAAATGAAGATGTGTCCAGTTGCCGATGTCCTCCAAGGCCAGCGTTCCAGGAACCTAGCACCATCTTACCTTTGTGGGGTAACTCTGCCTTCTTTGTCTAATCCAGAAACGTCTGAATAGAGCCATGGCCAAGATGCCCAAGGGAAAAGCAAACTAGGTGGACACACGAAAGCCCATTAAGCAACTCCTCTTCACCCCTCTCCACCCGTCAATACAGGGCTTCCTTCCATTTCTTCTTTTCTTTCTTACTTACATCCCCGCCCCTACTCTTTGCTTTCTTCCTCTTCTTTTTAAATTCAAACAGTGAGAAGGACAACCTTCCAGCTCAGGACTCAACCCATCCATTAGGGCTTGTGTTATCTGTTCCTTAGCCCTGGACGTTCCAGAATCGACTTGTGTGCTTTGGCCAAAATTTGTGAAGATGATCCATCCCACAGTTCAGCTGTGCATAAAGGAGAACACCCTTGTTCTCCACAGAGTGCGACTATTGCGATCTTCTGTGAAGGAAACAGCCGTTGTTCACACCGGCCTGGTTATTTATAGGTACTTCATTCACTGTTGTGTTTATCAAGCAAGACTCCTTTAAATCTAGGGCTCAGGAACCGTTTAGTTTTCTAAATTAAGCCAAACTCCTTTTTTTTTTTTTTTTTGCTCTAAGTGCCTTTTTTAATTCTTGGATAAAATCAATAAACCATGAAATGTCTCTATTGAAAAATGATATGAACAAGCCTTCCCTGAGAATTCAGGGGTTAAAATGTGGTTTGAGGCTTAAAGGCCCATTAAGGTACTATTGGATTATGGTGAAATCCTTCTGAATGTGAACTTTACTGCGTTTTTGACTTAGAAATATAATCCAGCGCCAGGTCTTCAATGCACAGATGTCAAATACTGCGTGTAGAATGCATTCGTGCTGATGGAGGCAGCAGCTTGGGATGGCAGCTTGAAAATGGGATTCCTTCAGTCTTTACTGTCAGTGATCTGGAAAGGGAACCGTGTCCCCACCGGGCACTGGGAGAAAATGGTAACCTAATTATTAATGAAGGAGTGTTAATAAATTAATATATGACATGGATAAATTACACATGGATTTTCTGAGGACTCCACGCTCTTGGTTTTGAAATATACATCATCAGATTTTGTTTTGAACTGAAGACACTCTGTCCTCAAGCTGAATGTCCAGTTTTCCAGATGAAAAAACCAGGACCCATGAGGGAACTGACTTGCCCAAGGTCACCTGGTGGTAATGCCTTGCTCAAACTGGAGATACTGGGGTTCAGTGAGTGTGATGTTTAGAACTTTTCAGAAGGGAAGTTTTAGCCCAGAGGTTTTTGTTGTTGTTTCATAGACAGGTGGTTATAGACTCTGGAGTTATAAGACCTGGGTTCAAGGCTCAGCTCTGGCACTTACAGTCCTGGGTCATGAGGTAGACCCGTAACTGTTCTAAACTTTACTTTCCTTACCTGTAAAATGGGAATGATGGGGGTGACGACTGAGGCTGCCTTGCGGGTAGTGGTGAGGACTCAGTGAGACAGTGCAGTAAAGCTTAGCTTCATAGATGGCAGGGCACTGGATAAGGTCATAGGATTGTTGTAAGAGTGCTTCTCAGCTATGTCTCGACCAATGCAGACTCATACATAGAGTCAACAGTCTCAGCGAGAAATTAATGTTCTGTATTGTCATGTACTGCCATTAGTCTGTGTTGAATTTTTAGAGGTTGAAATATGACATGTGGCTTTGCCCTGTATAGGGAGTTCATAGTGAAATTCTCCAAAAAGCATCTCTCAAATGAGCCAAGATTGATGTTCATAGTGGCCAGATGGGCATGTCATAGAAATTAAAGAATTTTTGAATATAAATGCCTGGCACACAGAAAGCAACCAACACACGTCTGTTGAATTAAATTACATTGAACAAGGAGGTAGGGAGGTCTTGCCACCAGATTTAACAGAACCCAGGAAACAGACGCTCTATTTAAGCCTCTTATCCCATGGAGCAGGGATGACAAATACCACTTTCTAATTCCGTGCCCAGGGCAGACATCACTAATCTATCCCAGCACTCTCATTCTCCAACCTTATGTTTGTTTATATGTGTGACTCTCCCTCTAGAGGATGGGTCCTTGGAGAGTGCTTTATTTCCCACAAGTCACATAGAATGGATGTTTAGTACTTGTAGAATGGATGAGCTCAGAGGGGTTTAAGATGTTACCCAAAGCTACACGGGAAATCTGGCCCTAATTGAGTTTGATGCCAATTGAGAAATAGACACAGAAGCAGGCAGATGAAGAGGAAAACACCATCTTTATTACCTTTGTAGGGAGGTTGGAGGATGTGACTTGGGTCCATGGTAAACCAGCAACAGTGAGCCGTTCCATGATGACCCAGGTGGAGAGGACTTACCCTCTCAGACACAGGCAAGCAAGCCCGAGGTCCAAAGCACACCTCAACTTAGTGTTCCCCCCAAAAGCAGAGCCTAGTGGTTAAACTTAGGGAATGGAAGGACAGAGCTGAAGCGGGACACTCTGCAAGCAGGTGGATCCCAAAGAGAGACAGAGGAAGGGGCGGAGCCACACATGCTCCATCCTTCTCCCCCATGCCCCATCAGTTAAGTAGCTCTTCCTCCCTTGGACAGGACATGAAGGATAAAGAGGCTGGAGGTGGTATGTGATGCTGCGGGGTTTCCCCCAAAACACAAGGAGGAAATGAGTGATTCTCTAATAGGCCCTGGGCAGGAAATCAAATATTCACCCGATAGGACTTCAGCACAGTACTGCGTGCACAGTGGGTACGCTACAAATCTTGGCTCCTGGCCCACACATTACTGTGGTGAAATTCCTGTAAGAGGGCTCAAAATGCTACTACTTGGAAGTAAATTAAGAACTTCCAATATAGTTGGGCCCGCTCAGGGTCTCGTCTCCCCTTTCCCTACTTGATCATCTACAAGAAAAGGAAGGGCACATTCTGGAGGAGCTGAGCTCCCGGCGTGCACGAGGACACTGCAGCATGTCAACTAGGTATTGACTTTTGAGCTGCGCTGGCTCGGCGTGATCACTGTGCGCCGTCCCAACCCTGCTCTTCACCTTGCCAAGCTGGCTCAGCTCGCTGCCACGACTTCGGGGGCACAGGGTCGGATTGTTCTCCACTCCGCAGCCATGTCACAGCCCTCATCTAGAGCGTGGAGAGCTGTACTAACACCGCAGAGAGAAGCCCCGCAGGGTCGGGGGTCCACAGTTTCTGCTCCAGCTGGGTCTTTGCGAAGCGCCTCTCTGGGCTTCTTTTCTTCTGCAGATCATGCTCTTTGCTGGCATCTCGCCTGCCGCCCTGTTTTCAAGTCTGGAGAAATAGCAGGGATGGGGATGCCCTGAGCTATTTGCCTCTGAGGAGCATGTTGTATATTGTGCGTACGTGTGTGTGTGCGTGTGTGTGTGTGTGTGCATTCACATATTACTGGGGGCTGACTCTCCATCTACTCTGTCAAGGCCAACAACATGGTGGGTAAGAACAATACCAGCTCTGGTGCAAGGCTGTCAAAAGTCAAACTTAACCACTTAACTCCTAACATTGGGCAAGTGAGTGGCTCTTTGTACTTTGATTTCCTCACCCATAAAATGGGGAGGATGACACCTGTTTCTACAGTGTTTACGATGTATATAAAGCATTTAGTAGCACACAAAAACAATTGAAGTTTAGTTTTTCCTGGTATACAGTTAATACTGTCATTTTGGAAGGAATTTGACATGTTCTACAAGAAGCACATGCAACAAAACATGTAATTAACAAAAACTGTCAGTAAGAAAAAAATGGGAATGAAAAGAAACCATGAGGACTCAGGCAGAGATAAATTAGAACGGAAGGGTAGGCTGTGGTGGGAGAGGTAGTGGATGAGAAAGCAAAGAAATAGAATTCAGAAAGTCAGAGTTTATAAAATCATAAATAGTTGTTATAATAAGTTGTCAATTTAGTTCTGAGCTTCCTGGCAGCTAAAACAAAAAGGGAAATGAGTCAGACCATGTGGTGCAACCATAACTGAAAATTTAGACTGTAGAAGGTTCTAGATCAGCTCACCTCCTCTCTTTCCTGAAAGTTGACAACATAAAATTCTGGATTAATCATTATATTCTTTTTGGTGTGTGTGCACCTGTGTGTGTGTGTGTTTGTGTGTGTACAAGATGCCAGAAATCCATCTCGATCCTGGGAATAATGCTGGGAAGAGAAGTGTGATAGATGGCTTCCCAAAGTGGCTTTGGGTGTTCCCTCTTTCGTGTCACGCAACCACACCCAAGCACCGGTTATTTGCAGCCCACAGATTGTGAGGGTACCATGGATCCGAACACAGGTCTGCTCTTGCTTCAGTGGAGTTGAATGAATTTGAGATCAGAAGCTGCTGTGCTCTGAAATCCATTACCATGTTTATGCTGAAACCACGATTCCCACTGACTGCTCCCAGCCCATGAGATGACAGGGACTCTAAGGCAGGCATGTTCCTGGGGGAGTCAGAACTCCTTTGATGGGTAACTTGGGCTGAAAGATTCCTCAGCAGCCTTGCCAAGTATTCCTTAGACTACACGGCAATCTAAGATGCTACCGCACTAACTAACAACTAACTAACTAACTAACTAACTAACTAACTAACTACTAACTTCTTTCCATTGTGGCCTGCTTATTCTCCCAGTCTCTCCTGGCTTCTTTCACAGCTCCCCCCGTGAATTTCTTGCAGTTTGACCCCATCTTGGTGTCTGCTTCTCAGAGGGCCGAGACTAGCACACTATCTGCAGGCTCGATGGCGCTGGATTTTTTTTTTTAAGATTTTATTTATTTATTTGACAGAGAGAGCTAGAGAGAACAAGTGGGGGGAGCAGGAGAGGGAGAAGCAGTCTCTCTGCTGAGCAGGGAGCCCGATGTGGGACTCGATTCCAGGACTCTGGGATCATAACCTGAGCTGAAGGCTGTCGCTTAACCGACTGAGCCACCCAGGCACCGCCACCCCCCCTGACAGGGCTGGATTTTGAAGATGGCTCCTCCACAGTTCTGATGGTTGAATCTGGCTGTTGTTTGAGACTTCAGCTGGGGCCCTTGAGGAGAGTACCTATACCGACATGAGGTTCCTCACGGCATGGTGGCCAGACTTTGATGGCTCCAAAAGGGATGTCTCAGGGACTAAAGAGGAAACTGTGTTGCCTTTTCTGACCTAGCCTTAGAAGGCATAAAGCAGCACTCTGCTGCATTCTATTGGTTACCAGTGAGCCATGACTCTGCCCAGGTTCAATGGGTGGGGGACAAAGACCCCAGCTCTTGGTGGGAGGCATGTCAAGGTCACACTGTAGAGTAGGACTTGGGATGGAAGATACTGTTGGAAAAGACTGTCTGACAAATTAGATAAAGAACTTTCTATTGCCATGTAGCAAACCATCCCAGAACTCAGTGGCGGAAAACAACAAACCTTTTATTCTGATTCTCTATAAACTTTCTGAGGGCTGACAGGGCTCAGGCAAAAGGTTCTCGCTTGGGGTCTTCATGCCTTTCCAGTGGCTGAGCTGGAGTCATCCAGAAAGGAAGGCTTCCCCCCGTGCATGTATAGTGGGCCATTCCGACAGCCAGCTGGAATCTCAGCTGGGGAGGTCAGCTGGAACAGCTACACGTGGCCTCCCCAGATGGCCCGGGCTTCCTCCCCGCATGGCAGCTAAGCTCCAAAGACAGACATCTTGACAGACAACCTGCAAAAACTGCATGCCCTCTTATGATCTAGCCTTAGAAGTCACGCAGCATTACTTCCCCCTCCCACACACATTCTCCTGACCAGAAGCAAGTCGCTGAAGCCACCCCTTATTCAGGGGGACCTCTTGATGGGGCCATCTCAAAGAACATGTGGACATATTTTAACCCGCCACAGGGAGTGTTGCATCTGCCATTTGTAAGAAGTCTTTTGGTTCAAGTCTGTGGTAGATGGGCTTCCTGAGGTTACACACTGGCGTGCTGTTGTACTTTCCGAAGATCTGTGGAGGTGTAAGGGACTCAGGGTAGCCTCACGGCAATCAGAGGTGACCTTGTGCCAGTCTGCTTGGCCCTTGCAAGGTTGGTGACGGGTTTGTTTGACTTGTACCCCAAGCTACAGCCCTGTGGTGAGTTGGTGAAGACACAGAACTCCAACACTTGTATCAAGATTGATGGTATCAAGTGCCGCCAATGGTTTCTTCCCCCTGTTAAAGCTAGAGGTTTCTTTTTTTTTTTTTTAAGATTTTATTTATTTATTCGACAGAGATAGAGACAGCCAGCGAGAGAGGGAACACAAGCAGGGGGAGTGGGAGAGGAAGAAGCAGGCTCATAGCGGAGGAGCCTGATGTGGGGCTCGATCCCATAACGCCGGGACCACGCCCTGAGCCGAAGGCAGACGCCTAACCACTGTGCCACCCAGGCGCCCCCTAAAGCTAGAGGTTTCTTACCACCAACTGTGAATGTATATATTTTAAAAACTCACAGCAGTTTCTTTGTGACCATCTGCTTTCATTCTGCATTTCCATCCCCCAGGTCGCACACGAAGATGTTTTTCAAGACAGCAAGTTAAGAAAGTGAAATTAAATCAGTGATACTTGCCACTCGGTCTCACTCAGCGTCCTCGGTCCCTGGATGCTTCTGGGGGAGAACTTGAGACTCTGCCTCCCCTCACTTTCCATCTTCCCAGGGTGGCAGGGAGGGGGCGGTAATGAGAGAAAATGTACACAGCTCAGCAATTCCATCAAAAGTTTCCCTTCCTACCACTGGTATTAATGATTTTTTATTTTTCGCTCGATGACATTAAAAGCAAGGCACTGATTAAGGTAAAGTGTATTAATGACACCAAGATTCTGCCTAAAATCAAGAAAAACTCTGAAGACAGTATTATTTATTTATTAATAAAATGGAATTGAATTAGCTGTTATGTTTTTACAACTTCTTCTCCTAAAAAACAACATCCTGAAAACCATGTCCGAAATTACTTTTAATTTCACAACTGAGGACACTTGAATCCCATTTCTGCAGGAGTGCTATTCTTAGACATTCAAAGGCCGACTCTCATAACATGTACAGATGTCATTCCAGGGTAAAAGAAAAGAGAATTGTTACTGTTTTTTTTTACCGGTGACAATAATTCGCATGATGTTAAATGCCGGGCAGACCATAACTGCTACAAATAAGCTAATAGCATGTCTCCAGAAAATCTGGCCGAGGCTTCCTATTTTGAAGTCATGTTTTCAGGGGTTTTTTTGGTGGAGATATTTATTCTCTGTGGTACAGATCTTTTGTCTCCATTAGAGTTTCCATATGCATATACAGTTTTATCTGACAAAGAAGATTCCCAGATACTTTTATGGGGTGCTCTGGGTGGCATGGTACCCTGTTAGGGTTCCTGCCAATCCTAGTGCTTATCTCCAATCCCACCTGCGTTCTGGTGTTTCCGCACTATTGTTCTCTGCTGACATCCCCAGGTATCAAGAACTGCTCTTTCAAAATACAAGGCTGGGGCAAGAGGTGGAGTTCAGTATATTTATCTTCTCCACTTCCACAGGTGGTCCTGGGCCATTCCTAAAAACCCTGAATGGACATCAGTGGAAAGATGATGAAAGAAACGGACTTTATAAATCTCAGCATTTTGAGGAATTGTGCAGCCTATACCTCTCATTTTCCCTCTGAGAGGTGAAGTGCGTTTGCTTGGGAAGCCCCTCAAGGATGCACTGGAACCCCGGTCTGTAAAGACCCAGGACCTGACCTTGCCCTTGAGCTCAGTTCTGTGTTTGTGGCTAGAATCCTATCCGGCCAGTTCTGTGGTGCTGAGACCTGGATAGGAAGCAGGGCGGGGCATTGTTCCCCAGGCTGGTAAGCATAAGTGGAAGAAGAAATACAAAGAAATGAAGGAAAGGAAAAAGAGACCATAGACTCATAGAGATCCCGATCCCCAGGCTGCATTAGAAACAGCGTGTCTCTGACACTCAAGTCAGAACTGAGAAGCTGGGCTGATCGCTGGCAGATACCATCTCAAGGTTTATTATTCTGTGAACGAAGAGCAGCCTGCCTGTGCCTGCTGGTCTGAACTCTGGGCTTTTGGAAATGCCTAAGGAAGAGGGAAGTTTTTAGAGCAAAGTGCAGTTTTGGGGAAACATAAAAATGAGAAGCAAGCCACCTTGGGGGCCTCTGCGTGCTTGCCTTCACACGAAAGGTTGTCCTTTCTTGCTGCCTGCAACAGCAGATTGTCCTCTCCAGCCGGCATCGTGCGCTTTGTTTTCCAGGTTTAAGAAGAGAATGTGAGGCCTTGTAAAGCTGTGATGAGGCATGGCTCTTGCTGGTGCGTGCCCCCCGTGCAGAGGAAAGGCGGCCTGCATTGAGCCCTGTCCAACTGTGCAACACAACTGTTTTAAGTGAGCCTGAAGTGTCCTCCAGATAAAGTTTGCACTCTGATGCCTGACAGGCCAGGTCCCCCCTGCTCTCGCAGAATGCCCTGTGGATGGATGCTCAGCCTCGTCTGTCCTCCCATTCCCAGGTCCAGTGTGCCCAGTGTGAGCCGCACTGCCCTCCTGGCCACCCGCTCCTGCCTTCTCCGGGCAGTCTTTCTGCTGAGATGCCGGCCCTCCTGCTGCTTCCAGCTTCTGGGCTCCTACTTATCCTTCAGGACTCAACTTCCGGCCACCTCCCATGGAAGCCATTTCTAACAATGTCCTCCCTCCCTGCAGGGGAGGGACAAGGGAGGATCCAGACATTCTCAGACCTGCAGAGTTAAAGATTATATATAGCTTCAGTCAGCAAAATAGTTTCAAATTAAGTCACAGCCCTAAGACAAACACCAAAATGAGAGCTTGGCCATCATGCATTTGCTATGAACTCTCAATGGTGTACCTTCCCCACTTTGAGTCCTTGCATATGCACGGATATCATGGGTTCAAATGTCCTAAGGTAGTCCTGATAAGTTTCAATAGAGCTCCTATAATTCAGTCTATAGAAAGAGGCAGGTCTGGAAAAAGATTGTGTGTGCTGCTGTTGGCCTGTGGGGCTTCCAGGAACAAAACTGATGAAACACACACGTACGCACACATGCACGCATGCATGTGCACACACATGCGCGCACACACACACACACACACACACACACCAACAGTTTCTGAGAGAGCTGGATTGCTGAAAGTGCCACCTGACTGAACAGAAGAGACAGTGATTATCCAAGATGCAAAACAGCCCTTCGGTGTCCACTTGTTATGGGCTGGAAAAGCATGCAGAAAAAGCTGTTCAACCACCAAGATGGGCGTATCTTCCAATGTGGGGTAATGGAAGAGGGAGAGAGTGTGGTCAGGAGCCATGGAGAACAATAGGCTACAGAGCTTCTCCCAGAAATCATGACCATGGTCTAATGGAGAAGGGTTCCTGGCCCCCCCTGTAGGGCTTCTCAACATTTGCTGAGAGAGATTTCAGGACTGCAGTGAACCACTCTTAGTCAAGGTTCTCCAGAGAAACTGAACCAACAGGGGACATTATATATTATAAATATTATAAATATACAGAAGTTATATATATGTTGATTCTCTCTCTCTCTCCCTCTCTTACTTTCTTTCTCCTGAAAGAGAGAGCTAGAGAGAGAGAGAACCAGAGCCAGAGACAGAGAGAGAGAACTCGCTCATGCAATCGTGTAGGCTTAGCAAGTCCAACATCTGCAGGGTACACCGACAGGCTGGAGACCTAGGGAGAATAGCAGTTCAAGTCCAAACGTAGTCTCCTGGCAGAATGTCTTGCTTCGGAGAGGTCATCTTTGTTCTGTTAAAGCCTTTAACTGATTGGATGAGGCCCACCCACATTGTGAGGGGTAATCTGCTTTATTCAAACTCCACTCATTTTAATATTAATTTAATTTAATTAATGTTATTATTAATAATTAATTATTAATAATTAATATAATATAATTAATTTAATTTAATTAATATTAATTTAATATTAATCAATTTAATATTAATTTAATATTAATCTCATCCAGAATAATGTTCGATCAAATATCTGGGTACCATGGCCCAAAGTAGCTGACGCATCAAATTAATCATCATGACGACTCCCTGAGCACTGTTTGCCTTTCTTCCCTTTCCAACTGATGGTGTTTGTTGTAGCTCTTTTATTGCTGTAGTGTGTGTGTGTGTGTGTGTGTGTGTGTGTGTGGAAGGGAGTGTCAATAATTTGTCTTTTGGTTCATAGCTCTCAGAACAAGAGTAACCACATCTAAATCTGATATAGATCATGAGGTCCTTGGCTTTAAGTCTGATGCCATGATTGAGTGACGCTTTTGGAATGGTTTAGGGAGGAGAAGTGAATATATTTTTTTGGTAGGAGAAAAGTAAATATTTGTGACCAAGAAGGTAGACTGTAGTAGATTGGATGATGATACTCAACTGTATTAACTCCCTCTCATTCGCTATCATATAGTCCTGTCTCATTGTCCTTGGTCCTATCCATTTGGCTTGCTTTGATCAATGCGTATGAGCAGACGTGACAGTGTGCCAATTCTGAGCAGAGGCTTTAAAAGGTATCACATGCTTTCACTTGTCCCATTGAGCATTTGTTCTTCACCACAAGGACATGAACAAGAAGACACAAGTTGCTGAGTTAAGCTAATCACAGCAAAGCCCAGCAGACTTCAGCAAAGCCAAGCTAATCCACAGCTCTCACTGTGCCTGAGCAGGAAATATATGTTATTGAAATCATCGAGCCATTAGGGATATTTGTTACTGCAGCAGAAGCTGACACATACAATCAATGTAGCTCACTAATTTGGGTAATTCAGATAGGTGATCAAATCCTCCATTCCAAATGGGAAGACTTAAAGAATTATTCAGATATTATCCCAATCCTCACCCTAGTTTGTCCTTACTAAAAGAACAAAGGTTTTAAAAGACATATTAAAGACTTAAAATATATTCTTTGGTACATAATTCTGGACAGTATTGTAAACTCTGAGAATTTGATATGGATGACTTATGGATTTCAGTGTAGGAGGAAGGAAGACAGTCAGTGGCTATCAAGCTTCTAAACACTCCCCAGGCAGCCTTTCCAATTGAATCACCCTGATGTCAAAGCACTAGGTGACCCAGGATGACCTTCACAAGGAAGTCTCTATTTCCTCTTGTGCTTTGTCCATCCTCCTTCTGTTGGTGTTTGAGCTTGATAAAAAGGAAAAGAATTTGGGGCTTCTCTTCTTAACTGTGTCAACAAATTCCAAAAGCCGTCTTCAATTAGAAATAAAATTTGAGAAAGCACAACCCTAGCCTAAATCACTCGGGTAACTTGTTTTCTGGAAATGATAGAAAGCCTTAAATCCCATTCATTTTTTCCTATTTCTTCCTCCAGCTCTTTACTTAGTTTGGGCTGGGAAACTAGTCATTTTCAGTTCTGATCCTGAGGCCCCATTCCTCCATAACTGAGTTTAAGTTTCCAGCTCTGTGGGAGGATATAAAATTATTTTTGCTATTATAACTTCGGTTGAATTTTTTTTATAAATGAGAACATTCATTCTGAGCAATAAGAGACTCAAATTCACAAATACAAGGAGTGACCTTGCACAAACAATCATGATGCTGGATCTTATACAACCCATCTGGATATTTTAAGAGCAGGGCAGACCAAGAGTGTTCACGTAAAAGGTTAGAGAACTAGGTTAAAGAAAAAAGTCTCCTTCTCATCAGTGTGACTCATCCACCCTCCCTGGGACCGGCAAAATGACTCAGACTTTCAAGTAGGTGACAATGCTTATAGAAAAATATGACCTAGCGGTTTTCATCAGGACTTCTCAGTTGGCTGGTTGTCACTCTTTTGATTCTCCTGTCCCTGAGGAATTTTGGGTATTTTGGTAGGGTATTTTAGGCCTTTTCACAGAATGGTCCAAAGGACCCTGCTGACAGACAGTTCACAAGTAACCCTCTGAATGTCTAGATTCCAACCTTCACACTCAAAGGCTATAGAAAGAATTGGAGGAAATTTCTGATTAAACTCCTGGGAGAAATCAAGCCCCAAGGCCATATGCACAAGCCCACAGAGCCTGCTTGGAGCTGACCTTACTCGGATCCAGGATCTGTGTCAGTCCTAACCCGAGGTCGGCTCCGAGTGCACAGCCAAATTCCCAGGCTCTGTGGCTGTGCCCTTTGCCTCTGTTTCGTCTATCTGGAGGCAAGAGGCATTGGTTTGCAGAAAGGGGCCACCAGGAGGCTGGGATTTCATATCAGCTTCGCTCAGGCCAGCTGGGTCACTTCAGCCTGATTTCTTTGTGGTTCATGTTCTCCATCAGCTGAATGGGGATGATCCTATCAGTCTCCTTGGTTGGGTTATAGTCAGAAACAGTCAGATAATGTGCTCAGAGCCTTCGGAATGTTATGGAACACAAAGGCACTCAGAATTTCAGCTATTACGCTATTGAAGAGAGGCCCAGCTATTAGGTATGTGGACAGCTTTTAGGCAATTTCTACGTCTACACGAGGGAGCTCAGATGGCTTACAGGTGGAAGAAAACAACACTGGGATTAGATTCAGTGGATGTATACACGCCCACGGTACCTTCCCTAAAAATGGCAATCTGGCTGAGGCTCAAGGTGGTATGCTCTGGCTCCGCTTGAAAGCGTGGACCTTTCTCAGGTCCCACTACCGGCTCAGGCAGATCCAGTCCTTGGGTTCTCTCTCTCTCCCTTTCAGCCACCGCCCTGTCATCTATCCAAGGACAAATCCTAGCTCTGTCTCTCACTGGCCAGATGTAAGGGAAGTGTCGCTCCTGTCAAATAAGGCCCCATTTCACTGTACTTAATGCTGGTTAGGCACATCCAAAAGGAGCACAGTTTTGAAGCCAAAGGCCTGAAAGAGTAAATCTTTGCAGAAGGGCCTTTGTAAAGGGACAGCAAGGGGGATAAATGAAGGCATGCTCCCCACATTAAATCTTCATAAAAATGCTTCTTGCTCTTATATTGTACCTCATCCTTGCTCCGCTGGCTTCTCCCCCACCCAAGCCACTTCTCTGTCTCTTGTCACTGCCTGCCTACCCATCTCTATCATGTGAGACACTCTCATTACCCTGGGGACTCTCCTGTCTGCATACTACCTATTACCGAGGCAAAGAAATGGCATCAACAGAGATTTGCCTGGTGGTGGTGGTGGTGGAGGGGATTGAGGTCTGAGGATGTTGAGAGGAGGTCTTTGATTTACTGGTCATGGACAACTCAGGTACCTCCCCTCCCGACCCCACTTCCGATGGACCTGGTGGCAAGGTGAGTTCATTATTTGCTCTGTTGATCAGAACTCAGAGATGAAGGCCCTGGCAGAAAGTTTGACATGGGCAGGGTTTGACATGTGGTCGCAGGACCACAACCTGCAGCCTCCCACCTTCCCACCCTCTTCCCGACTCCACCATTCTGTAACCAGGCAGAAGTGAGGGTCCTGAAGACCAGGGGACAGGTACACCTGGCACTTAAAGTTAGATGCAGGAGCTGCTGCTTCTTGTCAATCAGCACAAAACCCTACACTAATCACACTTGACACTGGGTGATACTTTCCAATTGGATGCGGTTTAGAATTCTTAAAGCATTTTTATAGACACAATTTCTTTGATCCTCCAACAGCTCTGTGAGGTAGTCACATCTTTCAACCATTCAACAAATACTTGCTGAAAGCTGCGTTTAGGGGGACTGAGGGGGTTCCTGGGACATGAGGCTTTTACTTTTAAAACCAGGACAGTCTCAGGCAAACCGGGACAAGCTGACCATTCCAGGCCTCGGACCTGCCTCTGCCCCTCACCCCCCAGGATGAACAGGACAGAAGCAGCACCAGCACACATGGCACCAACTTGCTGTTATTTTCATGCTTTGATCTACTGGATATGGAACTGGGTTGGCGCGATCTGAAGTGAGAAATGTTAAATGTTAAATTCTTATCTCCATTCGTTAGATATCCGATTCATTCGTTAGGCCCAGAGCTAGACCCTGCATAGGAAAAGACAGGGAGGCAAATTATGTATCGTCTGGCTTTTAAAGAGCTTATGGCCTAGTGCTGGTGGGGGTGGAGGGACAGTAGGAAAACAATGACCTGTGGAGTTTTGGGTCAAGTCTTTGAGGTCT
This sequence comes from Ursus maritimus, assembly GCF_017311325.1. Classification (NCBI taxonomy): domain Eukaryota; kingdom Metazoa; phylum Chordata; class Mammalia; order Carnivora; family Ursidae; genus Ursus; species Ursus maritimus. Next base: position 17,050,090 of record NW_024426885.1, on the reverse strand, counting down.
ACTGCCCCACTCTGGTTTTTTTGTTTGTTTTGTTTTTTTTCTTTGCTTCCTCTTTGGATCCCCCCTCCCCCGCCCCGCAGCCTCCTGCCCATGCCCCTCTGCATCCTCTACCCCCCCTTCTCTGACATTTCTCCCTCCGATCATGGCCTTATCCTGTCCCATGTCTTCAATGATTACCTCTACGTGGATGCCATTTATTAAAATTAAGATTAAAATAACAACACTGATTAAATGCCTCTTGTGTCCTTTTGGTGAGAAACACTCTGATCTCAAATAGACTTCCCAGGAAATCCCTCCTGGGGGGAGATGATATGCCGACCAAGAGATAAGACTTTCTGTCTGGTTGTCAAGAATGTCATTTGATTGCTTTTCTGGGACAGAAGAGCTTAGGGCAAATTTGGGCAGCAGGAGGTAGATTCTTTTGTGTCACAAAGCTCCCTCTAAAAGGCAACCACTTTTCCTATACTTTTCAGAACAACCAGGAACCTTGCTAATTGAATAGTGTCCCATTATGTGCCCAGATCATGCATTTCCAGGAAGGACAAAGTAATCCAATTTGTGTTGAAATGTCAGCCCAAGCTGCAGATACTCTTTTGGTATGAGCTGTAGCATTTTCTTTGGCTGTTGTCAACAGTGTGGTTGCTTAACTCTGAAAGCTATCTACGGCATTTGGCATGGATCCTCATCTTCTTGAAGAAGTATGACTCTCAGCTCATTGTTTTTCTGAGGAATCATGTTTTCTGGGTTTCTCTGGCATAGTGGACCGGGTGTTTTGAGGGGGTGGATTGATCTCTCCCTAAACTACATGAAAAGCCTCGTAGAAAGAATGATTGTTGTCACCCTTCACCTAGGGTGTGGTTGTCATCCCGTATAAAACTGTGTCCAGTTGTTTTGTCTCTTTATTCATTCATTCTTCCATAAACATCCATGGAGTGCTTTCTATGTGCCAGACATCCTTTTGGGTGCTGGGAAGACAGCAGAGAACAAGCCATTCTGACAAAGTGACATCCGAGTTGAGATCCAAGTGATACAAAGGAGCCAGGCATGCAAAGATCTGGGTGCAGAATGTTCCAGGCAGAGGGAATAGCAAGGGCAGGCCCCAAAGGAGAGAAGAAGCTTGGTTGGTTTGAGTCAAAAAGAAGGACAGTGTGGCTGGAACAGAGGAAGCATGGGGAGACGAGGTATGTGATGATGAGGTCCAGAGCAGTGGACAGGAGCTAGACGACATTGAGACTGTGAATTTTATTCTAAGGGCAGTGACAAGGCACTGGAGGATTTTCAAGTAGGAAGAATGAAGCGCCTGATCTGATTTTTAAGGAATATTCTGGGTGCTGTGTGGGAGAATGGGTTAGAGGGGAGCAAGAATGGATCAATCAAGAAAAATACTGCAAAATTCCAGGTGAGAAATGATGGTGGTTTGGAACAGGGTAGCAGCAGTGGAGTGGGAGAACTGGTGCTAGAGTCAAGACATGCTTGGGAGATAGCACCTACTGATGGATTGGAGTTGGGGTGTGCAGATAGGAGAAAAGGCAAAAGAAAAATCAAGAATGAGTCCCAGGTTTCTGGCTTGAGCAAAAGGGAGGGTGGTGACACCATTAACAGAGATTCGGGGGAGGAATCTTAAGTGCGGACTGAGTCTCCGGGCACTCCTGCCACCTTCAGTATGCTGTTTTTCTTGGGCCAATGATACATGATCCCTTTGGTTTCATGTTCTATCAACATGAGAATAAATTTCCAGTAAACTATAGGAAACAGTGAATTGAGACCCAGAAAAGGATTTCCTTCCTTTTCTGAAGATAGGAAGGAAGACAGGAAGACCAAGAAAAAAAAAATAATGAGCCATCTATTGCATATAGAATAAACAGAATATTGCCTAAGATGTCATTTTTGAAGAACATTTAAAATTTTGTTATCTCTGGCAATAAAAACAGCGATGATACCCAGGATTCAGTGAATGTGTGCTAAGTGTCAGGAATGGCTCAAAGTGCTTTACACAGATTATTTCACTGAGCCTTTTTATGATCTGGGAAGTAAAAAAAACTTTACCCTACTTTTAGATGACAAAACTGAAGCTAAGAGAGGTAAAGTAACTGTTCAAGGTTACACAGCAAGGATGTAGCAGAGCCTGGATTGAAACCCAGGTCTCTTACCCCTGACCTGTGTCCCCAAGCACCCCACATCCACTTCCCCTTGGACCGTTGGCTGAGATCCCTTGCCTATCCTCAAGGCCGGGTTAGAGGTGTTGTCACAGCTGGATGGACATCCAGCTAGAGGCAGTTGGGTGCATCTACACCATGTTGACATTCTACGGTGGTGATTATGCCCCATCTCTCAGGAGCAGAACATACTATGCATATTAGAGGGACAAGGAGATTTCACTACGGCCTGAGGCTGCTGGGAAGCCCTTTTGTTGGAAATGAGGTAGCACCTCCCACCCCAGGAGAGAATTTGGAAATGTTTGGAGGCATTTTTGCTTGACCCAGTGACTGACATTTAGTGTGTGTGTCTGTGGAGAGAGGGAGCAGAAATGCTGAAGATCTTGGCATGCATACATGAACTGTCCCACCCCAAATGCCAAGAGCACCATTGAGACCCTGAGCCATGGGGTGAGTCTCTGAACTCTAGATACTGTGTGGGAGGCATTTCTCTTCTTCAAAGAGACCAGAACATCTTGATGGTTGTTGGCTGTGTTAACAGAGCCCTGATTTAGGATTTGGACTGATGACCTACCTCTGCCTTCAGAGATCTTATAAAACCTTGGACAAACCAAGGTAAGTTTGGGGTGTCTGGTGGGGCTGAGGTGTATGCTCCCTTTTTCTCCACATTTTTCCCCCAGCCGGTAAGACGAGTACTTAACTGGGAAGCTACAGCTGGCATAGTTGGTATTACAATCCACTTGAGAGTCCTTAATGAAGAATATCTGATTATACAAGGAAACTAGAATCTGTTTGTTTTCTGTTCATTTAATTTGATGTTTTAATGATGCTGCTAGTTATTTGAAATATTCTATTTCAATATACCCTTTATTTATTGTACTTGTACCCTGAGGCATGCTGGCAAAGAGTGACATGTTTAAAAGTCTGCCCTCAAATAATAAATTTCCCTTGGAAACCAGAAGCAGAGAAGTTTTATATTAGGAATGCTTTAGAATATTTTTTTAAAAATCAGTCCAAATTGGATTCCAGAGATAAGTACAGGGGGACTTAAAAAAAAACTAACTTAATTTTTAGGTGGTTTTTAAAACATAAAAACCAACTAGAAATAGAGTAATGTTGTGGGTCAGATAAATGGAGATGCTGGACGTTAGTTCCAGTTGTTGGGATGTAGAAAATTAATAAAGAAGTATCTTGGAAGGCACAGCATAACTGGTTGTATCCCTCTCCTTCCCATTTTTAGTTCAAATCAGTTAGGAGTACCTGTGTATTTGTTTACCTCCTTATAGGGTCTCTCCCACTCTGGGTTGCAAGCTCTCCAAGCACAAGAAACTTATCTGTTCATTCCGTCCTAGCACTCAAAGTTTGGCACATAGTAGTTGCTCAGTAAATGTTTGCTTAGTGTGGTAAGCTGAATAATGGGCCCTGAAGTGTCCAAGTCCAAATCCCCAGAATTTGTGGATATGTTATGTTACATGGCAAAGGGGAGTTGAAGTTCTAGATGGAACTAAGTTTGCTAATCAGCTGATCTTAAGGGAGATTACCCTGAATAATCTGGGTAAGCCCAATGTAATCATAAACATTCTTAAAAGTGGAAGAGAAAGGCAGAGGAGGTCCTCTCCTCCAACGTGATATGAGAAGAACTCAATCCTTTGTTGGTTTTAAGGATGGAGGAAGAGGGTTACAGGCCAAGGAATGTGGGCAGCCTCTAGAAGTTGAAAAAGGCAAGTAAATGGATGCTTCCCTAGAGCTTCCAAAGAAGAACTCAGTCCTGCCAACATCCTGATCTTAACCCATGAGACCTGTGTTGAACTTCTAACCTACAGAACTGTAAGTTAATACATGCGCGTTGTTTTAGGCAATTAAGTTTGTGGTAAACTGTTACAACAGCAATAGCAATGAATGCACCCAGTGAGTGAACCCCAACCCCATTTACCCACTTACATGTAATAAGCATTTATTGGAAGACCTACCATTCATCTCCAGGTTCTATGGCAGATTAACCTATCTCCAGGTTAATCACAGTGCCTCTTCCCACTGCAGGGCCTTTGCTCCTGTCATTCCCTCTACCTGGAGCTCTTCTTTCATTTCCTGATTTAACTATCTCTGCCAGACTAAGAAAAGCCTTTCTTAAACCCTTTCAGTCCCTGAAACTTCTCCTTAGAAGCATTTATATCAATTGTGATATTTTAAAATGTGTGTAATAAAGTAGCTTTAACTTTTTCCTCTGTGAAATGTAAAAGATAGAGAAAACTACATAAAAAGTATAGCTTCATGGCTTACTATAAACTAAATAACATTGACACCACTATTCAGCTCAAGAAATAGAACTTTGCCAGTAGACCCTGAAGCTCTACAGAAGGGACCTCCCTCCAAAAGTCACCACTCTCCTGACATTTATGTTTGTCTCTTCCTTGTTTTATTACCTTCCTCCTTTTTTGTTTTATTGCCTGAGATCCTCCTTTTTGTTCCATTTTGATATGTCTTTAAAGTTTTTGTTTATCAACAGTTTCCTCCTCGGTCGCTTTCCCCTCTTTGCAATTCACTTGTGAACAAACTCAGTTTTTCTGTTCTGTAGAGCTTCCCACAGTCTACATTTTGCTGATTGCATCCCCTTGGTGTGATTGAACATGTTCCTCTGTCCTCTGAACCTCCTATAACTGAGAGGGGGCTCTTGAGACTTGATTGGATTAAGGGTCAATTTTTTCCCCCCTGGGGCAGGGGACCAGCAAGACTACTTCATAACATGTGACATCTTCCTCCATCAGGAGGCAGTAACGTCTGGTTGTCTCTCTCTTTCATGTTAGTGGTCTTTGATGCTCAACATCTAAACCCATTCATTCATTTTAAGGGTTGCAAAACAGTGTCTATTTTTCTTTCTTCGATTATTAGTGAGAATATTTTTTTCTTTTCTCTTTTTTTGTTATTTTTTCTATTTATCTATTAGATTTTATCTATTTATTTGAGAGAGAGAGAGAGAGAATCTGAAGCAGACTCCATGCGGAGTACAGAGTCTGACATGGGGCTCAATCCCATGACCCTGAGATCATGACTGAACCAAAACCAAGAGTCAGCTGCCCAGCTGACTGAACCACCAGGTGCCCCTAGTGAGAATATTTCTAAAAAGAGAAACTTGCCCTCCACTTCTGTTTAGTTACGCCAAGACAGTTTGCATTAGAAAGGCTGGATGCTTGATGCATTCCCTTTATTTGCCAGATTTCAAATGAATGATTAGGCTAACATATTTGTAATTAATTACTTAGTGTTTTTCTCTCCTCTAACATGTACCCCTAATCCCTATGAGGGCAAAGCTTGGATTGCTTTTCATTACCCCAGAACCCCTGGGCCAAATACAGGTCTATGAAGTAATTGACACTTGGTAGGTATTTATTGAAAGAATGGATGAGTGAATAGAATAACCTCTCTTCTTTGCTGTCTCTTCCATTTCACTGCCCCTCCAGTTTATCTTAAATTCTCCTTTAGCTTCATGTAGCTAAACCATGGGTCAAAATGATTTGGATCAAAAACATAAAATTAGTGAGGAAGTACCCACAGAGGCATCAAAAGGGGCTGAGATACTGTGGCTCAGAAACAAAAAATACTAATTTAGGACACTTCACGTGAATACTTTGTAAGAGACCCAAATGGGTTTTTAAACAACATCTACTTGATTTTTTTGCTTATCTTCTAAGTGATGTCACCTTAGGGGGCTTCCTAATGAGATCCCTAAGAAGATGTAGCATTATTATGGCTAAGAATTAACTAAGTGTCTGCCTTTTGAATGGTTCAAAGTGATTGAATATTAAATTTGTTCTTGGAAATACCCTGTGAGGGGCCCAGCCTAAGAGGTATGGGAAGGATAAGGATTATCATTCTCCATTTAAAATAGGCCTAAGGCAATAAAAAGGACTCCCAGTGTCTCCTGGGTGTGGGTATGGGTATAATTACGGCTGGATTAGGTTCTAAGTAGCTGGTAGAATTTGGACTGGCCTGGACCTTAGGAGTCATCCAACAGCACCGTCTTGCAGGCATGTATTGTCATGATAATGCTGAATGACAGATGGCTGTGAATTTCAGTGGCACACGGTAACAAGCATTTACCGCTCTCGTGTCTGGGGTCAACGGCACTGCTGATCTTGGCTGGACTTATTCACACATCTAAGGATTGGCTGGCAGTTGGCGGACCAACGCTGACTTTGACTAGAGAACCCAGGGTGACTTGGCTTTGCTCCATGTGTCTCTCATCCCCCAGGATGCTAGGTTAGAAAGTACTTGGAAACACCAATGCCTCATGAGGCCTCCACTTTGAACTAGCACATTGTCACTTCTACTGGCATTCTGTTGGTTAGGCAAGTCATAAGACCAGCCCAGATTCATGGAGCAGGGACATGGACTCTGCCTCTTAGGTGACAGGATTGCAAAGTCCCTTGACAAAGAACTTGGATTTGGGGTGATGGTGGTGAAGAATTGGGGCGCTGACTGCAATCAGTCAGCCACCATGTCATCTCACTTTACAGAGGAGCAAACCGAGCGTCACAGGAGGAACAGCGACATACCCAAGGTCACTCACCGGAAAGCACACTAGAACTCAAGACTCAGGCCTCCCACTCTCGTGGCCTTCCCTTTGACCCCCCAGGCTCCATCTAAAGGCAGAGGGATGTGATAGGAATTGGCATACATTCAGCAGATAATTCATCAAGGAAGTGGCGTGCTACCCTGCTGCGTGTGAAGCGCTAAGGGCTCACTAAGGGCTGGATTGTGTGCTGGGGGCCACCTCCCAATCTCCAAGGCTGGGCCTCGCTCAAGTTCACCTTCATGCAGCATATGGAGCCAGAGGAATGACCCATCCCTGGCGGCAGGTGTTCTGTGCTGAGCCATTGCTTCACCCCATTCCAGGTGAGGGATGTTCCTCCCTGGCAAGACGAGGACCAGCACAGTTGGGACAAGAAGGCTCCCATTCTGTTCCTCCTCTTCCTAATCTTTCTCCTTTTGGTATTCTACTTCCTCTCCCACCCCCTTTACAAAACAACTCTTAGGAAAGGTTGGGAGAATATCAAGTCACTTATACCTGTGTGCGAATTTTAGTCAAAGGATCACTTCTCTCATGTACCCAAAGGTTTGTTTCTGGATAGTAGAATTCCAGGCAGGTGGAGGAACAGGCTCCCCACCTGCCCTTCCTTGGCATTCTAGAAGTCACACCCATAGGAGGCTGCTCACTCCCCCAAGACAGGAGACTGCATCTGGCCTCTAGAATAAAATCCCACATTTTTCTGCTTTGAACAGAAAGGTCACCTGAGTGTCCCTAGAATGATACCCCTTCCCTTATCACCCAACAGGTGGTTTTAGCAAAAGTGGGTTTTTGTACCAGAGTTTCCCTCTGACTCAAGGGGAAAATAACGCAGTCATTTTTGGGGTCTGTTTAGTCTCAAAGGGAAACAACTTACTAATTAGGCTAAGAGTCTTTACAAAAATATGTTTTCGATTCCACTGATGGTCAGTTACAAGCGATAACACTGTTAAATGTAGTGCCTAATAAATCTGGAAAAACTACCCAATAAATGTAAGTAATAACAATGATTAACAATAAATTAAATGCAGAGAACCAGGAATGTACCACATTATTTTTAACTAGTTTGGGCCATCGGGTTCTGATTATTCAGTTTGTCCTGTGCACCTGGAGTTTATTAGCGTGTAATGCAAACTGAACGGTCCCTCAGAGAGGCCACTGAAAGGACTTTAGTATAAAACAATATACAAGTTTAATAGTGGTAACTGACCTTGCTTTCTTTTACAAAAACATATCTTTGTAACTCGAGCCCCAAGGAAATGTAATGCTTTTTACCTAATCCTGATTGTTAATTTTCCTTTTATTTAATTTAGAAGGTTTCATTTGTTTCATGAGATAGGAAGATACAATTTATAGTCAATAATTCTTCCTGCTCTGGAAAGAGATTCAAAATGGCTAAATATTTCTTTCCTCCTGCCGTGTCTATTACAAGAAGAGGGAAAAACAGACAAGCAGTACACTTGCTATTAATGGCAGCTGGTTAAAACCCACATTTTAAAATAAGCAAATGAAATGGGTACATGTGTTTATAATCAAGGTGCATTTGACTAATTTTCCCTAAATCTTTAAATATTACTTGTTCTCAAATGCCAGAAAATTGGGCTCTTTCTCCATTGAGGACAGGAAGGCCATGCCAGGCTCTCTGATGGGGGAACTTTTCCATAATTTCCCTGAATGCTTGCCTATCTTGCAGGTGCTGTCTAGCGGGACTACCATATTTCAAGGACAGAATCTGCCAATTTGAGAAAGTCTCCGTGCATAGATGTCTTTCTCCTTTTGAAGTTTTTCTAAGATATTCTCAATGTTTTCTAGAAGAAGGAGGTGTTCAGTGCCCCTCTCTCGGGGGTTTCTCACTTCTTCCCTCCCACACGCTAGTCCCCAAACTGAATGCATTTGCAAGAAACAGAATCTTAACTAGGGTCAACTCCTATAAATGTCTGAAACTTGAGGTGCCCCCAGCAAACATGACATCTGGCAAATAGTCCATAAAACTCTGCTTTAAAATAATTAAATGAAATGGTCACCAGGGAGGGCAAGAATGGCAGGGCCCAGGGGCGTCAACAGAGCATAGACTCTATTTTCTTTAGCCTGCTAATCGGTATGGCGGCCTCAGACCTCCTGTACCCTTTCAGTGGAGCCTCAAATCCCCCATCTCACTGGCTAACGGCCTTCATTTTATAATCAAAACCATTTTTGTTCAGAAGCTAGTCTTTACCTCAAAAAGACTGAAGAAGTTCAACTTACATTTAGAAGAAGAATTTTGCTCCAGAGGGAGGATGGCTTGACTTTCTAATCAGAAGGCTCAGGTCAAGCAAAAGGTGGATTGATTTCTCTACCTGTGCTCTGAAGGGGCATCATGTAGCCTAGCCCGGCTCCCTACCCCCTCCTTGGCTGGGTGGGAGGGGAGAGGAGGAGGGAGAAGGGGAAGAGATGGCGTTTCTAGATGCAGTGGGCAGGGATCTCCTTGGAAAAACATGCCTTGTTATCCCAGGATGGAACAGAGAAGTGAGAATAGTGCCTCGTGAAGACCTCCATCTTCTCCTGAACTGCTGAGGAGAAGGATAGCTACTGGTCTCTTAGGACTGCTGGGTGGCAGCCCCGTGCTGGAGGCTCACGCGCATTTACGCATTTCATCTGCACAGTGACTATGAGGTATGCATTATTAGCCCCTCCGCTTGACATCCCATTGTTCCCACGGGAGCTCTCCTACCCTGCTTTGGAGGCGGCAAGAAGACAGCCCGTGGAGGTGACTATGGGAAGGCTCCTTTCCAGTCCCCTGCCGCGGGGAGCATGTTGACTGATGGCCCCTGCTGCTGTTTCTCTGGATCCCCTATTGAGTGTGTGTCACACTTCCTGTGAACTGCTCCCAGCCCATGACTGAATGGGGGTACCCACAAAGGCACAATCTGAGAGACCCAGGACCCTTCCAACAGGCAATTCTGCTTCGAGAGGTACCCGTCAGCCTGGCCAAACCCTTCTTGGAACTTCACTGCTGTCTGAGACTTTTTTAAAAAAGACTTTATTTGTTTATTTGAGGGAGAGAGAGAGAAAATGAGTGGAGGAGGAGGGATAGGGGGAGAAGCAGACTCCCTGCTGAGTGGGGAGCCCGATGCAGGGCTTGATCCCAGGACTCTGAGATCCTGAGCGGGGCTGAAGGCAGATGCTTAACCCAGTGAGCCACTCAGGTGCCTCTGAGACTCTTTCTACACAGCCCTCCCTCCTTCCTTCTCTCCTTCACAGGGGGTCAGATTGGCATTGCAGTCTGGAGGCTCCTCCAACATTTCTCCTTCCAGACATTTCCCCCAGTAAATCCCTCACACATCTGTCTTGGAGTCTTCTTCTCAGATGATCCAAACTAACACACCAGTCAAGGTAGTAACAACCACCACCACGGGTAACAATGGGCTTGGACTTGGTTTTTCGATTATTCTAGGTACAGCCTTGTCAGGCAGCCTGAGAGCCCAAGAAGGAAGAAATGTTTCCTTTTCTGAGCTGGATATCTCTATTGGGAGATCACACCCCGTTCCCTGACCCTGACTTTCTCGGCCTTCTTGGGCACCTGTGGTCCTCTCCCTTGCTGCCTCCCTTCCTAACCTCTGAAGCATGCTTCTGGCTTTGTTCCTGCCATTACTGTCTACCCAAATAGGGCCCAGCTGCCTTTTCTCTTGCTTATGTTAGTGGGGCTCCTCACAGGAGGACCCTGGCTTTGTATTTCTCAAGCTCTGCTCTGTCCCTCTCTGAATGGAACCTTTCTTCAGTCCTCCAAAGTCTGACTAGAATGTCTCCCTCCCTTTTCAGTGTTAGGGAGGCCCCAGTTTTGAGGACTGACACGGACAGGATTGGGAGCCCCACTGAGCAGATTCAAACCTCAGCTCTGTGACTTAACTGCTGTGTGATCTTGGCAAGTTACTTAACCTCTCTGAACTTCAGTTTCTTTATTTGTCAAATAACCATATTACTATCTAACTTGTAGGGTTCTTGTTAGGACTAAATGCAAAGCTCTCAGCTCATAGCCTAGCACATATAAGTGCTCAATAAATGGTGGCCATTTCTTGTGGTTACAGCTGATAAGTTATTATCTAACTAGCACATCTGGGGATCAAAGATAGGAGTCCTGACCACTATTTCCGTGAGTTTTATAGTTTAATTTCTTTCTAAGGAAAAAATCAGAGGGGTTGCTTGCTAAATGGTGATAAGGATCTCCATATTTAGAGTCACAATTTCTTCCTGGGATTTGGGGACTTTGGGGTGAGGCTCTTCGTTGAAGTCCTGCAAAAATTTTGGCAGTTTGAATGTAATCTTCAGTTTTTGTTGCTGGGCAATCCTCTCAGAGACTTGGAGGAGGGAAGGAACTCCACACTTAACAGCTTGCTTCTGGGAAGAACTGGAAGCATCTTTGTGGTCCTCCAAAGAAGACGAAAACAGCACTCCCAGGCCCTGCTCTCACTTGACTTTGGGGATGAAAGTCAGGTTCGTTACAAAAAGGAATGTTTATTAAAGAGAGACACTTCCACTCACCAGATTTCGGGGGGATTGCATGCATTTCTTTCGAAATTTGCTAAGCTTCCCCGGGCAAAGAGGGTGTCCACTTGCCCAGAAGACCAAGGACGGTTTTTGGACTTGGCTGTTCCCCCGGTTGGTTTTTCACAGCCCAGTTTCATGGAGCCTTGCAGCCAGTAAAATAATCACAGCGTGATGATTCGGTCTCGGTCCTTAAGTCAGGAAAGCCTCCCTGCCATCAGTGATGGAGGGAAATGCACTCCGGGTTTAATTGTGAGTGACACTGGATGGGAACCTGGTCCTGGGCTCGTCCTGGAGTTGTCCAGCTGTTCTTTCATCCTGCATCCAGAAAGCCAGTCACACGTTTCTCCAGCTCATCTGTGCGTTCTTGATTCTGCCTCCAACATTTTATTTCTAATTCCCCTGATGGCCTCAGTGAAAGTTCCCGGCAGAGATTAATTGCAGGGCACGACCCAAATTTGTAACTGGCCACAAAACGCTGTAAAACAAAGTTCACCGAATACCTTCCAGCTGATTGTAAGTGATTTTCAAAAAAAGATCTGGATATGTTTTTCGTCTTCTTCGTTTTTTCTTTTTCCACATAAAATATCGGAAAAGAAGGACTTTTCGCCAAGCGCTGATTTATGTAACATCATCTGCAAAACATGCTCCGTGACAACACGGAGCATGGAGCAGCTCATGGGGGCAGGTGGGCGTGGAGCAGCTCGTGGGGGCAGTTGGGCGTGGAGCAGCTCATGGAGGCAGGTCGGCCTCGCGGGGCGGGGGGGGGGGCTTTGTTTGCCAAGATACCACTGGTAACAGCCGATGAGGGTAGGGAGGAGGTGTGGCAGGGGAGGTTAGAGACCCGGGTTGTAGAACATCTTGGAAGATTTCTTACCCACCCTACAGAGCGTTTCCCTCATTTGCAAAATGTGCCAGAGCGTTTGTGAAACTCCGTATCCGCAGGATCCTGGAACTCTTTCCCAAAAATGCGACAAGAGATGGCATTTCCAGATTTGCAAAATATCATTCAATTACCTGAAAGGAGCTTCCCGACTTCAAGCCTTTGCCCACACGTCTCTCTCATACCTCTGACACCTGCTTACCTGCTGCAAACGAGCCAGCAGCAAACATGCAATGAAAAAATGAAGAAGCGTGGTCTAGAAGAAAGAACATGCTTTCCTGTGGTGTCTCAAATGCGTGTAGCTTAGTCACATTGTTGTCAGTGAACCAGTTCCTGGCACTGTCCCCTCACACTTTTCTCACACTATGGAATGGAATACGTCAGAATGTATTTGCTCGAGGAATCAGGCACGTCTGGGCTTGTGGGGGAGGCTGTGGACTGTTCCTTCCCAAGCTCTGTTTTATGAGGAACTGAAGAGCTGCTGGTTACAATTTGTCCTAAAAAAGAGAGAGTGAGAGCCTTGAGTGAGGGTCAATGGGCCAGTGCTGGGGAAGGCACAGGAGCCTCTCTTTTAGATGGTCTTCACTCCACCTCCATAATCGTCTCCTCGTGTTCCCAGGCAGGGAGCTCTGTAGGAGCTGGAGAAGGCGGCGAACAGCCGTGGCCTCAGGGGCATTCGTGCCAGGGGAACTAGCAACATCCGGAGAGTGAGTCATTGACATCACCTCCTGCATCCGCGGAGTTGCGGAGGACTCTGGCTCTTTTCAGTGGCACAGAGACCTTTGAGTCGGATGCCATTAGGATCAGCAACACCATCACAGGACCATACCCATCGGAAGACACACTGATGATGTCCCTGAAGAGAAAATGAGCCGACCCACTGCGATGTGGCCTGGGCTGGGGGCACAGAAAAGCAGTTACTCTGTCTTGTGGGCAAGAGAGAGCTTTGGAAAGAGGAACTCTTGGTCAAAATTGGTCTTCTGGCTGATGTTCTGGCCTGATATAGACAGGTCAATTGGAGGGTCAGAGGAGGCTAGAGGCAGGGAGACCAGTTGGGAGGCTGTGGATAATAGTCTACTTTAGAGATTTGCACTGAAAGTTTGAGCTAGGCTGTGGTTTAGAGGGGCCCATTGGAAAACTTGAACGATACCACGTCCAGCTGAAGGGGTGTCTCACCTAATCTCCAAAGGGCATCTTTATACCAAGTGAGTCATGGGACTCATACTGTAAGGGCTTGTCCCATGTATCCAGTGAGATAAACCAGAGCCAACTGGACATTCGTCAAGGACCTGAGCAAACTGCTGCAAACCCAGGCCATGTCCCTGTTCTAAGTGCCAAGCTGCCTGTCCTTTGGGGCATCTTTAGATTAGAAGGAATGAGAGATGGGGCAGAAGTGGCCTGGGATGAATGGGCTGTGGTTTGGTGTGGTCTTCTGGGAAATCACTGGGGCCTTCTTTGGGGTAGGAGGTGCCAGAACCAGTCCAGGAACCAGGGATCCAGCCTCTGTGCAAACCCTGTCTTCCTTTCAACAGGGTGCCCCCATTAAACGGAAGTAAGCACAGGATAGGCTTTGCCTGAGTGGACTTTCCTAGAGCTAGGAGCTTAACATCCCAGTCATAAGCACTGATACAATCCCAGCTAGCTCATTTCTATTTATCTCTTAATTTTAGGACAAAGGATTATTCTTTCTTAAAATTTAATGATTTAACTTAATTTTTTATTTTTTTGAAGATTTATTTATTTATCTGAGAGCAAGAGTGGGGATGGAGAGGGGCAGAAGCAGAGAGAGTCCCAAGAAGACTCCGTACTGAGCACAGAGCCCGGCACGGGGCTCGATCCCATGACCCTGAGATCACAGCCTGAGCCAAAACCAAGAGTTAGATGCTTAACTGACTGCTCCAGCCAGGTGCCCCAGGGATTATTATTATTATTTTTTTTTTACAGCCAGATGGCTATAAAATGAAGTTATATGGACAAAAATTGAGGCCTAGATTTTGGTAGAAAGAGCCTTGGGCAGGCAGGAAGCCAGGAGCCCTGAGTCCTATTCCCGGCCCTCCCACTGACGAACTACACAAGTGGGCCTCAGTTTGCTCCTCTGTACAATGGGAGCTTGTACTTGGAGCTAGAGAAGTCCCCTTCCAGCTTACATATTCCCTAAAGTCACTAGTGTAATTTAGTACATCGTGCATATCCTTCCAGATCTTTACACGCATACACACACACACACTTGTTTTTTGTTTTGTTTTGTTTTAACCCACATGACCTCACTCTGTACATCCTTTTTGATAATCTACTTTTTTGGTCAACTCTACCATTTTAGTAAATTTTTAAAAAAGATTTTATTTGTTTATTAGAGAGAGAGAGAGAGAGAGAGATCACAAGCAGGGGGTAGAGGGAGAGGAGGAAGCCCCACTGAGCAAGGAGCCCGACATGGGGCTCGATCCCAGGATCACGACCTGAGCCGAAGGCAGATGCTTAACCGACTGAGCCACCCAGGAGCCCCTCTATTTCGTCAATTTTCATCTCTCCTAAAAGCCAGACCATATTGAAATTGCCCCAACCGAAGCTGAAGTGTCCATCACAGGAGCCTGTCCAAACCGCTGTATAAACCAGTCCTGCTCATTGCATTTGCTTGTTACAGCCTTCAGAGCTCTTTTCTGTGTCACGGACTTGCTGGAGAGGTCAGGCCGGAGGTTCTGCTCTTTAGATTTGTCTGGTTGCTTCCTTGTGGTGGCCTTCAGATTGTTCCTCTCCCACCTCTATTTCTTGTGAGCTAGATGTATCTAAAGGCTTGATGGACTCAATTACGCACTTTGGGCTAAAACACAACATAAATGACACTGTGTGCTTGTTGTTGCATCACGTAGTTGTTAGCTGATCTGCTAAACCATGGACTTTTCTAGACGGTTTCTAGGACCAGAACGCCCAGTGCCGTGTGAGGTTTCAGAGGCATGAGTGATTCACCCTGATTTTGTGGACTAGTTGTTATTAAGGAATACCACTTCCAGGAACTACTTAAATTTAAGGCAACTCATTTGCGGGCCTAATGGAGCAGAGCCCCAACTCAACTCCAAAGGACGGCAAACCAGAGGAAATGCAAACTCGCAGGCCACATTCGAACTCATAAATTACTGGGAATAAACTTGAAGAAAACAAGCAGGTTCAATTTCAACAGACCTTTCCCAGCTAGATGTACTAACATCTGACTCTTTCGACATCATTAAAATACATTGCACCCGATCTGTTTACCACAGTCATCCATATTACCTGGGCAGGCCATTCATTAGCTTGTCAATTTAAATGGATTTCTATATAGAAGCGATTGTAACGTGCAGAGAACTTTTAAGGAGAAATTTGTTGTGCCGGCATGTTAGGAAAATGCAAACTACCCAAAGCCTTGTTCGAGGGAACCATCTTGACCTCAAACAAATGACGGACAAGAATATTTTTTCCCCAAACTGCAATTGTATTTTCAACCATTATGATTATTACTAACAACAATAATAAAGGCATTATAAAGGATTTATAGACAAGGCTGGTTTAGGTGAAGATTCTGAAGCTGCCATTAATCCCTTGGCCCACTGCTGACCGATTGCATTTTGCATACGTGTGTGTGCTCTTGTGTGCGTGCGTGTATGTTTCCCATGATGCCACCCAAACGTTTCTCTCACATAATTAAATGTATTGATGACATCACAGGAACGGAGCGAACCTTTGGGTTTATATCACTTTTAGGAGATTATAAACTCTAATTCAAGCTTTTTAAAGTCTTACCAAATCTGAGGCGCTCTCAGCAGGAGTATAGTATTTCGAGGTATTGTAATGCGTAATGAGAAACTCTGCGTGCATTCTCCTTGCTAGCTCTCCCTCTTTCCTTAGCCGTGAAGCCTAAAATGTAGATGCGTCCTAGTGAGAAACTCACAGCATAAAAAAGCATGCTTTGGCAGAACCCAGAAAATAATAATGCTATGTATTTTGCCATTTGGGAAAAGAGATTTAAAGGGGAAACCTTGAAAATGAAAGATATGAGCAGAATGAAACTAACCGAAGAACACTGGATAGATTTTTTTTTTTTAAATAAACATGGACTCTGAGAAACAAACTGAGGGCTTCAGAGGGAAGGGGGGTGGGGGAATGGGATAGGCTGGTGATGGGTAGTAAGGAGGGCACGTATTGCATGGTGCACTGGGTGTTATACGCAACTAATGAATCATCGAACTTTACATCAGAAACCAGGGATGTACTGTATGGTGACTAACATAATATAATAAAAAAAACATTATTAAAAAAAAATAAAGAAACTTTCCAAAAGACATTGGAAGACAGCGTCTTCTTCAAATTTCTGCACTGTTCTTTAGCATGAATTAAAGATGGGGCAAGCCTATGAATGGACATCACTGGCTTAATGAGAACACCAGATGCCCACATTTAGGAAATATAAAGAAAGCTAAACCCTTGTAAAATTTTATATATTATCCCTTTCACCAAAATATGAAAAACAGATTAGAAGGGGAAAGGAAAAGTTCTTCTATAAATAAATTTGAAGAAACACTGGACCAAAAGGAGACACTTGTTTAAATACAATGTCCAAGGAAGAAAAATCGTCAAATAAACAAGAATCCCCACTTTTGACCGAGCAGCAAAACGTTCTGCGTGTCGAGGTTCTGAAGCACAGTTGTCTTCGCCCTGCTCTTGCAGAATGCCTTCCTGAACCCAGGCTTTCTCGGCAGTCACATCTGTTAGGAATAATAAACAAGAGGAGCTGTGGACCTGGAGTCTTCTTTCAAAGACATGTAGACATTATAAAGATGTATTTATCAAGCGTCTATTGAAATCCATAGGTTTATGTTTGGCCTCGATCCCTGAATTACTTGTTGCTTTTCCCCCAACTTCTTTCAATGTGTCTTGGATCCTTGCTGCTCTAAAATCATAAACAATTTGCGTTTGCAGGGTTGTCATCGAACTGTGAGAGAGAGACATGCCTGTAGGCTAGAGTTCCCGTCGGAGGCCCGGCTGCATAGCTGAGCCTGCAGAGCCCGTGCCCGCTGCATCCAGCAACAAGGAATCTAACTGTAGGGAGGGAGAGAACACATTTAACTCAGGCTTCATGGTTTAGAAAAAAAAAATGACGACTCTCTGTTCTTGGAAAAGACAAAACAACACAACAACAGAGACCTGCTATTTTCCCTTTGAATCGATGGTGTTCATAAGGGCTTCCAAGGGATTGAAACTGAGACATTTAGTAGGAAAGTTAGCAGGGTGGAGCTGAGGGAGAGGCCCTGGTCTGGGCATATGGTATTCTGAATTTAGTCATTTCTAAGTTGTATCATCTTGGGTGAGCCCTTGGACCACTTGGAGCTTCGGTCTCCTCATCGGTAGATGGGAATGGCATGCCCATCCCTTTAAGCCAGCCCTTGAGTGGAATGCTGTCTGAGACCTGAGGATCTTCCAGAACCCTCTACTTCCATCCCTTTCTTGTTCTTCACTGGCTTCTGAGTTGGTCCCTTCTAAACCCAATTGGGAACTCTTGACTTTGTGACCTAGGCCTCGGTCATGTGGGGGCCATTTGGAAGGGTGTTCGCTGGGGCTCTCCTGGCCATCTCACCTTGGCCCTTGGTTTCTTCCTTCTACTCAGTTTGGCTTACACTTCATCTCAGCCTCTCTGATTCCGTCAGGTTGGAACTCTACACACAGCTGGCACTAGCAGCCCCTGCTTACCCTGCTCTGCTATTTGGCAAGTTCTAGCCCCTGGGAAGGTAGTTTGGTGATATTAGCTAACATTTACTGTGTCCTTATCAAGCGCTTGATTAATCTCCTAAAGCCCTGTGAGTCAGAGATGAGTATTATCTCCGCTTTTTAAAAATCATCTCCATTTTCCAGTAGAGGAACCTGGTCACAGAACTTGTAACGGGCGAGCTGGGATTTGAACCTAGGTTGGGGGTCAACACGCTTCTGTAGAGGGTCAGATAATCAGTCTTTGGGGGTTGGCGGGCTGACCAGTCTCTGTCACAACATGCTGCTGACGTCATGCAAACAATAGTGACAATGTATAAACGTATGAGCAGGACTGTGTTCCAATAAAACTTTATTGGTTGACATTTATATTTGAATTTTATTTAATTTTCAGGTGTCACAGTATATTATTTCTCTTTTGATTTTTTTGATGATTTAAAATTATAAGAATCACTCCACCACACAAAATGAGATGGTGGGCTGGAGTTGGCCCAGGGGCCGTAGTTTGCTGATCCCTGACCTTGGTATTCCTGGAGCCCATGCTCGTCCCCACTGCAGGATGCTGCCTTTCAATAGTACCGTTATCACCCCCTTCTACAGATGAGGAAGCTGAGGTCACAGAGCTAGCAGGGAGGGGGTTATGGGAAGCCTGGGAAGCCCAAGTCCAGTGCCTGGACTTTACCTCCGAGTTATGTCAAGGGGCGGAGGTAAGTTGGAGTGGCTGTGCCTGCTTCTTGACATGAATACAAAGATCAAATGAGATCATACGCCTGGCATATATAAAAGATGCTCACTGGAGTTTTGTGTTTGTTTGTTTGTTTTAAGTGTGGAAGCTCTTAGAGACTGTACAGTATAAGCAATTAGGCTAGCTTCTAAAAACAAATTTCATAGTGGAAATGTGTTCCTACCTGTCATTCATTTTAGATAAATGTCAGACATTTATCTGTCTCCTCTGTGCCAAGACTACTGGGCACTGCTATGTGATGACGGGCAACAGTGCTTAGTCTGGTGAGGGGTGTGGGGGTAGACAGACATGCCCATAAGTGATTAACACCCAGAGCATTAACTGCTACCATGAATGGGGGGCAGGTGATAGAACCATAACCACGTCCTGGGGACAGAAGCCAGGCAGGTTGGAGGCTGAGAGGTAAAGGGAGAAGAGACTTGGAGGTTGAGGGAACAGCATGTGCAAAGTCGCTGATGTATGGGAGTTCAGGGCGCCTGTAGTGTGAAGGATCTGGGGGTGAGTGGAAGCAATGAGGCAGAGAAGAAGGTAGAGCCAGCTCTACAAGAACCTTCTAGTCTATGCCAAGCCCTGAACTTGATCCCCGGGGGCCTAGCCCCTCAAACTAGGGGGCATGCCCAAAGTCGAAGCATAAGATAAGGTAGCTTTCCTGGACATCAATTGTACTCAAAGAATTTTAGAGAAATATTATCGTTTCTAAGTGAAGAAAAAAAGCCACCTGAGAATATATTGAGTAGAATAAAAAATCCATATTAAAGTTTAAGATAAAGCATGATATTTCCAAGAAATTTGGACTCCACCCCACATCTCAATAACTTTCCTGGTAGAGGGCCTAAAATGCGAAGCTTTGAGAGGCAAGGGTAGGGCATGGGGAGCCACTCAACACTGTTAAACAGTGCAGTGCCACCTGTCTAAGGCGGGTGATGGCCAGGAGGAGAGATGGGAAGGAGATACCAGCGGTCTGGAGATGTGGCGGAAGCCACAGCCGTAACTGCGCAGGGAAGGTGGGAGGTAAGCGCCTAACACAGAGAATTTTGATTTTGTCATTAGATGTACATCCCCTTCCACCTAGAAGCAACAGAAAAAGAAATGAAAACTTGCTCTGGAGCCGAAAGACCTAGATTTGAACTCCTAAATTGGACTAACTGTGTGACCTTGGGCAAAGCACTCTGTCTCTCTGAATTGTACTTTTTTCATCTTCCAAAGGAGGGGAACTCTACTTGCCTTGCCTCTGTCTGAGTCTTTGGATCATCTAAGATGCTGTCCACGCGCACTCTTTGTCAAGGATCTGAACACCACTTGTGGGTTTCAAGGGAACAAAAGGCCAGAGCCCTTTTTGCTTGGTGACCTCCCCAAGAAAAGGCAATTGTTATCCCCCCCTTCTTCAGCTGTTGGAGCTGCGGATCAATTGCAACCAGGCTAAACAAAAAAAGGTAGTCATACATGATCAGCAAAATGGTCCAAATGATGTCATCCATCAAGATGGACATTGCAATTTGCCAACTATTTTCTCATAAATCAAACCGTGGTCCCTTAAGGAAGAGGGGCAGGGCTTGGGGAGCCAGCATGGCAGTGCTTATCGGGAGACCAGACGCAGGGAAGCCAGGGAAGCGCTCCCTTAAGGATACAGTAATTATTTTCACTCGATGGGAAATCAAGAGGGGCACGATGGGAGGGAGAGCTGGAGAGTGTCTGCCTCACTTCATTACTACTCCCCAGGCAAGGGACACAACATATGCTTTTCATTGGGAAGCCAATAATTTTGAATCGTGGGACAGGTGAAAACTTAAATGACATTTGCAAACCTTGATTTATTTCTCTGCTTAACTCCGGAACATGCTTTAGACTCAGCTCTATAAGTTTCCATAGAT
Organism: Ursus maritimus; assembly: GCF_017311325.1. NCBI lineage: Eukaryota > Metazoa > Chordata > Mammalia > Carnivora > Ursidae > Ursus > Ursus maritimus. The sequence continues at coordinate 17,029,617 of NW_024426885.1, read as the reverse complement.
TAGTGGTCAATGTCAAGAATTTTCAATGACATATTCAAGCGTTTCCTGTCCCTATCAGTTAATTAAATATTTTCAGTACTAATCTCTTCTTATTGAAATGGTTTCCCTTCTTTCGGTTATGGGTTGGGAAAACAACGATATGAAGTATGTGCTTTATTGAAAACAAAATAACAAAAATAAAAAAGAATACTTTTTCCCCCACGTGCTATTTGACTTGCTGGAAATCTCATTAAAAGTTATTTATGAGCTGTTAGGGATCCCATAAGGATTACACCTAATTCAGTCTGTAAAGCTTTTGAGTTTCTTTTACATGAAGGACCTCCTTCCCCATTATTCTACTTTGGTTTGCACCCAAATAAATACTGGAGATCAACTTCTTGGCAGAAGAGGGCTCCTTAGTCCCTAACCTGACCATCACTCACGTGACTCAGGCCAAGTCTGTACTGCCTCCCCTTTCTGCAGGACCCGATTTACGATGACCAGTGTTATCGGTCTGAGGGCAAACTTGTGAAAATGAGTGAATGATCATTTGTGTTATTACGATTGTCTTGTTGCTGTAGTCAAGATGGCAGCGCCGGAGGCACCATTTCCATCTCTGGGATGCGTAGCCTCTGCAATTAACCATGTGGTTAGTCCTAGCTGACTCTCCCGTTTTCCCCTCCTCCTCCCCGAATTCCCTCTGAAACAAGAAAATGGAATTTCATCAGAATGAATAATTTCCAGGCCTTTTCTAGGCCTGGAACATACCTGTTCTTTTGCTCTTTCTCAGAACTTGTTCTCAGGCATCTGACCCTCAGTTCACCGAAGACCGAAACACCAATTCAGGCGTCTTTTGTCCTTTTATGCTCTTTAATAACATGTCCCAAATAAAGATGCCTTTAATTTCCAAAGACTCTTCCTTGTGTTCATATTTCTAAGACACGGGGAAGAAGGTAGGCATTCAAGTAGCCGAATATTCAAAATAGAATTTGGCCGTTAGACAATTGGCATAAAAAGTTAGTAGTAATAAAGGCATTACTACCATAACCATCAGATAGAAATATACTCATATACGTATATGGGAAAGCCAATTTCCCATTTCATTAGGAAGCCAATAATTTTGAATCGTGGGACAGATTTATTACTATTATTATTATTGTTATTAATTATTACCAGTGCTCCTGCTATCTTTTCTACCAAAAGTATGGCCAGCGAACTGCTCATTTTTCTCCAGGTGCCTGCATGCTGTCATGTACCAGTTCATTTCTCCGGTGGAAACACCGAGCACCGATAATACCATGTCCACGTGAGCCAGCCAGGCAGATCGAGTATTCTGACCACCACAGGAAGAGCCAGCAACGGTGTCTTCACTTATAAAATCTTTCCCTCTTGCATCTCCAAGTACTTACTAGGAGATTACAAACTTAGCCTACACTTCTCCACTTGGGTGAGAGACTACCCCCGAAGCAGCCCAACAATAAGGCAATGGCGACATATTTCAGAGGAGAGTATATTTCTCCTTAATCTCAACCATCTGGAGAATTTTAACATTCTATATTCTTTATAAAATCCTACATAAGAGGTCAGTTTAATTTTTTAAGAGTCATTTAAACATCCTGAGTACATTGTAAGCCCCAAACAAGAAATGCCTCTCAGGCTAGACCAGGGAAAACCACATGGGTTCCTTGTATGTTTAGTCTAGTACAGAGGTTCTCAGCCCTGACTGAACGTTAAAAAATGATGCTTGAAGGCAGACTGACTCTGTCTTTCCCCACCCCCAGAATTGTTTTTTGTTTTGTTTTATTTATCTTGTCTTTAGGATTCCCAGGTCACTATTGTGGCAGGCAGGCTTGAGAACCACCAGGCTGAGTTTAATGGTAAATACAGGCTCAGGTGTCATTATGGTAAGACCCTCCCAGAATTCTCAGCGCTCTGCCCTTGTTATAATTAGGAGCAGAATAAACCCACGGGGCTCTGACATATCCCCTGACTCCAAACATAGACTCAGAGTTGTTCCCCACCCATGCCTAGTGGGTTGGATTACATCTTACGGGCTGAATTGTGTCTACCCAAAAAAGATGTTGAGGTCCTAACCGCAGTACTTGTGAATGGGACGTTCTTTGGAAGTAGGGTCTTTATAGATTGTCAAGTTAAGATGAAGTCATTCGAGTGGGCCCTAAACCAATGATGTGCTCTTATAAAAAGAGCATGTTTGGACATAGAGACACACACACACAGGAAGAAGGCCATGTGAGGAAGAAGGCAGAGATCGGGGTGATACCCCACAAACCAGGGAATGCCAAAGATTGGCAGCAATGCGCCAGAGGCCACTGGCAAGTCCTGAAACAGGTTTTCTCAGAGCCCTGGTGGAGTCAGCCCTGCTCACACCCTGATCTTGGACTTCTAGCCCGGACTGCGAGGGAACAAACTTCTGTTGTGGAAGCCACTCAGTCTGCGACACTCTGTTGCGGCCCCTGGGCAACTTCCGCACCTAGGGAGTCACTCAGTACGTTATAAACTCCAACAGATGAAGTTTACCCGGACCAGGCCTCTGCCTTGGCCATACCTCACCCATAAAAGCGACCAAGCTGTCTCACGAGTTCTAACAGCCTGCAAAGTGAGAATGGTGAGCACAGGGCAAATAACTCGTTCTTCTTGGGACCCCCAGTGAAGACTTCCAGGAGGAGGTGATGGCATTTGATCTGATTTTGGAAGAGGAGTATTCTCTGTGATAAGAGTGAAGGGAGGTCCCTTAAAAAGTTAAAAATTGAGCTACCCTATGACCCAGCCATTGCACTACTGGGTATTTACCCCAAAGATACAGACGTAGTGAAGAGAAGGGCCATGTGCACCCCAATGTTCATAGCAGCATTGTCCACAATAGCTAAATTGTGGAAGGAGCCGAGATGCCCTTCAACAGATGACTGGATTAAGAAGTTGTGGTCCATATATACAAGGGAATATTACTCAGCTATCAGAGAGAATGATTTCACAACATTTGCAGCAACATGGATGGGACTGGAGGAGATAATGCTAAGTGAAATAAGTCAAGCAGAGAAAGACAATTATTATATGGTTTCACTCATTTATGGAACATAAGAAATAGAAAGATCGGTAGGAGAAGAAAGGAAAGAATGGGGGGGGGTAAAGAGAAGGAGGAATGAAGCATGAGAGACTATGGACTCTGGGAAACAAACTGAGGGCTTCAGAGGGGAGAGGGATGGGGGAATGGGATAGGCCGGTGATGGGTATTAAGGAGGGCACGTATTGCATGGTGCACTGGGTGTTATACCCAAGTAATGAATCATGGAACTTTACATCAAAAACTAGGGATGTACTGTATGGTGACTAACATAACATAATAAAACATTATTATTAAAAGGAAAAAAAAAGAGTGAAGGAAGGCAAAAATATGGGAACAAAGGTATTCCAAAGGGAGGGGCTGCCTCAGTAGCAAGTGAGGGAGCCTGATGGGAGGCAAGAAGGAACAGCCTCGGCGTGAGTACGGGCGCACGCGCACAGCGTGTGTTTGGGGTGGGAAGTTGAGCCAAAGTGACAGTAATAAAAGCAATAGTGAACCCTCAAAGAGAGCGTGTTCTAAATGAGGCACTACACTAAGTCACATTCAATCCCAGGACCGACCTCATGCACCTCGGAGTCCTTATTAACCCCATTTCACAGATGAGAGAAATGCAGCTCCCAGAGCCGAGTCAGGGCCTCACAGTCGGCTGCCACAGGCTTCCCCCTGCGCCACACTGGGCACTCGTTTATATTTGGGAGGTACTTGGATGGAGGTGGAGAGATGGGGATGGTCTTGAAGCAAATGCCACCTTTGCTTGACCGGGGGCCGGAGCAACCCCGAAGTTTCCATTCATGTGTGGGTCCCAGGCTGCCCTCCTGGCCATTTCCAGTTGTCATCCCCCTTCTGGAGGTTACTGACAGGCCAGGGAGATCCGCACAGAGCAGGGCGTGCTCTCGGATTGAAATCCAGCTTTGTTCTTCAACTCCAGTGTTAGAGGGGAAAGCAGAGAGGGGAAGGGAAGGAAACAAGAAAGTTCCAGCCTGTGAGTAGCATTTGCAATGCGATCTGTGTGTTCTGAGCCAAGTTAGCGTACACGCTCTGGGGAGGATTACACATAAATGACGAAACGTTTTGAAACATGGCTTATACCTAATTAATCATGGAACTTAAAGAACAAAGAATACATTTCTTCAAAGTTTTTTAGCGTTTTCTCTATTAAGTGGAGAGGGTGGGGGAGGGGAGGAGAACTCTCCATGGCCCGTAATGGATACACTCTGCACTTCATTTGGGGAAGGAAGCTCTTAATCTCCGTTGGCTGCCTGCAACCTCTGAGTCCTTACATCTTTAATACTTCATGCTGAGCATTTTCATATTAAAGGGACTAAAAGTCTCCAGATCATGAAATATTCCTTGGTTTTTTGTCTCTTGATCGCTCAGTCCAAACAATACTGGTTTTGAGATTATGAGATCATCAGGAATTTCTTAAGTACCCATGATATTGTGCCCTGAGATTCCAGTGTCCTTTTGATATGCCGTCACCACCCAGAGACATCTGTGGCCGTGTTCTGCTTTGAAGACAAAGCTCTGAGGCCCAGGTTTTGTGCCATGTCCATGTTATTCCACATGTTCTTAACCTCTGAACCTTGATTTCTGGATTTGTAAAATAAGGATAATAATAAATACCTCCCTAATTTATTTTGACAGTTAAGTAGAATAATGCCACAAAAGCACTTAGCCTACTGCCTACAACATAACCGCTCAATAATGGAGTATATCACTGAATCTTCCAGATATGTTTTTTCATCCTCTTCTTATCCATAGACTTGGCCATGGCGCCATTTTGTTTCTCTAGCCGAGGCACTTCTGTAAGGCTCTGTCTGTCTCACCGGCGACGGAGTCAGAAGTCAAAAATGACTTTGCACTCGGTAGCTGGTGTTCGCTGCTCCAGGGGGAAGCCAGAGTCCCACTCTTCCCTCTGGGGGTTTCCATGGCCACTCCAAGAGCAACAGTATGGACACAACAGGAATCAGAGAGATGTGTGTACTTTCCTTCCAAACATTGTCACTTTTACTCTCCGTGGCTTTTGGGCAAGCCAAATAGGCTGCTTGAATGCAGGTTTCCCCTTCCTCTTTGTGGAGGAAGCAAAGAAATGCACTATATTAAAGTTGTGAGTAAAACCTGAAACCTGAACCCCCCTCTCCCCAAGCTCCATGTAGCGAACAAGAATGAAGAGAACACTTGGGTAAGAATTTCCCTGAGCCATGGTGAGCATATTCCAAGTTTTCTAAGTATATTCCTGACCTCCAGCAGCTTAGCTATGGCCATGTGACCTGGGGTTGGCCATTCAAAGATGCTGCAAGGGGCTTTGAATCTGGAAGGGGTAGAGCAGAGGCTCGTAGAGAAGTCTGGAGTAGAGTGGTGGCACAAAATGGCCAGTGGTGGTGGTGCCAAGGGTAGCCGTGGAACCAGACAATGCCCAAAGCATGACCCCAATTGTGTTCTTTGCTCTCCAGCTCCCTCAGTTCTGGGTCATTTTCCATCCTAGCTATCCAGTCTTCCTGTAGACTCTGTGAGCCATCCGATATCGTCCTTTAAATTCTAGTTCTGCTTAAGTTAGCCATTAGGCTACTTTGCTCACAAATGAGAATCTAGACTGAGACAAAATTAAGATACGTGCAGCTCCTATTCTATGCCAGGGACTGTACAGATGAGGATACTGAGGCCCAGAGAGTCGAGGTCACTTGCCAGGGTCACCAGGCTGGTCAGAGGTGGTGCGGTGATTTGAAACCCTGTCTGCCTTTCTACTAAACTCTTTCAGCAAAGAGAGCTAAAAGGTAAACGAAGAGCCCACAAGAAGCCACATTTGCGTTGAACTTGCTTCGTAGGTGGGGTTTTTGTAGGCTGACATTTGTGACCTGGATGCAACGTTTCCTTCTTCCGCCCCCCTTCCTACCCCACGCCCTGCCCCAAACTGGTGACTGGCTGTCTATAAATCGAATCAAAAGTTAATGTCTTGGGGCACCTGGGTGGCTCAGTTGGTCGAGTGTCTGATTCTTGGTTTTGGCTCAGGTCATGATCTCAGGGTCATGAGATCGAGCCTCTTGTCGGGCTCCATGCTCCGTAGGGAGTCTGCTTGAGATTCTCTCTCCCTTTCCCTCTGCCCCTCTCCCTATTCTCTCCCTCCCTCTCTCTCAAATAATAAATAAATAAATATTATTTTTTTAAAAAGTGAAATGTCTTTTAGTGCTGAGAATCATCACCGGTCTGTGCCCATGAACCAGACAACTGAGGTGAGGGATAAAGGGACCAGAACAGTAGAACAACTTGGCTCTGCGCCCCCCATAGCAACTGGGTGTTGTTTGTGTGTGCCGCTAATTATCCTTGGTTCTGTGTGCCTTCAGCTGATGCCTTCAGAAATTAAATGCACATGCCTTGTACCGTGTAGAGTGCGAGCCTGGCTCATTTGGTTTCCATTTTACCCATTGCCCTACACCTGTTACTGCACCAACAGAAGGCATGGTCCTCACACCCTGGCATCTAAGGATAGGAAGTCGGATGTTGCCATCTGCCTTCGGAATTGCCAGATGACTGCGCTTCTCTGCAGGGGTGGGGTAGCTTGGCCAAAGAAGGGGAAGCTACCAGAGCGGGTATCCATATACACATTCCCATCATCTCTTCCTCTTTCTTCAACCCAAGGAGAGAGTTAGCAACTCTCTAAGCACCTCACTTACGTACAACAGCTTCCCTGGAGGCAGATCCCCATAAAACCACTTTATTCTTGACCTCACTCCAGTGTTTCTGCAGAGCGTCAGTCTGGCCAGCACTTGGTCATCTTACTTCTTTTTCACTGCTTCTTTTTGGTTTGTTTGTTTTTTTTTAGAAGTCAATTATTGAAGATATTGAGTAGTAAAAGCAGTTTGAACTTTATTACTCTCTTTTCAGTATTAGATACAGAAGGCCTCGGACAGCGATACTGTGTATAAAATATAAAAGCAGTGAATTAAATGCGACTTGATGGTACATGTTGTACCTTAATGAAAACAAAGGCTCTGGAACACTATTTGTGAATGTGCTACCCAATAAAGTGTTAGCAAAGGAGCTCGTAAAGCTGCCAGAGGGATTTAACCATTGCTAGAACAAGAGGGAAACACCGTTCAGTCGGGCTGGACACAGAGTGAGGTCTACTGACTTTATCACCAATGCCGGAGGTTTTTTATTTAAAACACATGGAAGAAAGACACTTGGGTTTGGCACCAAAATGTCTTGTGGTAAAGAAAAAAAAAAAAAGAAGTATCCAAAAGTGCTTTAAAAAAAATGTAAGGGGGAGAAACAGATGTGAAGAAATGAAGACAGGATGTCATGGGGTGCCACGCCATCCATTCAAAGCCATGGCAGAAAGCAAGAGCAGTTCCCCATGGCAGCTGATAGACACGAGCAATTGAACAGTTCATACCCTCTCTGTTGTCCCTGTCACGAGATTTGTAGGTCGTTCTCAGCCAGCCACTGGGGCTAAAGGGCACAGGTCGCGACCCGCTGATTTACCAAAGTATGATCAACTCACACAAATTATAGGCGTAAGAGAGTCCTGACAACTTCAATATGATGCTCGAGGAGCACAATTATTTGTGACATGTGAAGCCAGTGTGAGACCATAATTCTGTCGCTGCGTGACAAGGCATTATTAGCCAGGGCAGGCAGCGGCTTGAACCAGGAGCAGCTGGAGGAGAGGCGGGGGGAGAGAGAGAGAGAGAGAGAGAGAGAGCTCCATCGGGAAGGCCCCGTGACGGGCTTTCTGTCCCAGAGTGGCAAACAGCAAGGGCCCCTTTGCGGAATGTGGGGCTGCTCAGAGGACAGGTCGCCCTCCTGCTACTAGGTCCTGGGAGGACAAAGAGGAGTGTGGTGGGAAGGGCAGAGGGGGGAGCACGGCCCGCCGGCCTGGGGCTGCGCACATCCAAGGTGCTGTCTCTGAGACTGAACTTGGTGTTTTTGGTAAGGCAGGTGGCAGTGCTGTTTCCGGCGGGAGATGAGGTGGGGTGGGGGTGTGGGGCCGAAGCCTCCGCTCCTCCATCCCCCTTCCTTCCCACCGAGTCCTCTCTGGAACTTGCGGTTGGGTTGCAAGTCCCTTCGTGGGTTCTGCAGGGGTGCAGTTCAGGGGAGGTGTAAGGATGCGTTGCCCTTCTGGGAACGGTTAGGGAAGTTTCGGCCCAGGTGTGTGTGAGGGGCAAGTGGCTGTTTCCAGCAACGGGGGCCCCCGTGAGGCAGGGCTTCCTCAGGTGGAGCTGGGGGTCACGTGGCAGGGGAGTCACCCGCAAACTTATCCGTGAAGCGGGAAGCCGGACCGTGATCTGCGGAGGGTAGCCGCTCTGTTTTGCGGATGCTCTTAGCCCGGAGCCTTTAACACAGTGTGGTGTTGCGGGCGGTCAGGACACGGATTCACACAGTCAGTTTCACAGAACGTTCCCTGAGCGCCTACTGGGTGTCCGCCACTGCCCAAAACACAGGGAATCCAAATGAGATTCTGTCTGTCCCCCAGAGCTTGCGGTCAATGAGGACAAACAGATGAAAACATAATTCACATACACTGTGGGGATGGGTGCGAGCTGCAGGAATTCCGCCGTACCGGGAACGCTATCGGCAACTCTTCACCGCAGCGATCGGGACTTGACATTCGATCATCTATTCGTGCCGTTTACTGTCCCTTCTCCTGCAATGGAAGCTCCAAGAGGCCAGGACTTTGTCTTGCTCTCAATGTTGCAATCGCCTGGAAGACTGTGGGCCCAAACTACCCGTCCAATAAGCATGCTCCGAACGCATGAATGCCGA